>NC_054507.1:22915021-23242400 GCF_017639515.1 Carcharodon carcharias | reverse complement strand
TGCCTGCGCCCCACACCAGTCCCTCTGGTTACAATGCAGCCCTGTCTGTGCCCCACACCACTCTGTCCCGGTACAGTGCAGCCCTTTCTGTGCCCCACACCAGTCTCTCTAGGTATGGTGCAGCCCTGCCTGTGCCCCACACCAGTCTGTCCAGGTACAGTGCAGACCTGCCTGTGCCGCACACCAGTCTCTCTGGGTGTGTTGCAGCCCTGCCTGCGCCCCACACCAATCTCTCTGGGTGCAATGCAGCCCTGCCTGCGCCTCACAGCAGTCTCTCTAGGTACGGTGCAGCACTGCCTGCGCCTCACACCAGTCTCTCTGGGTACAATGCAGCCCTGCCTGCGCCTCATACCAGTCTTTCTGGGTGCGGTGCAGCCCTGCCTGCACTCCACACCAGTCTGTCCAGGTACAATGCAGCACTGCCTGCACCCTACACCAGTCTCTCTGGGTGCAATGCTGCCCTGCCTGTGCCCCACACCAGTCTCTCTGGGTACGGTGCAGCCCTTCATGCGCCCCACACCAGTCTCTCTGGGTACAATGCAGCCCTGCCTGCGCCCCACACCAGTCACTCTGGGTACAATGCAGCCCTGCCTGCGCCCCACACCATTCTCTCTGGGTACAATGCAGCCCTGCCTGCGCCCCTCAACAGTCTCTCTTGATACAATGCTGCCCTGCCTGCGCCCCACACCAGTCTGTCCAGGTACAGTGCAGCCCTGCCTGTGCCCCAAACCAGTCTCTCTGGGTATGGTGCAGCCCTGCTGCGCCACACACCAGTCTGTCCAGGTACAGTGCAGCCCTGCCTGTTCCCCAAACCAGTCTCTCTGGGTACGGTGCAGCCCTGCTGCGCCCCACACCAGTCTGTCTAGGTACAGTGCAGCACTGCCTGCGCCTCACACCAGTCTCTCTGGGTACAATGCAGCCCTGCCTGTGCTCCACACCAGTCTGTCCAGGTACAGTGCAGCCCTTTCTGTGCCCCACACCAGTCTCTCTGGGTATGGTGCTGCCCTGTCTGCGCCCCACACCAGTCTCTCTGGGTACAGTGCAGTCCTGCATGCGCCTCTCACCAGTCTCTCTGGGTACAATGCAGCCCTGTCTGTGCCCCACACCAGTCTCTCTGGGTACAGTGCAGCCCTGCCTCCACCCCACACCAGTCTCTCTGGGTACAGTGCAGCACTGCCTGCGCCCCACACCAGTCTCTCTGGGTACAATGCAGCCCTGCCTGTGCCCCACACCTGTCTCTCTGGGTACAGTGCAGCACTGCCTGTACACCACACCAGTCTCTCTGGGTACAATGCAGCCCTGTCTGTGTCCCACACCAGTCTCTCTGGGTATGGTGCAGCCCTGCCTGCGCCCCACACCAGTCTGTCCAGGTACAGTGCAGCCCTCTCTGTGCCCCACACCAGTCTCTCTGGGTACACTGCAGCCATGCCTGCACCTCACGCCAGTCTCTCTGTGTACATTGCAGTCCTGCATGCGCCTCTCACCAGTCTCTCTGGGTACAATGCAGCCCTGTCTGTGCCCCACACCCGTCTCTCTGGGTACAGTGCAGCCCTGCCTCCACCCCACACCAGTCTTTTTGGGTACAGTCCAACCCTGCCTGTGCCCCACACCAGTCTCTCTGGGTACAATGCAGCCCTGCCTGTGCCCCACACCAGTCTCTCTGGGTATGGTGCTGCCCTGCCTGCGCCCCTCACCAGACTCTCTGGGTATAATGCAGCCCTGCCTGCTCCTCACACCAGTCTCTCTGGGTACGGTGCAGCACTGCCTGCGCCTCACACCAGTCTCTGTGGGTACGGTGCAGCACTGCCTGTGCCCCACACCAGTCTCTCTGGGTACAATGCAGCCCTGCCTGCGCACCACACCAGTCGCTCTGGGTACAGTGCAGCCCTGCCTGTGCCCCACATAGTCTCTCTGGGTACAATGCAGCCCTGCCTGTGCCCCACACCAGTCTGTCCAGGTACAGTGCAGCCCTGCCTGCGCCCCACACCAGTCTGTCCAGGTACAGTGCAGAACTGCCTGTGGCCCACACCAGACTCTCTGGGTACAGTGCAGCCCTGCCTGTGCCCCTCACCAGTCTGTCCAGGTACAGTGCAGCCCTGTCTGTGCCCCACACCTCTCTGTCCCGGTACAGTGCAGCCCTGTCTGTGCCCCACAGCAGTCTCTCTGGGTACAGTGCAGCCCTGCCTGCGCCCCACACCAGTCTGTCTGGGTACGGTGCAGCCCTTCATGCGCCCCAAACCAGTCTCTCTGGGTACAATGCAGCCCTGCCTGCGCCCCACACCAGTCTGTCCAGGTACAGTGCCGCCCTGCCTGCGCCTCACACCAGTCTGTCCAGGTACAGTGCAGCCCTGTCTGCTACCCACACCAGTCTTTCTGGGTACAATGCAGCCCTGCCTGCGCCTCACACCAGTCTCTCTGGGTACGGTGCAGCACTGCCTGTGCCCCCCACCAGTCTCTCTGGGTATGGTGCAGGACTGCCTGCGCACCACACCAGACACTCTGGGTACAGTGCAGCCCTGCCTGTACCCCACATAGTCTCTCTGGGTACAATGCAGCCCTGCCTGCACCCCACACCAGTCTGTCCAGGTACAGTGCAGCACTGCCTGCGCCCCACACCAGTCTCTCTGGGTACGGTGCAGCCCTGGTTGCGCCCCACACCAGTCTGTCCAGGTACAGTGCAGAACTGCCTGTGGCCCACACCAGTCTCTCTGGGTACGGTGCAGCCCTGCCTGCGCCCCACACCAGTGTGTCCAGGTACAGTGCAGCACTTCTTGCGCCTCACACCAGTCTCTCTGGGTAAAATGCTGCCCTGCCTGCGCCCCACACCAGTCTCTCTAGGTATGGTTCAGCCCTGCCTGTGCCCCACACCAGTCTGTCCAGGTACAGTGCAGCCCTGCCTGCGCCCCACACCAGTCTCTCTGGTTACAATGCAGCACTGCCTGCGCCTCACACCAGTCTGTCCCGGTACAGTGCAGCCCTGTCTATGTCCCACAGCAGTCTCTCTAGGTATGGTTCAGCCCTGCCTGTGCCCCACACCAGTCTGTCCAGGTACAGTGCAGCCCTGCCTGTGCCCCACACCAGTCTCTCTGGGTGTGGTGCAGCCCTGCCTGTGCCCCACACCAATCTCTCTGGGTACAATGCAGCCCTGCCTGCGCCCCACACCAGTCTCTCTGGGTACAATGCAGCCCTGCCTGTGCCCCACACCAGTCTCTCTGGGTACAATTCAGCCCTGCCTGCGCCCCACACCAGTCTGTCCAGGTATAATGCAGCCCTGCCTGTGCCCCACACCAGTCTCTCTGGGTATGGTGCAGCCCTGCCTACGCCCCACACCAGTCTGTCCAGGTACAGTTCAGCCCTGCTTGCGCTCCACACCAGTCTCTCTGGGTACAGTGCAGCACTGCCTGCGCCCCACAACAGTCTGTCCAGGTACAGTTCAGCCCTGCCTGCGCCCCACACTAGTCTGTCTGGGTACAATGCAGCCCTGCCTGCGCCTCACACCAGTCTCTGTGCGTACGGTGCAGCACTGCCTGCCTCTCACACCAGTCTCTCTGGGTTCGGTGCAACACTGCCTGTGCCCCACCCCAGTGTCTCTGGGTACAATGCAGCCCTGCCTGCGCCCCACACCAGTCTCTCTGGGTACAATGCTGCCCAGCCTGTGCCCCACACCAGTCTGTCCAGGTACAGTGCAGCCCTGCCTGTGCCACACACCAGTCTCTCTGGGTTTGGTGCAGCCCTGCCTACGCCCCACACCAGTCTCTCTGGGTGCAGTGCAGCACTGCCTGTGCCCCACACCAGTCTCTCTGGGTACAATGCAGCCCTGTCTGTGCCCCACACCAGTCTCTCTGGGTATGGTGCAGCCCTGCCTGCGCCCCACACCAGTCTGTCCAGGTAGAGTGCAGCCCTATCTGTGCCCCACACCAGTCTCTCTGGGTACAGTGCAACCCTGCCTGCGCCCCACACCTGTCTCTCTGGGTACCGTGCAGCCCTGCCTGCGCCCCACACCAGTCGGTCCTGGTACAGTGTAGCCCTGTCTGCACCTCACACCAGTCTGTCCAGGTACAGTGCAGCCCTGCCTGCGCCCCTCACCAGACTCTCTGGGTACAATGCAGCCCTGCCTGCGCCCCACACCAGTCTCTCTGGGTACGGTGCAGCACTGCCTGCGCCTCAAACCAGTCTCTGTGGGTACGGTGCAGCACTGCCTGTGCCCCACACCAGTCTCTCTGGGTACAGTGCAGCCCTGCCTGTGCCCCACATAGTCTCTCTGGGTACAATGCAGCCCTGCCTGTCCCCCACACCAGTCTGTCCAGGTACAGTGCAGCCCTGCCTGCGCCCCACACCAGTCTCTCTGGTTACAAGGCAGCCCTGTTTGTGCCCCACACCACTCTGTCCCGGTACAGTGCAGCCCTGTCTGTGTCCCACACCAGTCTCTCTGGGTATGGTGCAGCCCTGCCTGGGCCCCACACCAGTCTGTCCAGGTACAGTGCAGCCCTCTCTGTGCCCCACACCAGTCTCTCTGGGTACACTGCAGCCATGCCTGCACCTCACGCCAGTCTCTCTGTGTACATTGCAGTCCTGCATGCGCCTCTCACCAGTCTCTCTGGGTACAATGCAGCCCTGTCTGTGCCCCACACCCGTCTCTCTGGGTACAGTGCAGCCCTGCCTCCACCCTACACCAGTCTTTTTGGGTACAGTCCAACCCTGCCTGTGCCCCACACCAGTCTCTCTGGGTACAATGCAGCCCTGCCTGTGCCCCACACCAGTCTCTCTGGGTATGGTGCTGCCCTGCCTGCGCCCCTCACCAGACTCTCTGGGTACAATGCAGCCCTGCCTGCTCCTCACACCAGTCTCTCTGGGTACGGTGCAGCACTGCCTGCGCCTCACACCAGTCTCTGTGGGTACGGTGCAGCACTGCCTGTGCCCCACACCAGTCTCTCTGGGTACAATGCAGCCCTGCCTGCGCACCACACCAGTCGCTCTGGGTACAGTGCAGCCCTGCCTGTGCCCCACATAGTCTCTCTGGGTACAATGCAGCCCTGCCTGTGCCCCACACCAGTCTGTCCAGGTACAGTGCAGAACTGCCTGTGGCCCACACCAGACTCTCTGGGTACAGTGCAGCCCTGCCTGTGCCCCTCACCAGTCTGTCCAGGTACAGTGCAGCCCTGTCTGTGCCCCACACCTCTCTGTCCCGGTACAGTGCAGCCCTGTCTGTGCCCCACAGCAGTCTCTCTGGGTACAGTGCAGCCCTGCCTGCGCCCCACACCAGTCTGTCTGGGTACGGTGCAGCCCTTCATGCGCCCCAAACCAGTCTCTCTGGGTACAATGCAGCCCTGCCTGCGCCCCACACCAGTCTGTCCAGGTACAGTGCCGCCCTGCCTGCGCCTCACACCAGTCTGTCCAGGTACAGTGCAGCCCTGTCTGCTACCCACACCAGTCTTTCTGGGTACAATGCAGCCCTGCCTGCGCCTCACACCAGTCTCTCTGGGTACGGTGCAGCACTGCCTGTGCCCCACACCAGTCTCTCTGGGTACGGTGCAGCCCTGTCTGTGCCCCCCACCAGTCTCTCTGGGTATGGTGCAGGACTGCCTGCGCACCACACCAGACACTCTGGGTACAGTGCAGCCCTGCCTGTACCCCACATAGTCTCTCTGGGTACAATGCAGCCCTGCCTGCACCCCACACCAGTCTGTCCAGGTACAGTGCAGCACTGCCTGCGCCCCACACCAGTCTCTCTGGGTACGGTGCAGCCCTGGTTGCGCCCCACACCAGTCTGTCCAGGTACAGTGCAGAACTGCCTGTGGCCCACACCAGTCTCTCTGGGTACGGTGCAGCCCTGCCTGCGCCCCACACCAGTGTGTCCAGGTACAGTGCAGCACTTCTTGCGCCTCACACCAGTCTCTCTGGGTAAAATGCTGCCCTGCCTGCGCCCCACACCAGTCTCTCTTGGTATGGTTCAGCCCTGCCTGTGCCCCACACCAGTCTGTCCAGGTACAGTGCAGCCCTGCCTGCGCCCCACACCAGTCTCTCTGGTTACAATGCAGCACTGCCTGCGCCTCACACCAGTCTGTCCCGGTACAGTGCAGCCCTGTCTATGTCCCACAGCAGTCTCTCTAGGTATGGTTCAGCCCTGCCTGTGCCCCACACCAGTCTGTCCAGGTACAGTGCAGCCCTGCCTGTGCCCCACACCAGTCTCTCTGGGTGTGGTGCAGCCCTGCCTGTGCCCCACACCAATCTCTCTGGGTACAATGCAGCCCTGCCTGCGCCCCACACCAGTCTCTCTGGGTACAATGCAGCCCTGCCTGTGCCCCACACCAGTCTCTCTGGGTACAATTCAGCCCTGCCTGCGCCCCACACCAGTCTGTCCAGGTATAATGCAGCCCTGCCTGTGCCCCACACCAGTCTCTCTGGGTATGGTGCAGCCCTGCCTACGCCCCACACCAGTCTGTCCAGGTACAGTTCAGCCCTGCTTGCGCTCCACACCAGTCTCTCTGGGTACAGTGCAGCACTGCCTGCGCCCCACAACAGTCTGTCCAGGTACAGTTCAGCCCTGCCTGCGCCCCACACTAGTCTGTCTGGGTACAATGCAGCCCTGCCTGCGCCTCACACCAGTCTCTCTGCGTACGGTGCAGCACTGCCTGCCTCTCACACCAGTCTCTCTGGGTTCGGTGCAACACTGCCTGTGCCCCACCCCAGTGTCTCTGGGTACAATGCAGCCCTGCCTGCGCCCCACACCAGTCTCTCTGGGTACAATGCTGCCCAGCCTGTGCCCCACACCAGTCTGTCCAGGTACAGTGCAGCCCTGCCTGTGCCACACACCAGTCTCTCTGGGTTTGGTGCAGCCCTGCCTACGCCCCACACCAGTCTCTCTGGGTGCAGTGCAGCACTGCCTGTGCCCCACACCAGTCTCTCTGGGTACAATGCAGCCCTGTCTGTGCCCCACACCAGTCTCTCTGGGTATGGTGCAGCCCTGCCTGCGCCCCACACCAGTCTGTCCAGGTAGAGTGCAGCCCTATCTGTGCCCCACACCAGTCTCTCTGGGTACAGTGCAACCCTGCCTGCGCCCCACACCTGTCTCTCTGGGTACCGTGCAGCCCTGCCTGCGCCCCACACCAGTCGGTCCTGGTACAGTGTAGCCCTGTCTGCACCTCACACCAGTCTGTCCAGGTACAGTGCAGCCCTGCCTGCGCCCCTCACCAGACTCTCTGGGTACAATGCAGCCCTGCCTGCGCCCCACACCAGTCTCTCTGGGTACGGTGCAGCACTGCCTGCGCCTCACACCAGTCTCTGTGGGTACGGTGCAGCACTGCCTGTGCCCCACACCAGTCTCTCTGGGTACAGTGCAGCCCTGCCTGTGCCCCACATAGTCTCTCTGGGTACAATGCAGCCCTGCCTGTCCCCCACACCAGTCTGTCCAGGTACAGTGCAGCCCTGCCTGCGCCCCACACCAGTCTCTCTGGTTACAAGGCAGCCCTGTTTGTGCCCCACACCACTCTGTCCCGGTACAGTGCAGCCCTGTCTGTGCCCCACAGCAGTCTCTCTGGGTACAGTGCACCCCTGCCTGCGCCCCACACCAGTCTGTCTGGGTACGGTGCAGCCCTTCATGCGCCCCAAACCAGTCTCTCTGGGTACAATGAAGCCCTGCCTGCACCTCACTCCAGTCTATCTGGGTACAATGCAGCCCTGCCTGCGCCCCACACCAGTCTCTCTGGGTACAATGCAGCCCTGCCTGCGCCCCACACCAGTCTCTCTGGGTATAATGCAGCCCTGCCTGCGCCCCACAACAGTCTCTCTGGGTACAATACAGCCCTGCCTGTGCCCCACACCAGTCTCTCTGGGTATGTTGCAGCCCTGCCTGCGCCTCACACCAGTCTGTCCAGGTACAGTGCAGCCCTGCCTGTGCCCCACACCAGTCTCTCTGGGTATGCTGCAGCCCTGCCTGCACACCACACCAGTCCATCCAAGTACAATGCACCCCTGCCTGCGCCCCTCACCAGTATCTCGGGGTACCGTGCAGCCCTGGCTGCGCCCCACACCAGTCTGTCCAGGTACGGTGCAGCCCTGTCTGTGCCCCACACCAGTCTGTCCAGGTGCAGTGCCGCCCTGCCGGCGCCCCACACCAGTCTGTCCAGGTATAGTGCAGCCCTGTCTGCGCCTCACACCAGTCTCCCTGGGTACAATGCAGCCCTGTCTGTGCCACATACCAGTCTCTCTGGGTACAATGCAGCCCTGCCTGCTCCCCACACCAGTCTCTCTAGGTACAATGCAGCCCTGCCTGCACCCCACACCCGTCTCTCTGGGTACAATGCAGCACTGCCTGCGCCCCACACCAGTCTCTCTGGGTACAATGCTTCCCTGCCTGCGCCCCACACCAGTCTCTGCGTACGGTGCAGCCCTGCGTGCGCCCCACACCAGTCTCTCTGGGTACGGTGCAGCATTGCCTGCGCCTCACACCAGTCTCTCTGGGTACGGTGCAGCACTGCCTGTGCCCCACACCAGTCTCCCTGGGTACGGTGCAGCCCTGCCTGTGCCCCACACCAGTCTCTCTGGGTACAGTGCAGCCCTGCCTGCGCCCCACACCAGTCTCTCTGGGTGTGGTGCAGCCCTGCCTGCGCCCCACACCTGTCTCTCTGGGTACAATGCAGCCTTGCCTGCGCCCCACACCACTCTGTCTGGGTACAGTGCAGCCCTGCCTGCGCCCCACACCAGTCTCTCTGGGTATGGTGCAGCCGTTCATGCGCCGCACACCAGTCTCTCTGGGTACAATGCAGCCCTGCCTGCGCCTCACTCCAGTCTCTCTGGGTACAATGCAGCCCTGCCTGCGCCTCATACCAGTCTTTCTGGGTACGGTGCATCCCTGCCTGCGCTCCACACCAGTCTGTCCAGGTACAATGCAGCCCTGCCTGCGCCTCACACCAGTTTGTCCAGGTACAGTGCAGCCCTGTCTGTGCCCTACATCAGTCTCTCTGGGTACAATGCAACACTGCCTGCACCCCACACCAGTCTCTCTGGGTACAATGCTGCCCTGCCTGTGCCCCACACCAGTCTCTCTGGGTACGGTGCAGCCCTTCATGCGCCCCACACCAGTCTCTCTGGGTACAATGCAGCCCTGCCTGCGCCCCACACCAGTCACTCTGGGTACAATGCAGCCCTGCCTGCGCCCCACACCAGTCTCTCTGGGTACAATGCAGCCCTGCCTGCGCCCCTCAACAGTCTCTCTTGATACAATGCAGCCCTGCCTGCGTCCCACGCCATTCTCTCTGGGTATGGTGCTGCCCTGCCTGCGCCCCACACCAGTCTCTCTGGGTATGGTGCAGCCCTGCTGCGCCCCACATCAGTCTCTGTGGGCACGGTGCAGCCCTGCCTGTGCCCCACACCAGTCTCTCTGGGTACAATGCAACCCTGCCTGCACCCCACACCAGTCTCTCTGGGTACCGTGCAGCCCTGCCTGCGCCCCACACCAGTCTGTCCAGGTACAGTGTAGCCCTGCCTGCCCCCCACACCAGTCTCTCTGGGTACGGTGCAGCCCTGCCTGCGCCTCACACCAGACTCTCTGGGTACGGTGCAGCACTGCCCGCGCCTCACACCAGTCTCTCTGGGTACGGTGCAACACTGCCTGTGCCCCACACCAGTCTCTCTGGGTGCGGTGCAGCCCTGTCTGTGCCCCACACCAGTCTCTCTGGGTATGGTGCAGGACTGCCTGCGCACCACTCCAGTCGCTCTGGGTACAGTGCAGCCCTGCCTGTGCCCCACATAGTCTCTCTGGTTACAATGCAGCCCTGCCTGTGCCCCACACCAGTCTGTCCAGGTACAGTGCAGCACTGCCTGCACCCCACACCAGTCTGTCCAGGTACAGTGCAGCCCTGCCTGTGCCCCACACCAGTCTCTCTGGGTACGGTGCAGCCCTGCCTGCGCCCCACACCAGTGTGTCCAGTTACAGTGCAGCACTGCTTGCGCCTCACACCAGTCTCTCTGGTTACAATGCAGCCCTGTCTGTGCCCCACAGCAGTCTGTCTGGGTTTGGTGCAGCCCTGCCTGTGCCCCACACCAGTCTGTCTGGGTACGGTGCAGCCCTTCATGCGCCCCAAACCAGTCTCTCTGGGTACAATGCAGCCCTGCCTGCGCCTCACTCCAGTCGATCTGGGTACAATGCAGCCCTGCCTGCGCCCCACACCAGTCTCTCTGGGTACAATGCAGCCCTGCCTGCGCCTCACACCAGTCTCTCTGGGTACAATGCAGCCCTGCCTGTGCCCCACAACAGTCACTCTGGGTATGGTGCAGCCCTGCCTACGCTCCACACCAGTCTCTCTGGGTACAATGCAGCCCTGTCTGCCCCCCACACCAGTCTCTCTGGGTACAGTGCAGCCCTGCCTGCGCCCCACACCAGTCTCTCTGGGTACAATGCAGCCCTGCCTGCGCCCCACAACAGTCTCTCTGGGTACAGTGCAGCCCTGACTGTGCCCCAATCCGGTCTCTCTCGGTACAGTGCAGCCCTGTCTGCGCCTCACACCAGTCTGTCCAGGTACAGTGTAGCCCTGCCTGCGCCCCCAAACCAGTCTCTCTGGGTAGGGTGCAGCCCTGCCTGCGCCCCCAAACCAGTCTCTCTGGGTACGGTGCAGCCCTGCGTGCGCTCCACACCAGTCCGTCCAAGTACAATGCACCCCTGCCTGCGCCCCTCACCAGACTCTCTGGGTACAATGCAGCCCTGCCTGCGCCTCACACCAGTCTCTCTGGGTACGGTGCAGCCCTGCCTGCGCCTCACACCAGACTCTCTGGGTACGGTGCAGCATTGCCTGCGCCTCACACCAGTCTCTTTGGGTACGGTGCAGCACTGCCTGTGCCCCACTCTAGTCTCTCTGGGTACGGTGCAGCCCTGTCTGTGCCCCTCACCTGTCTCTCTGGGTATGGTGCAGGACTGCCTGCGCACCACACCAGACGCTCTGGGTACAGTGCAGCCCTGCCTGTACCCCACATGGTCTCTCTGGGTACAATGCAGCCCTGCCTGCGCCCCACACCAGTCTGTCCAGGTACAGTGCAGCACTGCCTGCGCCCCACGCCAGTTTCTCTGGTTACAATGCAGCCCTGTTTGTGCCCCACACCAGTCTGTCCCGGTACAGTGCAGCCCTGTCTGTGCCCCACACCAGTCTGTCCAGGTACAGTGCAGCCCTTTCTGTGCCCCACACCAGTCTCTCTGGGTATGGTGCTGCCCTGCCTGCGCCCCACACCAGTCTCTCTGGGTACAATGCAGCCATGCCTGCACCTCACACCAGTCTCTCTGGGTACAATGCAGCCCTGTCTGTGCCCCACACCAGTCTCTCTGGGTACAGTGCAGCCCTGCCTCCACCCCACACCAGTCTCTCTGGGTACAGTGCAGCCCTGCCTGCGCCCCACACCAGTCTCTCTGGGTACAATGCAGCCCTGCCTGTGCCCCACACCAGTCTCTCTGGGTACAGTGCAGCCCTGTCTGTGCCCCACACCAGTCTCTCTGGGTACAATGCAACCCTGCCTGCGCCCCACACCAGTCTCTCTGGGTACAATGCAACCCTGCCTGCACCCCACACCAGTCTCTCTGGGTACCGTGCAGCCCTGCCTGCGCCCCACACCAGTCTGTCCAGGTACAGTGCAGCCCTGTCTGTGCCCCACACCAGTCTCTCTGGGTACAATGCAACCCTGCCTGCGCCCCACACCAGTCTCTCTGGGTAAAATGCAACCCTGCCTGCGCCCCACACCAGTCTGTCCAGGTACCGTGTAGCCCTGTCTGCGCCTCCCACCAGTCTGTCCAGGTACAGTGCAGCCCTGCCTGCCCCCCACACCAGTCTCTCTGGGTACGGTGCAGCCCTGCCTGCGCCCCACACCAGTCTCTCTGGGTACAATGCAGCCCTGCCTGCGCCCCTCACCAGACTCTCTGGGTACAATGCAGCCCTGCCTGCGCCTCACACCAGTCTCTCTGGGTACGGTGCAGAACTGCCTGCGCCTCACACCAGTCTCTCTGGGTACGGTGCAGCACTGCCTGTGCCCCACACCAGTCTCTCTGGGTACGGTGCAGCCCTGCCTGCGCCCCACACCAGTCTGTCCAGGTACAGTGCAGCACTTCCTGTGCCCCACACCAGTCTCTCTGGGTACGGTGCAGCCCTGCCTGCGCCCCACACCAGTGTGTCCAGGGACAGTGCAGCACTGCTTGCGCCTCACACCAGTCTCTCTGGGTACAATGCTTCCCTGCCTGCGCTCCACACCAGTCTCTCTGGTTACAATGCAGCCCTGTCTGTGCCCCACACCACTCTGTCCTGGCACAGTGCAGCCCTGTCTGTGCCCCACAGCAGTCTGTCTGGGTATGGTGCAGCCCTGCCTGCGCCCCACACCAGTCTGTCTGGGTACGGTGCAGCCCTTCATGCGCCCCAAACCAGTCTCTCTGGGTACACTGCAGCCCTGCCTGCGCCTCACTCCAGTCTATCTGGGTACAATGCAGCCCTGCCTGCGCCCCACACCAGTCTCTCTGGGTACAATGCAGCCCTGCCTGCGCCTCACACCAGTCTCTCTGGGTACAATGCAGCCCTGCCTGTGCCCCACAACAGTCTCTCTGGGTATGGTGCAGCCCTGCCTACGCTCTACACCAGTCTCTCTGGGTACAATGCAGCCCTGTCTGCCCCCCACACCAGTCTGTCCAGGTACAATGCAGCCCTGCCTGCGCCCCACACCAGTCTCTCTGGGTACAATGCAGCCCTGCCTGCGCCCCACAACAGTCTCTCTGGGTACAGTGCAGCCCTGTCTGCGCCTCACAGCAGTCTGTCCAGGTACAGTGTAGCCCTGCCTGCGCCCCCAAACCAGTCTCTCTGGGTACAGTGCAGCCCTGTCTGCGCCTCACACCAGTCTCTCTGGGTACAGTGCAGCCCTGCCTGCGCCTCACACCAGTCTGTCCAGGTACAGTGCAGCCCTGCCTGCGCCCCACACCAGTCTCTCTGGGTACGGTGCAGCCCTGCGTGCGCTCCACACCAGTCCGTCCAAGTACAATGCAGCCCTGCCTGCGCCTCACACCAGACTCTCTGGGTACGGTGCAGCATTGCCTGCGCCTCACACCAGTCTCTTTGGGTACGGTGCAGCACTGCCTGTGCCCCACTCTAGTCTCTCTGGGTACGGTGCAGCCCTGTCTGTGCCCCTCACCAGTCTCTCTGGGTATGGTGCAGGACTGCCTGCGCACCACACCAGACGCTCTGGGTACAGTGCAGCCCTGCCTGTACCCCACATGGTCTCTCTGGGTACAATGCAGCCCTGCCTGCGCGCCACACCAGTCTGTCCAGGTACAGTGCAGCCCTGGCTGCGCCCCACACCAGTCTGCCCAGGTACAATGCAGCCCTGCCTGCACCCCGCACCAGTCTCTCCAGGTACAGTGTAGCCCTGCCTGTGCCCCACACCAGTCTCTCTGGGTACGGTGCAGCCCTGCCTGCGCCCCACACCAGTGTGTCCAGGTACAGTGCAGCACTGCTTGCGCCTCACACCAGTCTCTCTGGGTACGGTGCAGCCCTGCCTGCGCCCCACACCAGTGTGTCCAGGTACAGTGCAGCACTGCTTGCGCCTCACACCAGTCTCTCTGGGTACGGTGCAGCCCTGCCTGCGCCCCACACCAGTGTGTCCAGGTACAGTGCAGCACTGCTTGCGCCTCACACCAGTCTCTCTGGGTACAATGCTGCCCTGCCTGCGCCCCACACCAGTTTCTCTGGTTACAATGCAGCCCTGTTTGTGCCCCACACCACTCTGTCCCGGTACAGTGCAGCCCTGTCTGTGCCCCACACCAGTCTGTCCCGGTACAGTGCAGCCCTGTCTGTGCTCCACACCAGTCTGTC
Source organism: Carcharodon carcharias (assembly GCF_017639515.1). Taxonomy (NCBI): domain Eukaryota; kingdom Metazoa; phylum Chordata; class Chondrichthyes; order Lamniformes; family Lamnidae; genus Carcharodon; species Carcharodon carcharias. Next base: position 23,228,568 of record NC_054507.1, on the reverse strand, counting down.
CAGGTACAGTGCAGCCCTTTCTGTGCCCCACACCAGTCTCTCTGGGTACAGTGCAGCATTGCCTGCAGCTCACGCCAGTCTCTATGGGTACAATGCAGCCCTGTCTGTGCCCCACACCAGTCTCTCTGGGTACAGTGCAGCCCTGACTCCACCCCACACCAGTCTCTCCAGGTACAGTGCAGCCCTGCCTGCGCCCCACACCAGTCTCTCTGGGTACAATGCAGCCCTGCCTGTGCCCCACACCAGTCTCTCTGGGTACAGTGCAGCACTGCCTGTGCCCCACACCCGTCTCTCTGGGTACAATGCAGCCCTGTCTGTGCCCCACACCAGTCTCTCTGGGTATGGTGCAGCCCTGCCTGCGCCCCACACCAGTCTGTCCAGGTACAGTGCAGCCCTGCCTGTGCCCCACACCAGTCTCTCTGGGTACCGTGCAGCCCTGCCTGCGCCCCACACCAGTCTGTCCAGGTACAGTGTAGCCCCGTCTGCGCCTCACACCAGTCTGTCCAGGTACAGTGCAGCCCTGTCTGTGCCCCACACCAGTCTCTCTGGGTATGGTGCAGCCCTGCCTGCGCCCCACACCAGTCTGTCCAGGTACAGTGCAGCACTTCCTGTGCCCCACACCAGTCTCTCTGGGTACGGTGCAGCCCTGCCTGCGCCCCACACCAGTCTGTCCAGGTACAGTGCAGCACTGCTTGCGCCTCACACCAGTCTCTCTGGGTACAATGCAGCCCTGCCTGCGCCCCACACCAGTCTCTCTGGTTACAATGCAGCCCTGTCTGTGCCCCACACCACTCTGTCCCGGTACAGTGCAGCACTGTCTGTGCCCCACAGCAGTCTTTCTGGGTATGCTGCAGCCCTGCCTGCAGTCCACACCAGTCCGTCGAAGTACAATGCACCCCTGCCTGCGCCCCTCACCAGTCTCTATGGGTACCGTGCAGCCCTGCCTGCACCCCACACCAGTCTGTCCAGGTACGGTGCAGCCCTGTCTGTGCCCCACACCAGTCTGTCCAGGTACAGTGCAGCCCTGTCTGCGCCCCACACCATTTTTTCTGGGTACAATACAGCCCTGCCTGCGCCTCACACCAGTCTCTCTGGGTACGGTGCAGCATTGCCTGCGCCTCACACCAGTCTCCCTGGGTACGGTGCAGCCCTGTCTGTGCCCCTCACCAGTCTCTCTGGGTATGGTGCAGGACTGCCTGCGCACCACACCAGACGCTCTGGGTACAGTGCAGCCCTGCCTGTACACCACATAGTCTTTCTGGGTACAATGCAGCCCTGCCGTGACCCACACCAGTCTGTCCAGGTACAGTGCAGAACTGCCTGTGGCCCACACCAGTCTCTCTGGGTACGGTGCAGCCCTGCCTGCGCCCCACACCAGTGTGTCCAGGTACAGTGCAGCACTGCTTGCGCCTCACACCAGTCTCTCTGGGTACAATGCTGCCCTGCCTGCGCCCCACATCAGTCTCTCTGGTTACAATGCAGCTCTGTTTGTGTCCCACACCACTCTGTCCCGGTACAGTGCAGCCCTGTCTGTGCCCCACACCAGTCTCTCTGGGTGTGGTGCAGCCCTGCCTGCGCCCCACACCAGTCTCTCTGGGTACAATGCAGCCCTGCCTGCGCCCCACACCAGTCTCTCTGGGTACAGTGCAGCCCTGCCTGTGCCCCACACCAGTCTCTCTGGGTACAGTGCAGCCCTGACTGCACCCCACAACAGTCTCTCTGGGTACAATGCAGCCCTGCCTGCGCCCCACAACAGTCTCTCTGGGTACAATGCAGCCCTGCCTGCGCCCCACACCAGTCTCTCTGGGTATGGTGCAGCCGTTCATGCGCCGCACACCAGTCTCTCTGTGTACAATGCAGCGCTGCCTGCGCCTCACACCAGTCTGTCTGGGTACGGTGCAGCACTGCCTGCGCCCCACAACAGTCTCTCTGGGTACGGTGCAGCCCTGCCTGCGCCCCACACCAGTCTGTCCAGGTACAGTGCAGAACTGCCTGTGGCCCACACCAGTCTCTCTGGGTACGGTGCAGCCCTGCCTGCGCCCCAAACCAGTGTGTCCAGGTACAGTGCAGCACTGCTTGCGCCTCACACCAGTCTCTCTGGGTACAATGCTGCCCTGCCTGCGCCCCACACCAGTCTCTCTGGTTACAATGCAGCTCTGTTTGTGCCCCACACCAGTCTGTCCCGGTACAGTGCAGCCCTGTCTGTGCCCCACACCAGTCTCTCTGGGTGTGGTGCAGCCCTGCCTGCGCCCCACACCAGTCTCTCAGGGTACAATGCAGCCCTGCCTGCACCCCACACCAGTCTCTCTGGGTACAGTGCAGCCCTGCCTGTGCCCCACACCAGTCTCTCTGGGTACAATGCAGCCCTGACTGCACCCCACACCAGTCTCTCTGGGTACAATGCAGCCCTGCCTGCGCCCCACAACAGTGTCTCTGCGTACAATGCAGCCCTGCCTGCGCCCCACACCAGTCTCTCTGGGTATGGTGCAGCCGTTCATGCGCCGCACACCATTCTCTCTGGGTACAATGCAGCTCTGCCTGCGCCCCACACCAGTCTCTCTGGGTACAATGCAGCCCTGCCTGCGCCCCACACCATTCTCTCTGGGTACAATGCAGCCCTGCCTGCGCCCCTCAACAGTCTCTCTTGATACAATGCAGCCCTGCCTGCGTCCCACGCCATTCTCTCTGGGTATGGTGCTGCCCTGCCTGCGCCCCACACCAGTCTGTCCAGGTACAGTGCAGCCCTGCCTTTTCCCCACACCAGTCACTCTGGGTACAATGCAGCCATGCCTGCACCTCACGCCAGTCTCTCTGGGTACATTGCAGTCCTGCATGCGCCTCTCACCAGTCTCTCTGGGTACAATGCAGCCCTGTCTGTGCCCCACACCCGTCACTCTGGGTACAGTGCAACCCTGCCTCCACCCCACACCAGTCTCTCTGGGTACAGTGCAGCCCTGCCTGCGCCTCACACCAATCTCTCTGGGTACGGTGCAGCACTGCCTGCGCGTCACACCAGTCTCTCCGGGTACAATGCAGCCCTGCCTGCGCCTCACACCAGTCTTTCTGGGTACGGTGCAGCCCTGCCTGCGCTCCACACCAGTCTGTCCAGGTACAATGCAGCCCTGCCTGCACCCTACACCAGTCTCTCTGGGTACAATGCAGCACTGCCTGCACCCCACACCAGTCTCTCTGGGTACAATGCTGCCCTGCCTGTGCCCCACACCAGTCTCTCTGGGTACGGTGCAGCCCTTCATGCGCCCCACACCAGTCTCTCTGGGTACAATGCAGCCCTGCCTGCGCCCCACACCAGTCACTCTGGGTACAATGCAGCCCTGCCTGCGCCCCACACCATTCTCTCTGGGTACAATGCAGCCCTGCCTGCGCCCCTCAACAGTCTCTCTTGATACAATGCAGCCCTGCCTGCGTCCCACGCCATTCTCTCTGGGTATGGTGCTGCCCTGCCTGCGCCCCACACCAGTCTGTCCAGGTACAGTGCAGCCCTGCCTGTGCCCCAGTCCAGTCTCTCTGGGTATGGTGCAGCCCTGCTGCGCCCCACACCAGTCTGTCCAGGTACAGTGCAGCCCTGCCTGTTCCCCAAACCAGTCTCTCTGGGTACAGTGCAGCCCTGCCTGCGCCCCACACCAGTCTCTCTGGGTACAGTGCAGCACTGCCTGCGCCTCACACCAGTCTCTCTGGGTACAATGCAGCCCTGCCTGTGCTCCACACCAGTCTGTCCAGGTACAGTGCAGCCCTTTCTGTGCCCCACAAGAGTCTCTCTGGGTACGGTGCTGCCCTGCCTGCGCCCCACACCAGTCTCTCTGGGTACAATGCAGCCATGCCTGCACCTCACGCCAGTCTCTCTGGGTACATTGCAGTCCTGCATGCGCCTCTCACCAGTCTCTCTGGGTACAATGCAGCCCTGTCTTTGCCCCACACCCGTCACTCTGGGTACAGTGCAACCCTGCCTCCACCCCACACCACTCTCTCTGGGTACAGTGCAGCCCTGCCTGCGCCCCACACCAGTCTCTCTGGGTACAATGCAGCCCTGCCTGTGCCCCATCCAGTCTCTCTGGGTGCAGTGCAGCACTGCCTGTGCCCCACACCAGTCTCTCTGGGTACAATGCAGCCCTGTCTGTGCCCCACACCAGTCTCTCTGGGTACGGTGCAGCCCTCCCTGCGCCCCACACCAGTCTGTCCAGGTACAGTGCAGCCCTGTCTGTGCCCCACACCAGTCTCTCTGGGTACAATGCAACCCTGCCTGCGCCCCACACATGTCTCTCTGGGTACCATTCAGCCCTGCCTGCGCCCCACACCAGTCTGTCCATGTACAGTGTAGCCCTGTCTGCGCCTCACACCAGTCTGTCCAGGTACAGTGCAGCCCTGCCTGCGCCCCTCACCAGACTCTCTGGGTACAATGCAGCCCTGCCTGCGCCTCACACCAGTCTCTCTGGGAACGGTGCAGCACTGCCTGCGCCCCACACCAGTGTGTCCAGGTACAGTGCAGCACTGCTTGCGCCTCACATCAGTCTCTCTGGGTACATTGCAGCCCTGCCTGCGCCCCACACCAGTCTCTCTGGTTACAATGCAGCCCTGTCTGTGCCCCACACCACTCTGTCCCGGTACAGTGCAGCCCTGTCTGTGCCCCACAGCAGTCTCTTTGGGTACAGTGCAGCCCTGCCTGCGCCCCACACCAGTCTGTCTGGGTACGGTGCAGCCCTTCATGTGCCCCAAACCAGTCTCTCTGGGTACAATGCAGCCCTGCCTGCGCCTCACTCCAGTCTATCTGGGTACAATGCAGCCCTGCCTGCGCCCCACACCAGTCTCTCTGGGTACAATGCAGCCCTGCCTGCGCCCCACAACTGTCTCTCTGGGTACAATGCAGCCCTGTCTGTGCCCCACACCAGTCTCTCTGGGTACGGTGCAGCCCTGCCTGCGCCCCACACCAGTGTGTCCAGGTACAGTGCAGCACTGCTTGCGCCTCACACCAGTCTCTGTGGGTACATTGCAGCCCTGCCTGCGCCCCACACCAGTCTCTCTAGTTACAATGCAGCCCTGTCTGTGCCCCACACCACTCTGTCCAGGTTCAATACAGCCCTGTCTGTGCCCCACAGCAGTCTCTCTGGGTACAATGCAGCCCTGCCTGCGCCCCACAACAGTCTCTCTGGGTACAATGCAGCCCTGTCTGCGCCTCACACCAGTCTGTCCAGGTACAGTGTAGCCCTGCCTGTGCCCCACACCAGTCTCTCTGGGTACAGTGCAGCCCTGCCTGTGCCCCACACCAGTCTCTCTGGGTACAGTGCAGCCCTGCCTGTGCCCCACACCAGTCTCTCTGGGTACAATTCAGCCCTGCCTGCGCCCCACACCAGTCTGTCCAGGTACAATGCAGCCCTGCCTGTGCCCCTCACCTGTCTCTCTGGGTACGGTGCAGCCCTGCCTATGCCCCACACCCGTCTCTCTGGGTACACTGCAGCCCTGCCTGCGCCCCACACCAGTCTCTCTGAGTACAGTGCAGCCCTTCCTGTGCCCCACACCAGTCTCTCTGGGTACAGTGCAGCCCTGCCTGCGCTCCACACCAGTCTCTTTGGGTGCGGTGCAGCCCTGTCTGTGCCCCACACCAGTCTCTCTGGGTATGGTGCAGGACTGCCTGCGCACCACACCAGTCGCTCTGGGTACAGTGAAGCCCTGTCTGTGCCCCACATAGTCTCGCTGGGTACAATGCAGCCCTGCCTGTGCCCCACACCAGTCTATCCAGGCACAGTGCAGCCCTGCCTGCGCCCCACACCAGTCTCTCTGGGTACAGTGCAGCCCTGCCTGTGCCCCACACCAGTCTGTCCAGTCACAATGCAGCCCTGCCTGCCCCCCACACCAGTCTGTCCAGGTACAGTGCAGCACTGCCTGCGCCCCACACCAGTCTCTCTGGGTACGGTGCAGCCCTGCCTGCGCCCCACACCAGTGTGTCCAGGGACAGTGCAGCACTGCTTGCGCCTCACACCAGTCTCTCTGGGTACAATGCTTCCCTGCCTGCGCTCCACACCAGTCTCTCTGGTTACAATGCAGCCCTGTCTGTGCCCCACACCACTCTGTCCTGGCACAGTGCAGCCCTGTCTGTGCCCCACAGCAGTCTGTCTGGGTTTGGTGCAGCCCTGCCTGCGCCCCACACCAGTCTGTCTGGGTACGGTGCAGCCCTTCATGCGTCCCAAACCAGTCTCTCTGGGTACACTGCAGCCCTGCCTGCGCCTCACACCAGTCTATCAGGGTACAATGCAGCCCTGCCTGCGCCCCACACCAGTCTCTCTGGGTACAATGCAGCCCTGCCTGCGCCTCACACCAGTCTCTCTGGGTACAATGCAGCCCTGCCTGTGCCCCACAACAGTCTCTCTGGGTATGGTGCAGCCCTGCCTACGCTCCACACCAGTCTCTCTGGGTACAATGCAGCCCTGTCTGCCCCCCACACCAGTCTGTCCAGGTACAATGCAGCCCTGCCTGCGCCCCACACCAGTCTCTCTGGGTACAATGCAGCCCTGCCTGCGCCCCACAACAGTCTCTCTGGGTACAGTGCAGCCCTGTCTGCGCCTCACACCAGTCTGTCCAGGTACAGTGTAGCCCTGCCTGCGCCCCCAAACCAGTCTCTCTGGGTACAATGCAGCCCTGCCTGCGCCCCACAACAGTCTCTCTGGGTACAATACAGCCCTGCCTGTGCCCCACACCAGTCTCTCTGGGTATGGTGCAGCCTTGCCTGCGCCTAACACCAGTCTGTCCAGGTACAGTGCAGCCCTGCCTGTGCCCCACACCAGTCTCTCTGGGTATGCTGCAGCCCTGCCTGCACTCCACACCAGTCCGTCCAAGTACAATGCACCCCTGCCTGCGCCCCTCACCAGTATCTCTGGGTACCGTGCAGCACTGCCTGCGCCCCACAACTGTCTGTCCAGGTACGGTGCAGCCCTGTCTGTGCCCCACACCAGTCTGTCCAGGTACAGTGCCGCCCTGCCTGCGCCTCACACCAGTCTGTCCAGGTACAGTGCAGCCCTGTCTGCGACCCACACCAGTCTTTCTGGGTACAATGCAGCCCTGCCTGCGCCTCACACCAGTCTCTCTGGGTACGGTGCAGCATTGCCTTCGTCTCACACCAGTCTCTCTGGGTACGGTGCAGCCCTGCCTGTGCCTCACACCAGTCTCTCTGGGTACGGTGCAGCATTGCCTGCGCCTCACACCAGTCTCTCTGGGTATAGTGCAGCACTGCCTGTGCCCCACACCAGTCTCTCTGGGTACGGTGCAGCCCTGTCTGTGCCCCACACCAGTCTCTCTGGGTATGGTACAGGACTGCCTACGCACCACACCAGACGCTCTGGGTACAGTGCAGCCCTGCCTGTACCCCACATAGTCTCTCTGGGTACAATGCAGCCCTGCCTGCCCCCCACACCAGTCTGTCCAGGTACAGTGCAGCACTGCCTGCGCCCCACACCAGTCTCTCTGGGTACGGTGCAGCCCTGCCTGCACCCCTCACCAGTCTCTCTGGGTACGGTGCAGCCCTGCCTGCGCCCCTCACCAGTCTCTCTGGGTACGGTGCAGCCCTGCCTGCGCCTCACACCAGTCTGTCCAGGTACAGTGCAGAACTGCCTGTTGCCCACACCAGTCTCTCTGGGTATGCTGCAGCCCTGCCTGCGCCCCACACCAGTGTGTCCAGGTACGGTGCAGCCCTGCCTGCACTCCACACCAGTCCGTCCAAGTACAATGCACCCCTGCCTGCGCCCCTCACCAGTCTCTCTGGGTACCGTGCAGCCCTGTCTGTGCCCCACACCAGTCTCTCTGGGTACGGTGCAGCCCTGCCTGCGCCCCACACCAGTCTCTCTGGGTACCGTGCAGCCCTGCCTGCGCCCCACACCCGTCTGTCCAGGTACAGTGCCGCCCTGTCTGCGCCCCACAGCAGTCTTTCTGGGTACAATACAGCCCTGCCTGCGCCTCACACCAGTCTCTCTGGGTACGGTGCAGCATTGCCTGCGCCTCACACCAGTCTCTCTGGGTATGGTGCAGCACTGCCTGTGCCCCACACCAGTGTCCCTGGGTACAGTGCAGCCCTGTCTGTGCCCCTCACCAGTCTCTCTGGGTATGGTGCAGGACTGCCTGTGCACCACACCAGACGCTCTGGGTACAGTGCAGCCCTGCCTGTACCCCACATAGTCTTTCTGGGTACAATGAAGCCCTGCCTGCGCACCACACCAGTCTGTCCAGGTACAGTGCAGCACTGCCTGCGCCCCACACCAGTCTCTCTGGGTACGGTGCAGCCCTGGCTGCGCCCCACACCAGTCTGTCCAGGTACAGTGCAGAACTGCCTGTGGCCCTCACCAGTCTCTCTGGGTACGGTGCAGCCCTGCCTGCGCCCCACACCAGTGTGTCCAGGTACAGTGCAGAACTACCTGTGGCCCACACCAGTCTCTCTGGGTACAGTGCAGCCCTGCTTGTACCCCACATAGTCTTTCTGGGTACAATGCAGCCCTGCTTATGCCCCACACCAGTCTGTCCAGGTACAGTTCAGCCCTGCTTGCGCTCCACACCAGTCTCTCTGGGTACAGTGCAGCACTGCCTGCGCCCCACACCAGTCTGTCCAGGTACAGTTCAGCCCTGCCTGCGCCCCACACTAGTCTGTCTGGGTACAGTGCAGCCCTGCCTGCGCCCCACACCAGTCTCACTGGTTACGGTGCTTCCCTGCCTGCGCCCCACACCAGTCTGTCTGGGTACAGTGAAGCCCTGCCTGCGCCCCACACCAGTCTCTCTGGGTACAATGCAGCCCTGCCTGCGCCCCAAACCAGTCTCTCTGGGTACAGTGCAGTGCTGCTTACGCCCCACACCAGTCTCTCTGGGTACAGTGCAGCCCTTCATGCGCCCCTTTCCAATCTCTCTGGGTACAATGCAGCCCTGCCTGCGCCTCACTCCAATCTATCTGGGTACAATGCAGCCCTGCCTGCGCCTCACACCAGTCTCTTTGGGTACGGTGCAGCACTGCCTGCGCCTCACACCAGTCTCTCTGGGTACAATGCTGCCCTGCCTGCGCCCCACACCAGTCTCTCTGGTTACAGTGCAGCCCTGCCTGTGCCCCACACCAGTCTCTCTGGGTACAATGCAGCCCTGTCTGTGCCCCACACCACTCTGTCCAGGTACAATGCAGCCCTGTCTGTGCCCCACACCAGTCTCTCTGGGTACAATGCAGCCCTGCCTGCGCCTCACACCAGTCTCCTTGGGTACAATGCAGCCCTGTCTGTGCCACACACCAGTCTCTCTTTGTACAATGCAGCCCTGCCTGCACCCCACACCAGTCTCTCTGGGTACAATGCAGCCCTGCCTGTGCCCCACACCCGTCTCTCTGGGTACAATGCAGCCCTGTCTGTGCCCCACACCAGTCTCTCTGGGTATGGTGCAGCCCTGCCTGCGCCCCACACCAGTCTGTCCAGGTACAGTGCAGCCCTGCCTGTGCCCCACACCAGTCTCTCTGGGTACCGTGCAGCCCTGCCTGCGCCCCACACCAGTCTGTCCAGGTACAGTGTAGCCCCGTCTGCGCCTCACACCAGTCTGTCCAGGTACAGTGCAGCCCTGTCTGTGCCCCACACCAGTCTCTCTGGGTATGGTGCAGCCCTGCCTGCGCCCCACACCAGTCTGTCCAGGTACAGTGCAGCACTTCCTGTGCCCCACACCAGTCTCTCTGGGTACGGTGCAGCCCTGCCTGCGCCCCACACCAGTCTGTCCAGGTACAGTGCAGCACTGCTTGCGCCTCACACCAGTCTCTCTGGGTACAATGCAGCCCTGCCTGCGCCCCACACCAGTCTCTCTGGTTACAATGCAGCCCTGTCTGTGCCCCACACCACTCTGTCCCGGTACAGTGCAGCACTGTCTGTGCCCCACAGCAGTCTTTCTGGGTATGCTGCAGCCCTGCCTGCAGTCCACACCAGTCCGTCGAAGTACAATGCACCCCTGCCTGCGCCCCTCACCAGTCTCTATGGGTACCGTGCAGCCCTGCCTGCACCCCACACCAGTCTGTCCAGGTACGGTGCAGCCCTGTCTGTGCCCCACACCAGTCTGTCCAGGTACAGTGCAGCCCTGTCTGCGCCCCACACCATTTTTTCTGGGTACAATACAGCCCTGCCTGCGCCTCACACCAGTCTCTCTGGGTACGGTGCAGCATTGCCTGCGCCTCACACCAGTCTCCCTGGGTACGGTGCAGCCCTGTCTGTGCCCCTCACCAGTCTCTCTGGGTATGGTGCAGGACTGCCTGCGCACCACACCAGACGCTCTGGGTACAGTGCAGCCCTGCCTGTACACCACATAGTCTTTCTGGGTACAATGCAGCCCTGCCTGCGCCCCACACCAGTCTGTCCAGGTACAGTGCAGAACTGCCTGTGGCCCACACCAGTCTCTCTGGGTACGGTGCAGCCCTGCCTGCGCCCCACACCAGTGTGTCCAGGTACAGTGCAGCACTGCTTGCGCCTCACACCAGTCTCTCTGGGTACAATGCTGCCCTGCCTGCGCCCCACATCAGTCTCTCTGGTTACAATGCAGCTCTGTTTGTGTCCCACACCACTCTGTCCCGGTACAGTGCAGCCCTGTCTGTGCCCCACACCAGTCTCTCTGGGTGTGGTGCAGCCCTGCCTGCGCCCCACACCAGTCTCTCTGGGTACAATGCAGCCCTGCCTGCGCCCCACACCAGTCTCTCTGGGTACAGTGCAGCCCTGCCTGTGCCCCACACCAGTCTCTCTGGGTACAGTGCAGCCCTGACTGCACCCCACAACAGTCTCTCTGGGTACAATGCAGCCCTGCCTGCGCCCCACAACAGTCTCTCTGGGTACAATGCAGCCCTGCCTGCGCCCCACACCAGTCTCTCTGGGTATGGTGCAGCCGTTCATACGCCGCACACCAGTCTCTCTGTGTACAATGCAGCGCTGCCTGCGCCTCACACCAGTCTGTCTGGGTACGGTGCAGCACTGCCTGCGCCCCACAACAGTCTCTCTGGGTACGGTGCAGCCCTGCCTGCGCCCCACACCAGTCTGTCCAGGTACAGTGCAGAACTGCCTGTGGCCCACACCAGTCTCTCTGGGTACGGTGCAGCCCTGCCTGCGCCCCAAACCAGTGTGTCCAGGTACAGTGCAGCACTGCTTGCGCCTCACACCAGTCTCTCTGGGTACAATGCTGCCCTGCCTGCGCCCCACACCAGTCTCTCTGGTTACAATGCAGCTCTGTTTGTGCCCCACACCACTCTGTCCCGGTACAGTGCAGCCCTGTCTGTGCCCCACACCAGTCTCTCTGGGTGTGGTGCAGCCCTGCCTGCGCCCCACACCAGTCTCTCAGGGTACAATGCAGCCCTGCCTGCACCCCACACCAGTCTCTCTGGGTACAGTGCAGCCCTGCCTGTGCCCCACACCAGTCTCTCTGGGTACAATGCAGCCCTGACTGCACCCCACACCAGTCTCTCTGGGTACAATGCAGCCCTGCCTGCGCCCCACAACAGTCTCTCTGCGTACAATGCAGCCCTGCCTGCGCCCCACACCAGTCTCTCTGGGTATGGTGCAGCCGTTCATGCGCCGCACACCATTCTCTCTGGGTACAATGCAGCTCTGCCTGCGCCCCACACCAGTCTCTCTGGGTACAATGCAGCCCTGCCTGCGCCCCACACCATTCTCTCTGGGTACAATGCAGCCCTGCCTGCGCCCCTCAACAGTCTCTCTTGATACAATGCAGCCCTGCCTGCGTCCCACGCCATTCTCTCTGGGTATGGTGCTGCCCTGCCTGCGCCCCACACCAGTCTGTCCAGGTACAGTGCAGCCCTGCCTGTGCCCCAAACCAGTCTCTCTGGGTATGGTGCAGCCCTGCTGCGCCCCACACCAGTCTGTCCAGGTACAGTGCAGCCCTGCCTTTTCCCCACACCAGTCACTCTGGGTACAATGCAGCCATGCCTGCACCTCACGCCAGTCTCTCTGGGTACATTGCAGTCCTGCATGCGCCTCTCACCAGTCTCTCTGGGTACAATGCAGCCCTGTCTGTGCCCCACACCCGTCACTCTGGGTACAGTGCAACCCTGCCTCCACCCCACACCAGTCTCTCTGGGTACAGTGCAGCCCTGCCTGCGCCTCACACCAATCTCTCTGGGTACGGTGCAGCACTGCCTGCGCGTCACACCAGTCTCTCCGGGTACAATGCAGCCCTGCCTGCGCCTCACACCAGTCTTTCTGGGTACGGTGCAGCCCTGCCTGCGCTCCACACCAGTCTGTCCAGGTACAATGCAGCCCTGCCTGCACCCTACACCAGTCTCTCTGGGTACAATGCAGCACTGCCTGCACCCCACACCAGTCTCTCTGGGTACAATGCTGCCCTGCCTGTGCCCCACACCAGTCTCTCTGGGTACGGTGCAGCCCTTCATGCGCCCCACACCAGTCTCTCTGGGTACAATGCAGCCCTGCCTGCGCCCCACACCAGTCACTCTGGGTACAATGCAGCCCTGCCTGCGCCCCACACCATTCTCTCTGGGTACAATGCAGCCCTGCCTGCGCCCCTCAACAGTCTCTCTTGATACAATGCAGCCCTGCCTGCGTCCCACGCCATTCTCTCTGGGTATGGTGCTGCCCTGCCTGCGCCCCACACCAGTCTGTCCAGGTACAGTGCAGCCCTGCCTGTGCCCCAATCCAGTCTCTCTGGGTATGGTGCAGCCCTGCTGCGCCCCACACCAGTCTGTCCAGGTACAGTGCAGCCCTGCCTGTTCCCCAAACCAGTCTCTCTGGGTACAGTGCAGCCCTGCCTGCGCCCCACACCAGTCTCTCTGGGTACAGTGCAGCACTGCCTGCGCCTCACACCAGTCTCTCTGGGTACAATGCAGCCCTGCCTGTGCTCCACACCAGTCTGTCCAGGTACAGTGCAGCCCTTTCTGTGCCCCACAAGAGTCTCTCTGGGTACGGTGCTGCCCTGCCTGCGCCCCACACCAGTCTCTCTGGGTACAATGCAGCCATGCCTGCACCTCACGCCAGTCTCTCTGGGTACATTGCAGTCCTGCATGCGCCTCTCACCAGTCTCTCTGGGTACAATGCAGCCCTGTCTTTGCCCCACACCCGTCACTCTGGGTACAGTGCAACCCTGCCTCCACCCCACACCAGTCTCTCTGGGTACAGTGCAGCCCTGCCTGCGCCCCACACCAGTCTCTCTGGGTACAATGCAGCCCTGCCTGTGCCCCATCCAGTCTCTCTGGGTGCAGTGCAGCACTGCCTGTGCCCCACACCAGTCTCTCTGGGTACAATGCAGCCCTGTCTGTGCCCCACACCAGTCTCTCTGGGTACGGTGCAGCCCTCCCTGCGCCCCACACCAGTCTGTCCAGGTACAGTGCAGCCCTGTCTGTGCCCCACACCAGTCTCTCTGGGTACAATGCAACCCTGCCTGCGCCCCACACATGTCTCTCTGGGTACCATTCAGCCCTGCCTGCGCCCCACACCAGTCTGTCCATGTACAGTGTAGCCCTGTCTGCGCCTCACACCAGTCTGTCCAGGTACAGTGCAGCCCTGCCTGCGCCCCTCACCAGACTCTCTGGGTACAATGCAGCCCTGCCTGCGCCTCACACCAGTCTCTCTGGGAACGGTGCAGCACTGCCTGCGCCCCACACCAGTGTGTCCAGGTACAGTGCAGCACTGCTTGCGCCTCACATCAGTCTCTCTGGGTACATTGCAGCCCTGCCTGCGCCCCACACCAGTCTCTCTGGTTACAATGCAGCCCTGTCTGTGCCCCACACCACTCTGTCCCGGTACAGTGCAGCCCTGTCTGTGCCCCACAGCAGTCTCTTTGGGTACAGTGCAGCCCTGCCTGCGCCCCACACCAGTCTGTCTGGGTACGGTGCAGCCCTTCATGTGCCCCAAACCAGTCTCTCTGGGTACAATGCAGCCCTGCCTGCGCCTCACTCCAGTCTATCTGGGTACAATGCAGCCCTGCCTGCGCCCCACACCAGTCTCTCTGGGTACAAGGCAGGCCTGCCTGCGCCCCACAACTGTCTCTCTGGGTACAATGCAGCCCTGTCTGTGCCCCACACCAGTCTCTCTGGGTACGGTGCAGCCCTGCCTGCGCCCCACACCAGTGTGTCCAGGTACAGTGCAGCACTGCTTGCGCCTCACACCAGTCTCTGTGGGTACATTGCAGCCCTGCCTGCGCCCCACACCAGTCTCTCTAGTTACAATGCAGCCCTGTCTGTGCCCCACACCACTCTGTCCAGGTTCAATACAGCCCTGTCTGTGCCCCACAGCAGTCTCTCTGGGTACAATGCAGCCCTGCCTGCGCCCCACAACAGTCTCTCTGGGTACAATGCAGCCCTGTCTGCGCCTCACACCAGTCTGTCCAGGTACAGTGTAGCCCTGCCTGTGCCCCACACCAGTCTCTCTGGGTACAGTGCAGCCCTGCCTGTGCCCCACACCAGTCTCTCTGGGTACAGTGCAGCCCTGCCTGTGCCCCACACCAGTCTCTCTGGGTACAATTCAGCCCTGCCTGCGCCCCACACCAGTCTGTCCAGGTACAATGCAGCCCTGCCTGTGCCCCTCACCTGTCTCTCTGGGTACGGTGCAGCCCTGCCTATGCCCCACACCCGTCTCTCTGGGTACACTGCAGCCCTGCCTGCGCCCCACACCAGTCTCTCTGAGTACAGTGCAGCCCTTCCTGTGCCCCACACCAGTCTCTCTGGGTACAGTGCAGCCCTGCCTGCGCTCCACACCAGTCTCTTTGGGTGCGGTGCAGCCCTGTCTGTGCCCCACACCAGTCTCTCTGGGTATGGTGCAGGACTGCCTGCGCACCACACCAGTCGCTCTGGGTACAGTGAAGCCCTGTCTGTGCCCCACATAGTCTCGCTGGGTACAATGCAGCCCTGCCTGTGCCCCACACCAGTCTATCCAGGCACAGTGCAGCCCTGCCTGCGCCCCACACCAGTCTCTCTGTGTACAGTGCAGCCCTGCCTGTGCCCCACACCAGTCTGTCCAGTCACAATGCAGCCCTGCCTGCCCCCCACACCAGTCTGTCCAGGTACAGTGCAGCACTGCCTGCGCCCCACACCAGTCTCTCTGGGTACGGTGCAGCCCTGCCTGCGCCCCACACCAGTGTGTCCAGGGACAGTGCAGCACTGCTTGCGCCTCACACCAGTCTCTCTGGGTACAATGCTTCCCTGCCTGCGCTCCACACCAGTCTCTCTGGTTACAATGCAGCCCTGTCTGTGCCCCACACCACTCTGTCCTGGCACAGTGCAGCCCTGTCTGTGCCCCACAGCAGTCTGTCTGGGTTTGGTGCAGCCCTGCCTGCGCCCCACACCAGTCTGTCTGGGTACGGTGCAGCCCTTCATGCGTCCCAAACCAGTCTCTCTGGGTACACTGCAGCCCTGCCTGCGCCTCACTCCAGTCTATCTGGGTACAATGCAGCCCTGCCTGCGCCCCACACCAGTCTCTCTGGGTACAATGCAGCCCTGCCTGCGCCTCACACCAGTCTCTCTGGGTACAATGCAGCCCTGCCTGTGCCCCACAACAGTCTCTCTGGGTATGGTGCAGCCCTGCCTACGCTCCACACCAGTCTCTCTGGGTACAATGCAGCCCTGTCTGCCCCCCACACCAGTCTGTCCAGGTACAATGCAGCCCTGCCTGCGCCCCACACCAGTCTCTCTGGGTACAATGCAGCCCTGCCTGCGCCCCACAACAGTCTCTCTGGGTACAGTGCAGCCCTGTCTGCGCCTCACACCAGTCTGTCCAGGTACAGTGTAGCCCTGCCTGCGCCCCCAAACCAGTCTCTCTGGGTACAATGCAGCCCTGCCTGCGCCCCACAACAGTCTCTCTGGGTACAATGCAGCCCTGCCTGCGCCCCACAACAGTCTCTCTGGGTACAATACAGCCCTGCCTGTGCCCCACACCAGTCTCTCTGGGTATGGTGCAGCCTTGCCTGCGCCTAACACCAGTCTGTCCAGGTACAGTGCAGCCCTGCCTGTGCCCCACACCAGTCTCTCTGGGTATGCTGCAGCCCTGCCTGCACTCCACACCAGTCCATCCAAGTACAATGCACCCCTGCCTGCGCCCCTCACCAGTATCTCTGGGTACCGTGCAGCACTGCCTGCGCCCCACAACTGTCTGTCCAGGTACGGTGCAGCCCTGTCTGTGCCCCACACCAGTCTGTCCAGGTACAGTGCCGCCCTGCCTGCGCCTCACACCAGTCTGTCCAGGTACAGTGCAGCCCTGTCTGCGACCCACACCAGTCTTTCTGGGTACAATGCAGCCCTGCCTGCGCCTCACACCAGTCTCTCTGGGTACGGTGCAGCATTGCCTTCGTCTCACACCAGTCTCTCTGGGTACGGTGCAGCCCTGCCTGTGCCTCACACCAGTCTCTCTGGGTACGGTGCAGCATTGCCTGCGCCTCACACCAGTCTCTCTGGGTATAGTGCAGCACTGCCTGTGCCCCACACCAGTCTCTCTGGGTACGGTGCAGCCCTGTCTGTGCCCCACACCAGTCTCTCTGGGTATGGTACAGGACTGCCTACGCACCACACCAGACGCTCTGGGTACAGTGCAGCCCTGCCTGTACCCCACATAGTCTCTCTGGGTACAATGCAGCCCTGCCTGCCCCCCACACCAGTCTGTCCAGGTACAGTGCAGCACTGCCTGCGCCCCACACCAGTCTCTCTGGGTACGGTGCAGCCCTGCCTGCACCCCTCACCAGTCTCTCTGGGTACGGTGCAGCCCTGCCTGCGCCCCTCACCAGTCTCTCTGGGTACGGTGCAGCCCTGCCTGCGCCTCACACCAGTCTGTCCAGGTACAGTGCAGAACTGCCTGTTGCCCACACCAGTCTCTCTGGGTATGCTGCAGCCCTGCCTGCGCCCCACACCAGTGTGTCCAGGTACGGTGCAGCCCTGCCTGCACTCCACACCAGTCCGTCCAAGTACAATGCACCCCTGCCTGCGCCCCTCACCAGTCTCTCTGGGTACCGTGCAGCCCTGTCTGTGCCCCACACCAGTCTCTCTGGGTACGGTGCAGCCCTGCCTGCGCCCCACACCAGTCTCTCTGGGTACCGTGCAGCCCTGCCTGCGCCCCACACCCGTCTGTCCAGGTACAGTGCCGCCCTGTCTGCGCCCCACAGCAGTCTTTCTGGGTACAATACAGCCCTGCCTGCGCCTCACACCAGTCTCTCTGGGTACGGTGCAGCATTGCCTGCGCCTCACACCAGTCTCTCTGGGTATGGTGCAGCACTGCCTGTGCCCCACACCAGTGTCCCTGGGTACAGTGCAGCCCTGTCTGTGCCCCTCACCAGTCTCTCTGGGTATGGTGCAGGACTGCCTGTGCACCACACCAGACGCTCTGGGTACAGTGCAGCCCTGCCTGTACCCCACATAGTCTTTCTGGGTACAATGAAGCCCTGCCTGCGCACCACACCAGTCTGTCCAGGTACAGTGCAGCACTGCCTGCGCCCCACACCAGTCTCTCTGGGTACGGTGCAGCCCTGGCTGCGCCCCACACCAGTCTGTCCAGGTACAGTGCAGAACTGCCTGTGGCCCTCACCAGTCTCTCTGGGTACGGTGCAGCCCTGCCTGCGCCCCACACCAGTGTGTCCAGGTACAGTGCAGAACTACCTGTGGCCCACACCAGTCTCTCTGGGTACAGTGCAGCCCTGCTTGTACCCCACATAGTCTTTCTGGGTACAATGCAGCCCTGCTTACGCCCCACACCAGTCTGTCCAGGTACAGTTCAGCCCTGCTTGCGCTCCACACCAGTCTCTCTGGGTACAGTGCAGCACTGCCTGCGCCCCACACCAGTCTGTCCAGGTACAGTTCAGCCCTGCCTGCGCCCCACACTAGTCTGTCTGGGTACAGTGCAGCCCTGCCTGCGCCCCACACCAGTCTCACTGGTTACGGTGCTTCCCTGCCTGCGCCCCACACCAGTCTGTCTGGGTACAGTGAAGCCCTGCCTGCGCCCCACACCAGTCTCTCTGGGTACAATGCAGCCCTGCCTGCGCCCCAAACCAGTCTCTCTGGGTACAGTGCAGTGCTGCTTACGCCCCACACCAGTCTCTCTGGGTACAGTGCAGCCCTTCATGCGCCCCTTTCCAATCTCTCTGGGTACAATGCAGCCCTGCCTGCGCCTCACTCCAATCTATCTGGGTACAATGCAGCCCTGCCTGCGCCTCACACCAGTCTCTTTGGGTACGGTGCAGCACTGCCTGCGCCTCACACCAGTCTCTCTGGGTACAATGCTGCCCTGCCTGCGCCCCACACCAGTCTCTCTGGTTACAGTGCAGCCCTGCCTGTGCCCCACACCAGTCTCTCTGGGTACAATGCAGCCCTGTCTGTGCCCCACACCACTCTGTCCAGGTACAATGCAGCCCTGTCTGTGCCCCACACCAGTCTCTCTGGGTACAATGCAGCCCTGCCTGCGCCTCACACCAGTCTCCTTGGGTACAATGCAGCCCTGTCTGTGCCACACACCAGTCTCTCTTTGTACAATGCAGCCCTGCCTGCACCCCACACCAGTCTCTCTGGGTACAATGCAGCCCTGCCTGCGCCCCTCAACAGTCTCTCTGGGTACAATGCAGCCCTGCCTGCGCCCCACACCAGTCTCTCTGGGTATGGTGCAGCCGTTCATGCGCCGCACACCAGTCTCTCTGGGTACAATGCAGCCCTGCCTGCGCCTCACACCAGTCTCTCTGGGTACGGTGCAGCACTGCCTGCGCCTCACACCGGTCTGTCTGGGTACAATGCAGCCCTGACTGCGCCTCATACCAGTCTTTCTGGGTACGGTGCAGCCCTGCCTGCGCTCCACACCAGTCTATCCAGGTACAATGCAGCCCTGCCTGCACCCTACACCAGTCTCTCTGGGTATAATGCAGCACTGCCTGCGCCCCACACCAGTCTCTCTGGGTACAATGCAGCCCTGCCTGCACTCCACACCAGTCTCTCTGGGTACAATGCAGCCCTGCCTGTGCCCTACACCAGTCTCTCTGGGTATGGTGCAGCCCTGCCTGCGCCCCACACCAGTCTGTCCAGGTACAGTGCAGCCCTGCCTGCGCCTCACACCAGTCTCTCTGGGTATGGTGCAGCCCTGCCTGCGCCCCACACCAGTCTCTCTGGGTACGGTGCAGTCCTGCCTGTGCCCGACACCAGTATCTCTGGATATCGTGCAGCCCTGCCTATGCCCCACACCAGTCTCTCTGGGTACAGTGCAGCCCTGCCTGTGCACCACACCAGTCTCTCTGGGTACAGTGCAGCCCTGCCTGTGCCCCACACCAGTCTCTCCGGGTACAGTGCAGCCCTGCCTGTGCCCCACACCAGTCTCTCTGGGTACAGTGCAGCCCTGCCTGTGCCCCACACCAGTCTCTCTGGGTACAATTCAGCCCTGCCAGCGCCCCACACCAGTCTGTCCAGGTACAATGCAGCCCTGCCTGTGCCCCTCACCTGTCTCTCTGGGTACGGTGCAGCCCTGCCTATGCCCCACACCCGTCTCTCTGGGTACACTGCAGCCCTGCCTGCGCCCCACACCAGTCTCTCTGAGTACAGTGCAGCCCTGCCTGTGCCCCACACCAGTCTCTCTGGGTACAGTGCAGCCCTGCCTGCGCTCCACACCAGTCTCTTTGGGTGCGGTGCAGCCCTGTCTGTGCCCCACACCAATCTCTTTGGGTATGGTGCAGGACTGCCTGCGCACCACACCAGTCGCTCTGGGTACAGTGAAGCCCTGTCTGTGCCCCACATAGTCTCGCTGGGTACAATGCAGCCCTGCCTGTGCCCCACACCAGTCTATCCAGGTACAGTGCAGCCCTGCCTGCGCCCCACACCAGTCTCTCTGTGTACGGTGCAGCCCTGCCTGCGCCCCACACCAGTCTCTCCAGGTACAGTGCACCACTGCTTGCACCTCACACCAGTCTCTCTGGGTACAATGCAGCCCTGCCTGCGCCCCACACCAGTCTCTCTGGTTACAATGCAGCCCTGTCTGTGCCCCACACCACTCTGTCCTGGTACAGTGCAGCCCTGCCTGCGCCCCACACCAGTCTGTCTGGGTACGGTGCAGCCCTTCATGCGCCCCAAACCAGTTTCTCTGGGTACAATGCAGCCATGCCGGCACCTCACTCCAGTCTATCTGGGTACAATGCAGCCCTGCCTGCGCCACACACCAGTCTCTCTGGGTACAATGCAGCCCTGCCTGCGCCCCACACCAGTCTCTCTGGGTACAGTGCAGCCCTGCCTGCGCCACACAACAGTCTCTCTGGGTACAATACAGCGCTGCCTGTGCCCCACACCAGTCTCTCTGGGTATGGTGCAGCCCTGCCTGCGCCTCGCACCAGTCTGTCCAGGTACATTGCAGCCCTGCCTGTGCCCCACACCAGTCTCTCTGGGTATGCTGCAGCCCTGCCTGCGCCTCACACCAGTCTCTCTGGGTACAATACAGCCCTGCCTGCGCACCACAAAAGTCTGTCCAAGTACAGTGCAGCCCTGTCTGCGCCCCACACCAGTCTTTCTGGGTACAATGCAGCCCTGCCTGCGCCTCACACCATTCTCTCTGGGTACGGTGCAGCATTGCCTGTGCCCCTCACCAGTCTCTCTGGGTATGGTGCAGGACTGCCTGCGCACCACACCAGTCTCTCTGGGTATGGTGCAGGACTGCCTGCGCACCACACCAGACGCTCTGGGTACAGTGCAGCCCTGCCTGTACCCCACATAGTCTCTCTGGGTACAATGCAGCCCTGCCTGCGCCCCACACCAGTCTGTCCAGGTACAGTGCAGCACTGCCTGCGCCCCACACCAGTCTGTCCAGGTACAGTGCAGAACTGCCTGTGGCCCACACCAGTCTCTCTGGGTACGGTGCAGCCCTGCCTGCGCCCCACACCAGTGTGTCCAGGTACAGTGCAGCACTGCTTGCGCCCCACACCAGTCTCTCTGGGTAAAATGCTGCCCTGCCTGTGCCCCACACCAGTCTCTCTGGGTAAAATGCTGCCCTGCCTGTGCCCCACACCAGTTTCTCTGGGTACAATGCAGCCCTGCCTGTGCCCCACACCAGTCTCTCTGGGTATGGTGCAGCCCTCCCTGCGCCCCACACCAGTCTGTCCAGGTACAGTGCAGCCCTGCCTGTGCCCCACACCAGTCACTCTGGGTGTTGTGCAGCCCTGCCTGCGCCCCACACCAGTCTGTCCAGGTACAGTGCAGCCCTGTCTGTGCCCCACACCAGTCTCTCTGGGTGTTGTGCAACCCTGCCTGTGCCCCACACCAGTCTCTCTGGGTACAATGCAGCCCTGCCTGTGCCCCACACCTGTCTCCCTGGGTACAATTCAGCCCTGCCTGCGCCCCACACCAGTCTCTCTGGGTACAATGCAGCCCTGTCTGCGCCCCACACCAGTCTCTCTGGGTACGGTGCATCCCTTCCTGCGCCCCACACCAGTCACTCTGGGTACGGTGCAGCACTGCCTGCGCTCCACACCAGTCTCTCTGGGTACAGTTCAGCCCTGCCTGTGCCCCACACCAGTCTGTCCAGGCACAATGCAGCCCTGCCTGCCCCCCACACCAGTCTGTCCAGGTACAGTGCAGCACTGCCTGCGCCCCACACCAGTCTCTCTGGGTACGGTGCAGCCCTGCCTGCGCCCCACACCACTCTGTCCAGGTACAGTACAACACTTCCTGTGCCCCACACCAGTCTCTCTGGGTACGGTGCAGCCCTGCCTGCGCCCCACACCAGTGTGTCCAGGTACAGTGCAGCACTGCTTGTGCCTCTCACCAGTCTCTCTGGGTACAATGCAGCCCTGCCTGCGCCCCACACCAGTCTCTCTGGTTACAATGCAGCCCTGTCCGTGCCCCACACCACTCTGTCCCGGTACAGTGCAGCCCTGTCTGTGCCCCACAGCAGTCTCTCTGGGTACGGTGCAGCCCTGCCTGCGCCCCACACCAGTCTGTCTGGGTACGGTGCAGCCCTTCATGCGCCCCAAACCAGTCTCTCTGGGTACAATGCAGCCTGCCTGCGCCTCACTCCAGTCTATCTGGGTACAATGCAGCCCTGCCTGCGCCCCACACCAGTCTCTCTGGGTACAATGCAGCCCTGCCTGCGCCTCACAACAGTCTCTCTGGGTACAGTGCAGCCCTGCCTGCGCCCCACACCAGTCTCTCTGTGTATGGTGCAGCCCTGCATGCGCCTCACAACAGTCTCTCTGGGTACTGTGCAGCCCTGCCTGCGCCCCACACCAGTCTCTCTGGGTACAATACAGCCCTGCCTGCGTCCCACACCAGTCTCTCTGGGTATGGTGCACCCCTGTCTGCGCCCCTCACCAGTCTCTCTTGGTACCGTGCAGCCCTGTCTGTGCCCCACACCAGTCTCTCTGTGTATGGTGCAGCCCTGCCTGCGCACCACACCGGTCTGTCCAGGTACAGTGCAGCCCTGCCTGTGCCCCACACCAGTCTGTCCAGGTACAGTGCAGCACTGCCTGCGCTCCACACCAGTCTCTCTGGGTACAGTGCAGCCCTGCCTGTGCCCCACACCAGTCTGTCCAGTCACAATGCAGCCCTGCCTGCCCCCCACACCAGTCTGTCCAGGTACAGTGCAGCACTGCCTGTGCCCCACACCAGTCTCTCTGGGTACGGTGCAGCCCTGCCTGCGCCACACACCAGTCTGTCCAGGTACAGTGCAGCACTTCCTGTGCCCCACACCAGTCTCTCTGGGTACGGTGCAGCCCTGCCTGCGCTCCACACCAGTGTGTCCAGGTACAGTGCAGCACTGCTTGTGCCTCACACCAGTCTCTCTGGGTACAATGCAGCACTGCCTGCGCCCCACACCAATCTCTCTGGTTACAATGCAGCCCTGTCCGTGCCCCACACTACTCTGTCCCGGTACAGTGCAGCCCTGTCTGTGCCCCACAGCAGTCTCTCTGGGTACGGTGCAGCCCTGCCTGCGCCCCACACCAGTCTGTCTGGGTACGGTGCAGCCCTTCATGCGCCCCAAACCAGTCTCTCTGGGTACAATGCAGCCCTGCCTGCGCCTCACTCCAGTCTATCTGGGTACAATGCAGCCCTGCCTGCGCCCCACACCAGTCTCTCTGGGTACAGTGCAGACCTGCCTGCGCCCCACAACAGTCTCTCTGGGTACAATACAGCCCTGCCTGCGCCCCACACCAGTCTCTCTGGGTATGGTGCAGCCCTGCATGCGCCCCACACCAGTCTCTCTGGGTACCGTGCAGCCCTGCCTGCGCCCCACACCAGCCTGTCCAGGTACAGTGCAGCCCTACATGCGCCCCACACCAGTCTGTCCAGGTACACTGCAGCCCTGTCTGTGCCCCACACCAGTCTCTCTGGGTACAATGCAGCCCTGCTTGCGCCCCACACCAGTCTCTCTGGGTACAATGCAGTCCTGCCTGCACCCCACACCAGTCTCTCTGGGTACAGTGCAGCCCTGTCTGTGCCCCACACCAGTCTGTCCCGCTACAGTGCAGCCCTGTCTGTGTCCCACACCAGTCTCTCTGGGTACAATGCAGCCCTGCCTGCGCCTCACACCCGTCTCTCTGGGTACGGTGCAGCATAGCCTGCGCCTCACACCAGTCTCTTTGGGTACTGTGCAGCACTGCCTGTGCCCCACACCAGTCTCTCTGGGTATGGTGCAGCCCTGTCTGTGCCCCACACCAGTCTCTCTGGGTATGGTGCAGGACTGCCTGCGCACCACACCAGACGCTCTGGGTACAGTGCAGCCGTGCCTGTACCCCACATAGTCTATCTGGGTACAATGCAGCCCTGCCTGCGCACCACACCAGTCTGTCCAGGTACAGTGCAGCACTGCCTGCGCTCCACACCAGTCTGTCCAGGTGCAGTGCAGCTCTGCCTGCGCCCCACACCAGTCTCTCTGTGTACGTTGCAGCCCTGGCTGTGCCCCACACCAGTCTGTCCAGGTACAATGCAGCCCTGTCTGCGCCCCACACCTGTCTGTCCAGGTACAATGCAGCCCTGTCTGCGCCTCACACCAGTCTGTCCAGGTACAGTGCAGCACTGCCTGTACCCCACACCAGTCTCTCTGGGTACGGTGCAGCCCTGCCTGCGCCCCACACCAGTGTGTCCAGGTACAGTGCAGCACTGATTGCGCCTCACACCAGTCTCTCTGGGTACAATGCTGCCCTGCCTGCGCCCCACACCAGTCTGTCCAGGTACAGTGCAGCCCTGCCTGTGCCCCACACCAGTCTCTCTGGATACAATTCAGCCCTGCCTGCGCCCCACACCAGTCTCTCTGGGTACAATGCAGCCCTGTCTGCGCCTCACACCAGTCTGTCCAGGTACAGTGCAGCCCTGCCTGCGCCCTACACCAGTCTCTCTGGGTACAGTGCAGCCCTGTCTGCGCCTCACACCAGTCTCTCTGGGTACAATTCAGCCCTGTCTGCACCTCACACCAGTCTGTCCACGTACAATTCAGCCCTGTCTGCGCCCCACACCAGTCTCTCTGGGTACGGTGCAGCCCTGCCTGCGCCCCACACCAGTCTCTCTGGGTACAGTGCAGCCCTGCCTGCGCCCCTCACCAGACTCTCTGGGTACAATGCAGCCCTGCCTGCGCCTCACACCAGTCTCTCTGGGTACGGTGCAGCACTGCCTGCGCCTCACACCAGTCTCTCTGGGTACGGTGCAGCACTGCCTGTGCCCCACACCAGTCTCTCTGGGTGCGGTGCAGCCCTGTCTGTGCCCCACACCAGTCTCTCTGGGTATGGTGCAGGACTGCCTACGCACCACACCAGTCGCTCTGGGTACAGTGCTGCCCTGCCTGTTCCCCACGTACTCTCTCTGGGTACAATGCAGCCCTGCCTGTGCCCCACACCAGTCTGTCCAGGTACAGTGCAGCACTGCCTGCGCCCCACACCAGTCTCTCTGGGTACGGTGCAGCCCTGCCTGCGCCTCACACCATTGTGATCAGGTACAGTGCAGCACTGCTTGCGCCTCACACCAGTCTCTCTGGTTACAGTGCTGCCCTGTCTGTGCTCCACACCTCTCTGTCCCGGTACAGTGCAGCCCTGTCTGTGCCCCACACCTCTCTGTCCCGGTACAATGCAGCCCTGCCTGCGCCTCACTCCAGTCTATCTGGGTACAATGCAGCCCTGCCTGCGCCCCACACCAGTCTGTCTGGGTACGGTGCAGCCCTTCATGCGCCCCAAACCAGTCTCTCTGTGTACAATGCAGCCCTGGCTGCGCCTCACTCCAGTCTATCTGGGTACAATGCAGCCCTTCCTGCGCCCCACACCAGTCTCTTTGGATACAATGCAGCCCTGCCTGCGCCCCACACCAGTCTCTCTGGGTACAATGCAGCCCTGCCTGCGCCCCACAACAATCTCTCTGGGTACAATGCAGCCCTGCCTGTGCCCCACACCAGTCTCTCTGGGTACAATGCAGCCCTGTCTGCGCCTCACACCAGTCTGTCCAGGTACAGTGCAGCCCTGCCTGCGCCCTACACCAGTCTCTCTGGGTACAGTGCAGCCCTGTCTGCGCATCGCACCAGTCTCTCTGGGTACAATTCAGCCTTGTCTGCACCTCACACCAGTATCTCTGGGTACAGTGTAGCCCTGTCTGCGCCTCACACCAGTCTCTCTGGGTACAATTCAGCCCTGTCTGCACCTCACACCAGTATCTCTGGGTACAGTGTAGCCCTGCCTGCGCCCCACACCAGTCTCTCTGGGTACGGTGCAGCCCTGCGTGCGCTCCACACCAGTCCGTCCAAGTACAATGCAGCCCTGCCTGCGCCCCTCACCAGACTCTCTGGGTACAATGCAGCCCTTCCTGCGCCTCACACCAGTCTCTCTGGGTACGGTGCAGCATTGCCTGCGCCTCACACCAGTCTCTTTGGGTACGGTGCAGCACTGCCTGTGCCCCTCTCTAGTCTCTCTGGGTACGGTGCAGCCCTGTCTGTGCCCCTCACCTGTCTCTCTCGGTATGGTGCAGGACTGCCGGCGCACCACACCAGACGCTCTGGGTACAGTGCAGCTCTACCTGTACCCCACATAGTCTCTCTGGGTACAATGCAGCCCTGCCTGCGCCCCACAGCAGTCTGTCCAGGTACAGTGCAGCACTGCCTGCGCCCCACACCAGTCTCTCTGGCTACGGTGCAGCCCTGCCTGCGCCCCACACCAGTCTGTCCAGGTACAGTGCAGCACTGCCTGTGCCCCACACCAGTCTCTCTGGGTACGGTGCAGCCCTGCCTGCGCCCCACACAAGTGTTTCCAGGTACAGTGCAGCACTGCTTGCGCCTCACACCAGTCTCTCTGGGTACAATGCTGCCCTGCCTGCGCCCCACACCAGTCTCTCCGGTTACAATGCAGCCCTGTTTGTGCCCCACACCACTCTCTCCCGGTACAGTGCAGCCCTGTCTGTGTCACACAGCAGTCTCTCTGGGTACAATGCAGCCCTGTCTGTGCCCCACACCAGTCTCTCTGGTTATGCTGCAGCCCTGCCTGCGCCCCACACCAGTCTGTCCAGGTACAGTGCAGCCCTGCCTGCGCCCCACACCAGTCTCTCTGGGTATGGTGCAGCCCTGCCTGCGCCCCACACCAGTCTGTCCAGGTACAGTGCAGCCCTGCCTGTGCCCCACAACAGTCTCTCTGGGTACAATGCAGCCCTGCCTGCGCCCCACACCAGTCTCTCTGGGTACGGTGCAGCAGTGCCTGCGCCTCACACCAGTCTCTTTGGGTACGGTGCAGCACTGCCTGTGCCCCACTCTAGACTCTCTGGGTACGGTGCAGCCCTGTCTGTGCCCCTCACCTGTCTCTCTGGGTATGGTGCAGGACTCCCTGCGCACCACACCAGACGCTCTGGGTACAGTGCAGCCCTGCCTGTACCCCACATAGTCTCTCTGGGTACAATGCAGCCCTGCCTGCGCCCCACACCAGTCTGTCCAGGTACAGTGCAGCACTGCCTGCGCCCCACAGCAGTCTCTCTGGCTACCGTGCAGCCCTGCCTGCACCCCACACCAGTGTGTCCAGGGACAGTGCAGCACTGCTTGCGCCTCACACCAGTCTCTCTGGGTACAATGCTGCCCTGCCTGCGCCCCAAACAAGTCTCTCTGGTTACAATGCAGCCCTGTTTGTGCCCCACACCACTCTGTCCCGGTACAGTGCAGCCCTGTCTGTGCCCCACACCAGTCTCTCTGGGTACAATGCAGCCCTGTCTGTGCCCCACACCAGTCTGTCTGGTTATGGTGCAGCCCTGCCTGCGCCCCACACCAGTCTGTCCAGGTACTGTGCAGCCCTGCCTGTGCCTCACACCAGTCTCTCTGGGTACAGTGCAGCCCTGCCTGTGCCCCACACCAGTCTGTCCAGGTACAGTGCAGCACTGCCTGCGCCCCACACCAGTCTCTCTGGGTATGGTGCAGCCCTGCCTGCGCCCCACACCAGTCTGTCCAGGTACAGTGCAGCCCTGCCTGTGCCCCACACCAGTATCTCTGGATATGGTGCAGCCCTGCCTGCGCCCCACACCAGTCTGTCCAGGTACAATGCAGCCCTGCCTGCGCTCCACACCAGTCTCTCTTGGTACAGTGCAGCACTGCCTGCGCCCCACACCAGTCTATCCAGGTACAGTTCAGACCTGCCTGCGCCCCACACCAGTCTGTCTGGGTACAATGCAGCCCTGCCTGCGCCCCACACCAGTCTCTCTGGGTACAATACAGTCCTGCCTGTGCCCCACACCAGTCTCTCTGGGTACAATGCAGCCCTGCCTGCACACCACACCAGTCTCTCTGGGTACAATGCAGCCCTGCCTGCACCCCACAACAGTCTCTCTGGGTACGGTGCTGCCCTGCCTGCGCCCCACACCAGTCTCTCTGAGTACAGTGCAGCCCTGCCTGTGCCCCACACCAGTCTCTCTGGGTGCAATGCAGCCCTGCCTGCGCCCCACACCAGTCTCTCTGGGTACAGTGCAGCGCTGCCTGTGCCCCACACCAATCTGTCTGGTTACGGTGCAGCCCTGCCTACGCCCCACACCAGTCTGTCCAGGTACAGTTCAGCCCTGCCTGTGCTCCACACCAGTCTTTCTGGGTACAGTGCAGCACTGCCTGCGCCCCACACCAGTATGTCCAGGTGCAGTTCAGCCCTGCCTGCGCCCCACACCAGTCTGTCTGGGTACAATGCAGCCCTGCCTGCGCCCCACACCAGTCTCTCTGGGTACAATGCAGCCCTGCCTGCGCCCCACACCAGTCTCTCTGGGTACAGTGCAGCGCTGCTTGCGCCGCACACCAGTCTCTCTGGGTACAATGCTGCCCTGCCTGCGCCCCACACCAGTCTCTCTGGTTACAGTGCAGCCCGGCCTGTGCCCCACACCAGTCTCTCTGGGTACAATGCAGCCCTGTCTGTGCCGCACACCAGTCTGTCCAGGTACAATGCAGCCCTGTCTGTGCCCCACACCATCCTCTCTGGGTACAATGCAGCCCTGCCTGCGCCTCACACCAGTCTCCCTGGGTACAATGCAGCCCTGTCTGTGCCACACACCAGTCTCTCTGGGTACAATGCAGCCCTGCCTGCTCCCCACACCAGTCTCTCCAGGTACAATGCAGCCCTGCCTGCGCCCCACGACAGTCTCTCTGGGTACAATACAGTCCTGCCTGTGCCCCACACCAGTCTCTCTGGGTACAATGCAGCCCTGCCTGCACACCACACCAGTCTCTCTGGGTACAATGCAGCCCTGCCTGCACCCCACAACAGTCTCTCTGGGTACAATGCAGCCCTGCCTGCGCCCCACACCAGTCTCTCTGGGTATTGTGCAGCCGTTCATGCGCCGCACACCAGTCTCTTGGGTACAATGCAGCCCTGCCTGCGCCTCACTCCAGTCTCTCTGGGTACAATGCAGCCCTGCCTGCGCCCCACACCAGTCTCTCTGGGTACAATGCAGCCCTGCCTGCGCCTCACACCAGTCTGTCTGGGTACGGTGCAGCACTGCCTGCGCCTCACACCAGTCTCTCTGGGTACGGTGCAGCCCTGCCTACGCTCCACACCAGTCTCTCTGGGTACAATGCAGCCCTGCCTGCGCCTCATACCAGTTTTTCTGGGTACGGTGCAGCCCTGCCTGCGCTCCACACCAGTCTGTCCAGGTACAATGCAGCCCTGCCTGTGCCCTACACCAGTCTCTCTGGGTACAGTGCAGCACTGCCTGCGCCCCACACCAGTCTCTCTGGGTATGGTGCAGCCCGGCCTGTGCCCCACACCAGTCTCTCTGGGTATGATGCAGCCCTGCCTGCGCCCCACACCAGTCTGTCCAGGTACAGTGCAGCCCTGCCTGTGCCCCACACCAGTCTCTCTGGGTACAATGCAGCACTGCCTGCACCCCACACCAGTCTCTTTGGGTATGGTGCAGCCCTGCCTGCGCCCCACACCAGTCTGTCCAGGTACAGTGCAGCCCTGCCTGTGCCCCACACCAGTCTCTCTGGGTACAATGCAGCACTGCCTGCGCCTCACACCAGTCTCTTTGGGTTCAATGCAGCCC
Source organism: Carcharodon carcharias (assembly GCF_017639515.1). NCBI lineage: Eukaryota > Metazoa > Chordata > Chondrichthyes > Lamniformes > Lamnidae > Carcharodon > Carcharodon carcharias. The sequence goes on along the minus strand of NC_054507.1, from coordinate 23,199,131 downwards.
TGCCTGCACCTCACTCCAGTCTCTCTTGGTACGGTGCAGCCCTGCCTGCGTTCCGCACCAGTCTGTCCAGGTACAATGCATCCCTGCCTGCGCCCCACACCAGTCTCTCTGGGTACGGTGCAGCACTGCCTGCGCCCCACATCAGTCTCTCTGGGTACAATGCAGCCCTGCCTGTGCCTCACACCAGTCTCTATGGGTACAATGCAGCCATGCCTGCGCCCCACTCCAGTCTCTTGGTACGGTGCAGCCCTGCCTGCGTCCCACACCAGTCTGTCCAGGTACAATGCAGCCCTGCCTGTGCCCCACAGCAGTCTCTCTGGGTATGGTTCAGCCCTGCCTGCGCCCCACACCAGTCTGTCCAGGTACAGTGTAGCCTGCCTGCGCCCCACACCAGTCTCTCTGGGTGTGGTGCATCCCTGCCTGCGCCCCACACCAGTCTCTCTGGGTACAATGCAGCCCTTTCTGCGCCCCACACCAGTCTCTCTGGGTACGGTGCAGCCCTGTCTGCGCCCCACACCAGTCTGTCCAGGTACAATGCAGCCCTGCCTGTGCCCCACACCAGTCTCTCTCGGTACAATGGAGCCCCGCCTGCGCCCCACACCAGTCTCTCTGGGTACAGTGCAGCCCTGTCTGTGCCCCACACCAGTCTCTCTGGGTATGGTGCAGCCCTGCCTGCGCCCCACACCAGTCTCTCTGGGTACAGTGCAGCCCTGCCTGCGCCCCACACCAGTCTGTCCAGGTACAGTGCAGCCCTGCCTGCGCCCCACACCAGTCTGTCCAGGTACAGTGCAGCCCTGTCTGCGCCTCACACTCGTCTGTCCAGGTACAGTGCAGCCCTGCCTGCGCTCCACACCAGTCTGTCCTGGTAGAGTGCAGCCCTGCCTGCGCCCCACACCAGTCTCTCTGGGTACGGTGCAGCACTGCCTGCGCCTCACACCAGTCTCTCTGGGTACAATGCAACCCTGTCTGTGCCCCACACCAGTCTCTCTGGGTACGGTGCAGCCCTGCCTGCACCCCACACCAGTTTGTCCAGGTACAGTGCAACACTGCCTGCGCCCCACACCAGTCTCTCTGGGTACGGTGCAGCCCTGCCTGCGTCCCACACCAGTCTGTCGAGCTACAGTGCAGCACTGCTTGCTTCTCACACCAGTTTCTCTGGGTACAATGCAGCACTGCCTGCGCCGCACACCAGTTTCTCTGGGTACAATGCAGCCCTGTCTGTGCCCCACACCAGTTTGTCCAGGTGCAGTGCAGCCCTGTCTGTGCCCCACACCAGTCTCTCTGGGTACGGTGCAGCCCTGCCTGCGCCCCACACCAGTGTCTCTGGGTACGGTGCAGTCCTGCCTGTGCCCGACACCAGTATCTCTGGATATGGTGCAGCCCTGCCTGCGCCCCACACCAGTCTGTCCAGGTACAATGCAGCCCTGCCTGCGCTCCACACCAGTCTCTCTTGGTACAGTGCAGCACTGCCTGCGCCCCACACCAGTCTATCCAGGTACAGTTCAGACCTGCCTGCGCCCCACACCAGTCTGTCTGGGTACAATGCAGCCCTGTCTGTGCCCCACACCAGTCTGTCCAGGTACAGTGCAGCCCTGTCTGTGCCCCACACCAGTCTCTCTGGGTATGGTGCAGCCCTGCCTGCGCCCCACACCACTCTGTCCAGGTACAGTGCAGCCCGGTCTGTGCCCCACACCAGTCTCCCTGGGTACACTGCAGCACTGCCTGCGCCTCACACCAATCTCTTTGGGTTCAATGCAGCCCTGTCTGCACCTCACACCAGTCTCTCTGGGTACGGTGCAGCCCTCCCTGTGCCCCACACCAGTCTGTCCAGGTACAGTGGAGCGCTCTCTGTGCCCCACACCAGTCTCTCTGGGTATGGTGCTGCCCTGCCTGCGCCCCACACCAGTCTCTCTGGGTACAATGCAGCCCTGCCTGCGCCTCACACCAGTCTCTCTGGTTACGGTGCAGCCCTGTCTGCGCCTCACACCAGTCTCTCTGGGTACGGTGCAGCCCTGCCTGCGCCTCACACCAATCTCTTTGGGTTCAATGCAGCCCTGCCTGCCCCCCACACCAGTCTGTCCAGGTACAGTGCAGCCCTGCCTGCGCCCCCACACCAGTCTCTCTGGGTACGGTGCAGCCCTGCCTGCGCCTCACACCAGTCTGTCCAGGTACAGTGCAGCCCTGCCTGCGCCCCCACACCAGTCTCTCTGGGTACAGTGCAGCCCTGTTTGTGCCCCACACCACTCTGTCCCGGTACAGTGCAGCCCTGTCTGTGCCCCACACCAGTCTCTCTGGGTACGGTGCAGCCCTGCCTGTGCCCCACACCAGTCTCTCTGGGTATGGTGCAGCCCTGCCTGCGCCCCACACCAGTCTCTCTGGGTACGGTGCAGTCCTGCCTGTGCCTGACACCAGTATCTCTGGATATGGTGCAGTCCTGCCTGTGCCCCACACCAGTCTCTCTGGGTACAATTCAGCCCTGCCTGCGCCCCACACCAGTCTGTCCAGGTACAATGCAGCCCTGCCTGTGCCCCACACCAGTCTCTCTGGGTATGGTGCAGCCCTGCCTACGCCCCACACCAGTCTGTCCAGGTACAGTTCAGCCCTGCCTGCGCTCCACACCAGTCTGTCTGGGTACAATGCAGCCCTGCCTGCGCCCCACACCAGTCTCTCTGGGTACAATGCAGCCCTGCCTGCGCCCCACACCAGTCTCTCTGGGTACAGTGCAGCGCTGCTTGCGCCGCACACCAGTCTCTTTGGGTACAATGCTGCCCTGCCTGCGCCCCACACCAGTCTCTCTGGGTACAATGCAGCCCTGTCTGTGCCGCACACCAGTCTGTCCAGGTACAATGCAGCCCTGTCTGTGCCCCACACCATCCTCTCTGGGTACAATGCAGCCCTGCCTGCGCCTCACACCAGTCTCCCTGGGTACAATGCAGCCCTGTCTGTGCCACACACCAGTTTCTCTGGGTACAATGCAGCCCTGCCTGCTCCCCACACCAGTCTCTCCAGGTACAATGCAGCCCTGCCTGCGCCCCACGACAGTCTCTCTGGGTACAATGCAGTCCTGCCTGTGCCCCACACCAGTCTCTGGGTACGGTTCTGGCCTGCCTGCGCCCCACACCAGTCTGTCCAGGTACAATGCAGCCCTGCCTGCGCCCCACACCAGTCTCACTGGGTACAATGCAGCCCTGTCTGTGCCTCACACCAGTCTCTCTGGGTACAATGCATCCCTGCCTGCGCCTCACACCAGTCTCTCTGGATACAATGCAGCCCTGCCTGCGCCCCACAAAAGTCTCTCTGGGTACAATGCAGCCTTGCCTGTGCCCCACACCAGTCTGGGTATGGTGCAGCCCTGCCTGCGCCCCACACCAGTCTATCCAGTTACTGTGCAGACCTGCCTGTGCCCCACACAAGTCTCTCTGGGTCTGGTTCAGCCCTGCCTACGCCCTACACTAGTCTGTCCAGGTACAGTGTAGCCCTGCCTGCGCCCCACACCAGTCTCTCTGGGTACGGTGCAGCCCTGCCTGCGCCCCACACCAGTCTGTCCTGGTACAATGCAGCCCTGCCTGCGCCCCACAGCAGTCTCTCTGGGTACAATGCAGCTCTGCCTGCACCCCACACCAGTCTCTCTGGGTATGGTGCAGCCCTGCCTGCGCCCCACACCAGTCTGTCCAGGTACAGTGCAGCCCTGCCTGTGCCCCACACCAGTCTCTCTGGGTACAATGCAGCACTGCCTGCGCCTCACACCAGTCTCTTTGGGTTCAATGCAGCCCTGCCTGCACCTCACACCAGTCTCTCTTGGTACGGTGCAGCCCTGCCTGCGTTCCGCACCAGTCTGTCCAGGTACAATGCATCCCTGCCTGCGCCCCACACCAGTCTCGCTGGGTACGGTGCAGCACTGCCTGCGCCCCACATCAGACTCTCTGGGTACAATGCAGCCCTGCCTGTGCCTCACACCAGTCTCTATGGGTACAATGCAGCCCTGCCTGCGTCCCACACCAGTCTGTCCAGGTACAATGCAGCCCTGCCTGTGCCCCACAGCAGTCTCTCTGGGTATGGTTCAGCCCTGCCTGCACCCCACACCAGTCTGTCCAGGTACAGTGTAGCCTGCCTGCGCCCCACACCAGTCTCTCTGGGTACAGTGTAGCACTGCCTGCGCCTCACACCAGTCTCTCTGGGTACAATGCAGCCCTGCCTGTACAACACACCAGTCTCTCTGAGTAAAATGCAGCCTTGCCTGCGCTCCACACCAGTCTGTCCAGGTACAGTGCAGCCTTGCCTGTGCCCCACACCAGTCTCTCTGGGTGTGGTGCGTCCCTGCCTGCGCCCCACACCAGTCTCTCTGGGTACAATGCAGCCCTTTCTGCGCCCCACACCAGTCTCTCTGGGTACAGTGCAGCCCTGCCTGCGCCCCACATCAGTCTCTCTGGGTACGGTGCAGCCCTGTCTGCGCCCCACACCAGTCTGTCCAGGTACAATGCAGCCCTGCCTGTGCCCCACACCAGTCTCTCTCGGTACAATGGAGCCCTGCCTGCGCCCCACACCAGTCTCTCTGGGTACAGTGCAGCCCTGCCTGTGCCCCACACCAGTCTCTCTGGGTATGGTGCAGCCCTGCCTGCGCCCCACACCAGTCTCTCTGGGTACAGTGCAGCCCTGCCTGCGCCCCACACCAATCTGTCCAGGTACAGTGCAGCCCTGCCTGCGCCGCACACCAGTCTGTCCAGGTACAGTGCAGCCCTGTCTGCGCCTCACACTCGTCTGTCCAGGTACAGTGCAGCCCTGCCTGCGCTCCACACCAGTCTGTCCAGGTAGAGTGCAGCCCTGCCTGCGCCCCACACCGGTCTCTCTGGGTACGGTGCAGCACTGCCTGCGCCTCACACCAGTCTCTCTGGGTACAATGCAACCCTGTCTGTGCCCCACACCAGTCTCTCTGGGTACGGTGCAGCCCTGCCTGCGTCCCACACCAGTCTGTCGAGGTACAGTGCAGCACTGCTTGCTTCTCACACCAGTTTCTCTGGGTACAATGCAGCACTGCCTGCGCCCCACACCAGTTTCTCTGGGTACAATGCAGCCCTGTCTGTGCCCCACACCAGTTTGTCCAGGTGCAGTGCAGCCCTGTCTGTGCCCCACACCAGTTTGTTCATTTACAGTGCAGCACTGTCTGAACCCCACACCAGTCTCTCTGGGTACAATGCAGCCCTGCCTGCGCCCCACCCCAGTCTCTCTGGGTACAATGCAGCCCTGTCTGTGCCCCACACCAGTCTCTCTGGGTACAATGCAGCCCTGCCTGCGCCGCACACCAGTCTCTCTGGGTACAGTGCAGCCCTGCCTGCGCCTCACACCAGTCTGTCCAGGTACAGTGCAGCCCTGCCTGCGCCCCACACCAGTCTCTCCGGGTACGGTGCAGCCCTGTCTGCGCCTCACACCACTCTCTCCGGGTATGGTGCAGCCCTGCCTGCACCCCACACCAGTCTGTCCAGGTACAGTGCAGCCTGCCAGCCTACTTCCCCACCCTGGTCTCGCCTGAGACAGCAGCTTTGCCAGTGGTCAGAAGCCAGAGCAGCAGCGAGAGATGGCAGAAGCGCAATGAACGGTAGGTAAACGCTGCATATATGCACCTCGAAGCCACGAGTGATGTGAAGGTGGGAAGTGCATGCCACTTTGATCCTGTCGTAAATCAGACTGGTCTAATTACTCGCTGACGTGGCACTAAATTAGGAGGGAGAACGCGATTCCGGCGAGATGTGATTTTAATGAATATACGTGACATGCTATTGCATGCACATGGGGTTCCCGGCATGGATCAGTGGGAAAGTTGACCAGCCATTAGATCACCATGAAAGTTTTGAAGGGAGAATTCCAACTTATTTTCCTGCCGGCAGATAACCTCCGACTTTTGGCCTCTCACCCAATTTTGCGTTCCTGCCTGTCACGATTCCCGCCACTGGCAGGAGCAGAAAATTCCAGCCTTAGTCTTAGTCTTAATATTTAAACTATTTTAACATTTAGTTAAGCATGATAATCCAGAAATGGGGTGTATTTTTTTGGAAAATATATATTTTTTAAAAGCTAGAGAATGACTACTACAGTAGTTCTGTTTCATTGCTTCATTCAATTAAGGAAAATAGATACCATCACTGAATATATTTTATATTTTGAGCATGATATTGTACAATAAGGTAAAAGCAAATAATTAATTGAAGATTACATTGAGAGCCATTCTAACTCCAGCAGAATAATAATTGCAATCCAGTTACACTTTAAAAGATTGTCAATAATTCTGATTTGGGTATTTATTAAGTGAGGATCAACTGTAGCATTCAGTTTATTGAGATGTGCAAAAGTAACTACATCATTAGTGTATAATGTCCTAGAAATACATGGCTCATGAGAGGTTGCAGGATTACAATGATGTCAGTTGGTTGTGGAACTACTTTTAAATTGCTCGTAATGTATGTGCTTATTTGCAGCCAACAAGAGATGATCGTGGGTGGCTAATTAACCCTATAGGTCCAAATCCCTGGTGGACAGTCATTGCTGGTGTTATCCCAGCTCTACTCTGCACCATTCTTATCTTCATGGACCAACAGATCACTGCTGTCATTATAAACAGGAAGGAACACAAGCTGAAGGTATGAATTCCTCGTGATCATTAGTAATCACCCCAAAGAGTTTTTGTTGAAAATGGATGTTGCAAATAACATTATGTTGCATACAGTTATATCTTTAGTTACTTTAGGCCTATAATCAGTTAGTATTTTGCACCATATATATAAATTTAAAATGGATCCACAAATGGATCCAAAACCAGTGTAGCATGTATATAAAAACTGCATCATGGTCAATGTATGTTTGAGTTAACTGTTTTGGTTCGTAACATTGCACTAAAATTTGAGGGTAGTAAATTAATCAGTCAGAACTTAGAGGTTTCAAGTAATTAGTTCTTTCTCTCCACAGAAAGGATGTGGCTATCACCTTGACCTCCTGATGGTAGCTATAATGTTGGGTGTGTGTTCAGTCATGGGACTGCCCTGGTTTGTAGCTGCAACTGTTCTCTCCATCTCTCATGTGAACAGTTTGAAGCTGGAGTCAGAATGTTCAGCTCCTGGTGAACAGCCAAAGTTCCTTGGCATTAGAGAACAACGGGTCACTGGTCTCATGATCTTTGTTCTTATGGGCTGCTCTGTCTTTATGACTGCTTTCTTAAAGGTAAGATAATGGTGGAAGCATTAGGCAACATTTTGCAACTATAAATTCCAGTGGGAAATGCTAATTTGAAGGATTCATTTGGATTAGATTTGGAATGCAAAACAGACATTTAATTGAATTATAAGCAAGGTTCTAATTATTTTAACGTTTACAAAAATATAATCAGTTGAAAATTCATGAGGTGATATAACTCTCAAATTTAGGATTCTGGTTGCATTGCAGTCTGTTTCTGAAGATATCGCAATATTCACAACCACTTTTCATACCCTAACTCTGTAATGGGATATTTATCGTATTCTTTTCATACAAATAATCAATATGGAGGCAGTGTTGTGCCATAACATCCCAATGTACCAGAGGTGGGGTGCAGTTTGCAACCCCCACTTGATTAAATTCCCAGTCATAGTTGAGGGTAGGTAACGAGCAAAGACACTGAGGGGGAAGAAAGAGCAAGGAAATCTGAGGATGATTCACCTGTGGGTCACTTTTGAGCCCCTCCCAGTAGACACCTCTAAACAGTAGTGGCAGTGGCATTGGAAGAGGCCAGAAAACCTTGCTCTAGCTGCAGGCAGTGCAAGACTTGAAAATAAAGAAATTGATGTGCGTGCATAAAGAGTGATCAATAGAGTGGGAAACAGTTCATCCCAGCATCACTTATTTATGTTGACTGGTTATCCCAACTAGCCAGATTTCCCAGTATAACCTATGTGATAACTATTTCATCATATTTTGTTGAATTAACACTACAAGGAGTCCTCATTTAAAGCTGTAGTTGCATTCCTGAAAATCATGACTTTAAGTGAAACATTGGTTCCCAAAGGGCATGATTTTGAGGTTGTTGGGCGGGCCCTGGAGCGGCCGGGAAATGGTCCTCTGCCCATGGTCAGCCCCCGACCACAATTTCACATTGGCGGGCCAATTAAGGCCCACCAAGTGTGAAACACGGCTCCATACTGGCCAGGAAGGGGCAGGCAGGGGCAGGGGCCTGTCATCCACCAGGTCCAATGGCGACCTGGCGGCCAGTTTAAAAACGGCCCAGGCAGCTCCTGGAAGGCTACAACGGAAGGATGTGTGTTCAGCATTCCCAAAGGAGTCAAGTGCGGCTGGACACGGAAAGTGGGAGGGCAAGTCGGGTGGGCACTTGGCTCCCTGCTTTTCCGATGAGTGCCTCGCCATCCTCCTGGAGGAGGTGGCTGCCAGGAGGGACACCCTTGTCCCCAGAGATGGGAGCAGGAGGCCACCGCACCTCACCAAGAGGACATAGGAAGAGGTGGCAGCAATGGTGAGCAGCCATGATGTGGTGAGGCACACATGGGTGCAGTGCCAGAAGCGCTTCAATGACCTGCTGTGCTCAGGAAGGGTGAGTACTGCTTTAGCATGGGTCAGTGTGCAGAAGTGTTAAAGTGTGGCCATCCCCCTGTGGACCTTAGGGGTGCTAGAGTCTGTTGGACTGAGTACTTTGCAGCTCGAGGGCCACAACTCAGATGTATCCTCGAGGTGCTCCTCAGCTGGGGTTGGCCAGGCTGCAATGGCGCTGCAGGTAGAAATTGGACTAATCAATGCTCCTCTGTTCTTTCAGAAGACAAGCCATAAGCAAGCAGCGAGGGCAAGTACAGATGGAGGGCAGCCCAACCTCCTGCTGCTCAGCAGGGTTGAGCAAGACGTCCTGGAGCTCGAGAGCCAGCACGTTCCACGTGCAACCAGACGTGGAGAGGCGGGGGTGCCAGATGAAGATAAGATAGTGGTGCACAGAGGTGAAGGTTTCTGATTGCGCAACCAATCTAGTGTAGTGTCTTCATTGACGTGAGCATCGAACCTGGAGTCCCCATTGATCATTGAAAGACGATAGTACTGTGAAACAGATCTCCATTATCTCACCAGGGTGCCTGGCATGCACAGTGACAGTGTGATGACTTTAAATAATGACATGTCCTTCTTCTCCCTTTTAGGTTCATCAGCAGGTATTTGTTCTGCGGACCCCGAGGGCCACTCCTGACATCGGAGGACCACCGGGCTACTGTTGCACCTGCGTCACACCAGCTCTCTGAAGCAGGCACCAGTGCAGATACCAGTACCTCAGTGGGCATTAGTTTGGTGGCTAATATCTTGGTGCACATTGGTGAAGGCACTTCACTTGAGGTGCAGGCGGAGGCAGAGAGTGCCCAGGGCGCTGGCAGTTGGAGGACTACTCAGGACCAGGACGATGCTCAGTCAAAGGCTGATGATGAGCCTCTGAAGTCATTTATTAGGCGGCAGGTGCTGGATGTCCAGCGGGATGTGCAGGAGGATCTGGTGGAGATCCATGAGGGTATGCGTGCCATGGTCTGTGTTATGGAGGAGTCCGTGCGGAGCATCAGCACTGCGTTGACCCTCATGGCTGAGCGCACTGCCTCCTCCATTGAGAGAGTGGTGACTCTCATGGGGAGGCAGCTCCAAGGATAGATGAGGGGTTCCTGGTGTTGCACTCGGACCTGCAAGCCCTCACACAGGCCATGACCTCAGGTGTTCAGTACAAGTGTGGGAATTGGATGAGGCACCTAGTATCCCAGCTAGGTGCCTGTCCATCAATGGTGAGCAGGGAAGTCCAGAGCGACCTCATTGGCGCATGAGCTGCTTGTCATCTCTGTGGGATCCTCTCGGGGCACTCTGGATGATGATGACAGCTCCTCCCGCCTTCTGCCAGTGACCGTGGCATCTGATGAGGCTGCGGTGACTGGTGAGATGCCAGCCATAGCACTGGCCGCTCCCTCCCAGGCGGGGCCAGCACAAGCTCCACTGGCCAGGCAACATCTGCCAAGGTCATCAGGGCCAACAAAACAGCAGAGTCAGCAGGCTGTCTACAAAGCCGGTGCAAGCGATGGGAGGGCACCAAGACGTAGCACTCGCAAATGTAAATTAAAGGCGCCATGAGCAGAAAAGGGACAAGACACAGGAGATTTTATGTTAATTTATGTTTACTTTATCTATACTGGTCTGGGAATGAAGACCAGAGAAGTTTATGTAAATAGTTTGGAATTGTCAAAATGAGATGAATTTTGTTTTTGTCATCATGGCCTGAGTATGCTTCACCTTTTTATTTTATTGGTGCAGGGTACGCCAGTACGTAGTGTGGATGTAAGTGGCCCTGAACTTTATGGCACAGGCACTGAGTGTTCTTTGTGTTCAAATTAAAGGGTCATTTCAGACATCCGGGATGGAGATAGCAGCCTTGGCAGGTGGCTGAAGCTGATCTTTGATAGCCTAGCTGTAAGAGCATTGGATCAAGGCGTCCCTGGTGTCCCTGCCTCCCTGGAGGTTACCAAGGTCTGCCTTCACTCCCTCAGCATTCTCCTCACTATGATCCTCTTCTGACTCCCTACTGGACTCATCATCTGTGGCCTGTGCAGCTGTGTCAAGATCCCCTTCCTCAAGTGCATCCCCCATTGCCAATGCCAGACTGTGGAGAGTGCAGCATGCAATCACAATCAGTGATGCCTGCTCTGAGGGGTTATTGTAGTGCTCCCCGTGAACAGTCCCGGCATCGGAAGTGCATCTTGAGAAGAGCTATGGTCCTCTCTACCACTGCCCTGTGGAGGCATGACTCATATTGTAATGCTGCTCTGCCTCTGTTCTTGGGTGGCAGAGAGGCATCATGAGCCACCTTTTCAATGATTAGCTCTCAACATCCAGCAGCCATCCATCCAGTCAGGCTGGAGCACTGAAGAGCTTCGGCACCTTGACGTTTCTGAGGATGTAAGCGCCATGGGAGCTGCCAGCCTACCTTGCACACACTTGCAGAATCTGCATCCTGTGGTCACACACCGTCTGCACATTCTTGGAGTGGAATCCCTTCCTGTTGACGAAGGCACCCAGCTGACCCGCTGGCACCTAGAAAAAGCCGGAGGCATAGAAGTTGAGGGCTACTGTGACCTTCAGAGCCATTGGCATGGGGTGTCCGCCCACATAGTCAGAGCTGATCTCAAGTCCAATCATCTGACAGATGGAGGTCACGGTCTTCCTTGAAAGTCGGAGCCTCCTTCTGCATTGCTCCTCAGACATATTGAGGTAGCTGCTTCGCCACCTGTAAACCCTGGCAGCAGGATAGTGGTGTCTTCTGCAGCCCCTTCCACCTTGGACTACCTGCTAGCCCTGCGCCCCTTGTGCCTGCGCCTCTCCTCCCACTGGTCCCTCCACTGGAAGTTGCATTAGGACATCTGACCTCCTCTCCCTTCTGCCCCTCTCTTCCTCCTCAGAGGAGGTGCCACCAGCGGAGACCACAATCCCCATTAACAGGGTAAGGGAAGGCTGTCTGATACCTGGAAGGGTCCACACAGTCTGAATCCTCCGGGGGCCCTACAGATACCAGTGAGTCCTGAAATGAGGCCTGGAAATGCTAAGAATGAAGCCCTCAACAGAGATGAAGCTGCCAAGTACCAATAAGCAACCAGCAGCAAACTATCTACCAAACTCCTCACTACTCTCACTGGCAATGCTGCCAATAAAATTCTGGCCGTAGCAATCAATGTTAAAATTGTAGTTAGGTTCTGTAGAACCTTCCTTATCAAAAAAAAACAAATATTAAAACATTTATACCTTCTAAGCATTGCTAAATCCCTACATTGCCAAATGAAATAACTTTAAATAAGTTCAAAAAAAAAGTTCAAAAATATCAAAGAAAAATGTAACTTTCCACTTTCAGTACCTCCTACCACAAATCCTGCTTCCTGATCCTCCTGGTCACTGTAGATCCATTCCCTCCCCGACCTCCGAGTTGCAGCCTTCCCCTCCCCGACCTCAGAGTTGTGGCCTCCCAACCACCACCACTCACCCCCTCCCCCCCCCCCCCCCCCCCCCCCCGGCAAACGACCTGCCTTCTCGCTGACTCACCCTCTCGCTTCTTCCCTCTCCTGGACCTGTGTTCCCTTGAAGATCCAGATCCAGTCCAAAGCTGGAGCTCCAATGTTGTGGAAGTGTGAATCCTAGTGGTGCAGAAGTGCCAAGCTGGAGCTGCTACAATCCATGTTTTTTTTTTAAGCGCTCCTGCCTCGCTGGAAGTGGAGGTCAGGGACGGCGGGGGAGGCTGCTCCAAAATGGCACTAATTGGGTCACATGGGAAACAATGTTAAAACTAATCTTGCGATGTTCAATGAGATTAGACCCCATTAACTTACCAACGTTAAAGCGAAGCAATGTTAAACAAGGAGTTACCGTAAATGGAGTTGATGTACAATTGACTCGCCAAACAGAAGCGTTACCAAATTTTCAGATAAACAACACTCCACTGTAGTGCCAGAACTTCTGGTGCTAAATTACTGGACATACCTACTACAAACATGAGGAAATATTTTTCTAATTTGCAATTTCACTGAAACTTGCTAATTTTTGCATTCCTCTTTTCATGCCCTGTTGCCAGAGTTTTAAGCCTTCTAACCTGCTGACATTCATATTATCCTTAATTTTCAGCAATTAGATAAAGAACTCACTTCTGTGTTGTAGATCTGTATTTACTGTGGCTTAAGAGGGGAAGACTGGTCCAGCTGAATGTCCACAATAGCATTTTATTGTGATAACCCTTACTATGGCAAACAAAAGTACTTTTAATTAACTGGAAATTTGTAGCAAGATAGAACATGCTTTTCAGCATTACAGTACAGATTATTTATGGGAGGAAACAGACAGATATTGGTTTGTTACAGAACATAAGGAACACTCATAGCTTTGAAATATAGGTAATTCCCTGCATTTCACTTTGACTCTTAGAGCACAGACTTTTGTTACATAGGAGTTTTAGCTGATAAAGGAAAAAGGAGATCTGTTCTTTGGAGTGTGTATGTTGAAGGGAATTGTTTGCATGATGAGGACAGCCCCATTAGTAAAAGTTAAACTGAAACAAAACACTGCAGATCATGGAACAATGCTACAGGTGGGTGCCTATTGAAAGATCAAATATATACAATAAACCCCCCCCCCTCCCCCACAATAAGCAACTATTCTGCACATTTCCAGACTGGAGCAGCCTTTTAACCACATTGTAAATGCAGTTTTGAAGTGACTTTATTTTTGCTGTGGATTAATGTTCAAAACAAGATTGGAGAATACAACAAATTTACTTTAATGGGAATAAAATACTGACACACCCTTTGAATCTAAAATGTGAACCTAACCTTGTACTCAATAACTCAATCACCAAGTGATAAGTGATAAATATGTAATTCTTCCAGAGTGTTGCCTCTTGCCTTAATGAATTTTCCATTGATTAATTCAGTGAATTATTAAGGATTGATGATCTGTTGTCTGCATACTTTTGGTGGAACAGTTGAATAACATTTATAAAGCTGGGCTCTGCCCTCCCAGTAGAGAGCAGGTGTTCAGCTGATGTAATCTCAAGCTTCTGACAATCTAGCTCAGAATTAGTCAGAAGTAGAAACAACACATTTAGCTTAAAATAGTGCTCCAGTTTCCAATTCATATACTGGTTGAGATGTGTCTGGTCTCCATTCAGTGCCTTCTGATAACAGTGCAACTGAGATTGGGAACTCTGAACTTTGTGTAGTGAGGTCAGTTAATCAGTCATTTCTGTAGATTTCATTTTCAAAATTAAAAACAGTTGAACTATAAAATGGCCCCAGTATTAGCTTTGGGCAAGGTGGGGGGGGGGGGGGGGGGGGGGGTGGGTATGCTGTTTTGCAGTTGGAAAACCCAGATTAAAGTGTTTCACTCAGGTGAAACTGTGACGCAGGACCTGGTTAACATTTCTTGTCTCTGTTTCCTGGCTGCAGCCAACCAGACCAAGATTGAAGGCCAGAGTTTGGTGGTGGGGAAGTATTGGATGGGAAACCAGAAGAGTCAATGTTGAGATTGGAGGCTGCAGTTAAGGAGCACAGCAAAAGGAAAGATGGATTGGAAAGACTGGATCGGGGGGTGGTGGGGGGCGCGAAGATCGGAGATCTTGACTCAGGGCTGGTTTGGAGAGGGGGGTCAGATTGTGTTGGGGGGAGCAGGTAAGTGGAAAGACACTGCTGAATCCAGCAGTCCTCACCTCCCTTTAGCTGCTGGGTTAAATTTAAAATAGAGATTAAATTTGAGGCATGCAGTTCTTATATTTCAATGATGGACCCACCTCCTGGGAACAGGATGGTTGCCTGTTCCTGTCCTGCCTCTATTAAAATGGCAGGTTGGGGTTAAATTTGAGAATTTTAACATTTTAAAATTCCTTCCATTTTGGGGATTAAAATTCCCCTCAATGACTTGATTTACACTGATGTACTCTCTGCTATCCTACCCACACTTTCTGACTATTCTGTTTACAGATATCGTCTTATTTGTCACATTTCTGTTGGGTAAAACTTATTTTTAAATTCACTTTAGAAAAATAGATTTGCATTTATATAGCAACCCCGGGATGTTCCAAAGCACTTTACAGCTAATGAAGTATTTTTGAAGATTAGCCACAGTTATGTAGGAGATGCGGCAGCCAATTTGAGCACTGCAAGGTTCCACAACCAACAAGTTAGATAATGACCAGATAATCTATTTTAATGATGTTGATTGAAGGATAACTATTGGCCCAGGACATCAGGGAGAACTCATGTACTCTTCTTCGAAATAGTGCCTTGGGATCTGTTACATGGGGCAGACAGGCCTTGGTTTAATGTTCCATCTGAAAGGCAGCATCTCTGACAGTGCAACGCTTTCTCCCTCAGTACTGCATTGGAGTGTCGGCCAAGATTTTTGTACTCAGTCACTGAAGCGGAACTTGAATCCATGACCTTCTGACAGAGGAGAGAGTGTTAACACTGAGCCATGGCTGAAACCTGAAATAAAATTATCTTATAATAATTTTGGGGATTTTATGACCACTTTCGCTCAATGATTTCACAGCAGTTGCTGTAGGGGGCAAGAACTACCTTACAGTTTGGAAACTTGCTGTTTTCAATAATATGTTCTTGAGGGGTTGATCAAAGGATTCATTTTTTAATTCATTCATGGACTGTAGGCGTCACTGGCTAGGCCAGCATTTATTGCCCATTCCTAATTGCCCTTGAGCAGGTGGTGGTGAGTTGCCTTCTTGGACTGCTGCAATCCATGTGCTGTAAGTACACCCACAGTGCTGTTAGGGAGGGAGTTCCAGGATTTTGACCCAGCCACAGTGAAGGACTGATGATTATATTTCCAAGTCAGGATGGTGAGTGACTTAGAGGGGAACTTGCAGCTGGTGATGTTCCCATGTATCTGCTTGTCCTTTTAGATGGTAGTGGTCGTGGGTTTGGAAGGTGCTGTCTAAGGAGCTTTGGGTGAGTTTTTGCAGTGCATCTTGTAGATGGTATACACAGCTACCACTGTGCGTCGGTGGTGGAGGGAGTGAATGTTTGTAGATGGGGTGCCAATCAAGCAGGCTGCTTTGTCCTGGGTGGTGTCAAGCTTCTTGGAGTGTTGTTGGAGCTGCAATAATAGAAGCAGATGGAGAGTATTCCATCACTTTCCTGACTTGTGCCTTGTAGATAGTGGACAGGCTTTAGGGAGTCAAGAGGTATGTTACTCACTGCAGGATTCCTAGCCTCTGACCTGCTCTTGTAGCCACAGTATTTATATGGCTAGTTCAGTTCAGTTTCTGGTCAGTGGTAACCCCCAGGATGTTGATAGTTGTGGATTTGGCAATGGTAATGCCATTGAACATCATGGGGCAATGGTTGCCTTCTCTCTTATTGGAGATGGTCATTGCCTGGCACTTGCATGGCGCAATTGTTACTTGCCACTTGTCAGCCCAAGCCTGAATATTGTCCAGGTCTTGCTGCATTTGGACATGGATATATTTGTCCAATTTTTAGTATCAGTGTACTGGATTAAATTTAGTACTATAGTACGTTATATTCTCTCTTTGAGTTGGTGGATATTACACATGCAACAGAGCTTTTACAAGCTAAAGTAATGCATATGTACTTACGATTAAGTGGAAATATAAATCAAAAGTCAATAGGTGCTACTAATGAGTAAAAATTATAATGCATAAATATAAAGTCAGTGGTGGATTAATTTTCTAGGTATTTTACACAGGGGGTGGGGTACCCCCAGATTAAAAGTTGATAGCTCTCCTTGCATCCATTTAATGGTTGTTGGGCTGTTAATTGGCTTGAGGTGAGCCTTCTGACCCTCTCAGAGAGGATGGGTGTGGGGTGCCAGGGTGGAAAGGACAAGGGAAATGCTGGGGTCAGATGGGAGAGGGTGGAGTGGGGAGGGCGTAATACCTTGGGTGAAAGCCTTGGATGGGCTTGGGGTCTGAAATGGAGGCACCTGGTTTCACCTGGTGAACTGGACACTTAACATCGTCTACCATGCTGCGGGTAAAATCTTAGCGGTGATGGGATGAGGCCCTTAATTGGCCACTGGAGGGCCTTAATTGGCCCACAGGCAAGTGAATCACCCAATGACTCCTCTGCTGCTGGTAAAATTGCAGTGTTGGGCATCTAGGTGCCAGAAATGGTGCCACTAGCATGGCACCCAATTTTACGATCTCTGCCACTGCCTCTATCCCGGCTTGCCATCCTGCTCCCAGGAGGCCATAAAACTCCAGCCTCAATTCCTATAACTTCTGGAGAAATGGAATAGATTTTCTGTTTGAATAATAAGTTGCTTAATACTTGCACAGTGAATTAAATGTGTTTCATCTTTTTGTACTGTCTTCAGTTTCAATATCCTGATTGGAATTGAAATATGATCTGTGTTATCAAAGCCTCATGTTAGTATATGAGGGCCTTTGGCCTTATAGAACCCTAGAACTCGATGAATTGAAGTATCATGGCAAATTTCTATTATCTACTTCAATTTCTTTGAAGTCCGGTTAAACCAATTAAACCAACCTTAAATATAATGCAACAAACATGAATCTCAGAATAAATAGTTTAATGTGTTATGATCCCAGCTGATGTTATTACTGGACAAGTCCCAAATCCCAGGGTGGAACCCGGCTTGATAGACCCTAACTTTTTTTAGATACGTGGAGACTGGCTGCTGAACAGTCACAGGAATCAACTGATAAACTTTTAACAAAAGAATAAAACATTTATTACACAATAAATAATGAACTATATTACAATTTCCTTCACCCACAACTATACCTCTACAGATTTATAAGGAAAGCTATCTTATACTCTAAAGTTTTTTTTTATTCACTCATGGGATGTGGGTGGGTGTCGCTGGCATTTATTGCCCATCCCTAATTGCCCTTGTTCAGAGGGCAGTTAAGAGTCAAACACATTGCTGTGGGTCTGGAGTCACATGTAGGTCAGACCAGGTAAGGATAGAAGATTTCCTTCCCTAAAGGACATTAGTGAACCAGATGGATTTTTTACAACAATCAGCAATGGTCATCATCAGACTTTAATTCCAGATTTTTAGTGAATTCAAGTTTCACCATCTGCCATGGTGGGATTCAAACCCAGGTCCCCAGAGCAATACCCTGGATCTCTGGAACACTAATCCAGTGACAATACCACTATACCACCACCTCCCCACAGTAAGTATACAGTCCATGTAAACCAATAGGCGACCTGTGGTCAGGCACCGCTCTCTGAAACCAAACAGATGTGATGGATCCCTCATCAACTTCCTCAGACGCTTGTCACACCGTGAGCCAACTGGTCTCACTGAGCCCGTCTTTCACACGAGGGTTTCCAATCTTCACCCTCCAAGGACTCAATTTGGAATCTTCTCCCAAGCAACGTTTTCTCTCAGATGCCTTCCACAAGGGTCCACCTCCAGGGTTTTGAACTCTCCTTAAGATGTTCCTCTCCACTGGATCACCATGTGCATTCAAACTTCCTTCCATGCACGGTCTCTAAAATGCTCAGCCATGCCAACAGAACACCGCTGCTTCATGTGCCCATAGTAAAGAGTTGCAGACCTTTGGCTGTCTCCTTGGTCATTCTGGCTTCGTGCATGCATATTATCACTTTAAATCTGCATCCTGCAGCTTTGTTCTCATTAAGCTTGGAGCCCTCCACTCTGCTACTTACTTTCACTTCCACAGAACAGAACCTTTTCCAGATTCCTGTCCTTTGACTAGACTGTCCTCTTGGATCTTCCTTGTTCCACTTCCCTGGATTTTGGGACTTTCTTCTTTAGTTTCTGAAACCTGCTTCTCTGCAGCTTCCTCTCCTGATCAGCTTCTCCTGGCAGCTGGTTTCAACTTTAATTTGGGACTTGCTATCTGTCCCTCTGCTGTCCAGCCTCTCTGGAGTCCTGGCTTCTGCTGGCAACTGCTTCCAACTGAACTGAAACCACTCTTCTGTTTCTGTGGGTCCCTCTCTGGATTCCTGTTGCTAGGCTTCAGCACAGTTTTTTAAACATTGTTTTAACTTTCCTAAACCACAATCCACCATCCCCAATAACACAGCTTTCCACTTCAAGGGTCATAAAACTGATTAGAAACGCAGGTGCACAAACAGAGCTTGAGACCTGCTGTCTCCACTCAAAAATGAAACTAGATCCCAGGTTTCACCTCTTAAGCCACAAATAGAAAATAATATCAATTGAACTTAAATGTGAAGATGTACTTTATTCCTAACGCACTTAAATATACATATAACTTACTTAAACTATCTTTATTTCCTAAAAAATGTAAGGGTGGAATTTGGCTGAAAATCTCATTATAGAGCATAAAACACATTTCTGTCTGGGTGCACAGTCAAATTGTTTTCTATTGCAGCAAGTCAACTTAATTTCTGACCTATTGGACCATCACACAAAAAACTTTCACATTAGGTTTGTATGCTAATCTGTTAATTGTATTCATAAAAATCAATCAAGGGCTTATTTGTTAACAGCATGAAAATCATTGTTTTATGTTTTTTTGGTGATGCAATTTATTTAATTCAGCAAGGTGCCAACTTCTATGAAATTTACTAGTCATTAATGAATATTAGTCATCCACTGCTGTGATCTACAAGAATCTACAAAATTGTTCAATCTGCTAAAATCATTACATTGTGTATGTGGCATCCAATTCAACACTACTAGTCTTTTTCCTACAAGCAGAGAGCTAACAAAACAAAAACAGAATTACCTGGAAAAACTCAGCAGGTCTGGCAGCATCGGTGGAGAAGAAAAGAGTTGATGTTTCGAGTCCTCATGACCCTTCGACAGAACTTGAGTTCGAGTCCAGGAAAGAGCTGAAATACTAACAAGTCTCTTTAAAGATACCCCAAACATGGCAACTTAAAATTATGCCCTTTGCATTTTTTTTATGGCCTCGTTTCGGCAGGAATGGGCCGTAAAATGTGGCAAGCCGTTCAAAAGTTTATTGACTTTAGCAGGACCGTAAAATTCTGCCCAACATCTTTACATTTTTTAAAAACAAGTGTATCTATAGCAAAAGTTTGTCTTCTAGGTTTCAGCAACACTTGCCCAGGCTGATGCAATCAACAGTAATGATTTTACAAAGATGAAGCTAATAATAAACTGCTAGCATATATTCCCTATCTTTTTAAACTGAAACATATTTTAAAAAGTGTTGCACCAGGACACTACGCCACAAAGTAATTGTACATGAGTTTGCATGAATGACTTCCCAAATGGCTCCTAATCTCAAGTGTCCTAATCTCAAGTGTACTATCAGCGAAGCTGCTGAGTGAAGGGGAAGAAGTTTTGCTGGAAGAGAGGAAGGAAAAAATTCAGTCTGGATTTATCAGGTAACAATAGCTGTCACAGATGTAATGAGTAGGCTCCTTCTAAGTGGTAAACTACTATATAGTTGCAAATTAGTCTTGGCATAGGATTACGAATAGCCCATCCTCTTTGTCAGATCATTTTACATAATGGGGGGGGTGGGTGGGGGGGGGGGGTGGGGGGTGCGCAGCGAGAGGAAAACAATAATTACTTAGAACAGTAATAATGTGTAGGTTTCCTTAGTGACACTTCAAATCACTTTATATTTGCAGTTCATTCCAATGCCGGTGCTTTACGGAGTCTTTCTTTACATGGGGGCCTCATCACTGAAAGGAATTCAGGTGAGAAGTACAATGATAAAACAGATTTTCCACTACAACATGTATAGGAATTATACCTATCACATGTGAAATTTGTATTGGTATTGAATAATATGAAGAAAATAAAATGTATCTGGAGCCCAAAACATTTTAACTGCCTTGTTGAACAAGTAAACAACTTTGGATATATTTTATGTACTTATTTAATGCTGAGTTGTACAATTGTAGGTTTTCAATTGTTATAAACTTTATGTAATTTAACAAGTTTACAGACATCAAAGGGAAAATGGAACTAAACCTTACTTTCTTCATATACTATATTCAGCATTGTTAGAAATGGCATTGTGAGTTTACTTCTGCCTTGTGAAAGAATAATTCCCAGTTAATATAGAGGAAAAACCAAACACACAAGTTGGAAATTTTTAAAATAAAAATACCTGGAAAAACTCAGCAGGTCTGACAGCATCTGCGGAGAGGAACACAGTTGACGTTTTGAGTCCGTATGACTCTTCAACAGAACCAAGTAAAAATAGAAGAGAGGTGAAATATAAGCTGGTTTAAGGGGTGGTGGGGGGGGTGGGGGGGTGGGGGGTGGGGGGGGTGGGGGTGGGGGTGGTGGGGGGGGGGGGGGGGGGGGGGGGGGGGGGGGCGGGGTGGAGTGGAGATGCGGTGGGACCAGTAGAGCTGGATAGAGGGCCAGTGATAGGTGGAGATAGCCAAAAGGACAAAGAGGTGTTGAAGGTGGTGATATGATCTAAGGAATGTGCTAATTAAGGGTAGAAAGCAGGACGAGCAAGGTACAGATAGCCCTAGTGGGGGTGGGGTGGGGGGAAGGGATCGAAATAGGCTAAAAGGTGGGGATAAAACAATGGATGGAAATACATTTTAAAATAATGGAAATAGGTGGGAAAAGAAAAATCCATATAAATTATTGGGAAAAAGGGGGATCAGAAAGTGGGTGGGGATGGAGGAGAGAGTTCGTGATCTAAAATTGTTGAACTCAATATTCAGTCCGGAAGGCTGTAAAGTACCTAGTCGGAAGATGAGGTGCTGTTCCTCCAGTTTGCATTGAGCTTCACTGGAACATTGCAGCAGGCCAAGGACGGACATGTGGGTGTGAGCAGGGTGGAGTGTTGAAATGGCAAGCAACAGGGAGGTCTGGGTCATGCTTGCGGACAGACCGAAGGTGTTCTGCAAAGCGGTCACCCAGTCTGCATTTGGTCTCTCCAATGTAGAGGAAACCGCATTGGGAGCAACGAATGCAGTAGACTAAATTGAGGGAAGTGCAAGTGAAATGCTGCTTCACTTGAAAGGAGTGTTTGGGCCCTTGGACAGTGAGGAGAGAAGAAGTGAAGGGGCAGGTGTTGCACTTTCTGCAGTTGCATGGGAAGGTGCTGTGGGAGGGGGTAGAGGTGTTGGGGGTGATGGAGGAGTGGACCAGGGT
This sequence comes from Carcharodon carcharias, assembly GCF_017639515.1. Lineage (NCBI taxonomy): Eukaryota > Metazoa > Chordata > Chondrichthyes > Lamniformes > Lamnidae > Carcharodon > Carcharodon carcharias. The sequence goes on along the minus strand of NC_054507.1, from coordinate 23,177,516 downwards.
GTCCCGGAGGGAACAATCCCTGCGGAATGCCGCCGGGGGGTGAAGGGAAGATGTGTTTGGTGGTGGCATCATGCTGGAGTTGGCGGAAATGGCAGAGGATGATCCTTTGAATGGGAGGCTGGTGGGGTGATAAGTGAGGACAAGGGGGACCCTATCATAGTTCTGGGAGGGAGAGGAAGGTGTGAGGGCGGATGCGCGAAAATTTTTTGTCAAGTATCATATGTCTAAGTATAATGCATACCCCAACTTGGACAGCAAATATTTTAGGCATCCATTTCTCCCCTTACACAGGAATTTAGGAAAGATGAAAAATATATTATACCTGAAGATTTACAGTAGTTTGTTTTATTTTCCTGTTTGTTAATTATTTTAAAATCTGTCTCTAACTGATATTTCAGATTGTAAATAAAGATTTTACAAATTTAACATGTAATATATATTTGTAATGAGTACTGTAGATGAACCTGATCTTTTGAAAATGACCAACCTTTTTAAAGTTGTATTAAATCTTGTTTTTTCTAGTTCTTTGATCGTCTGCAACTATTTGCGATGCCAGCCAAACACCAACCAGATTTTATCTACCTGCGTCATGTGCCTCTGCGCAAAGTTCACCTTTTTACACTCATACAGCTCACCTGTCTGGTCCTGCTATGGGTCATCAAAGCCTCACCTGCAGCTATTGTCTTTCCTATGATGGTAAAATTTATGTTCTTTTTAAATGTATTTACTTCATTTTAAAGTTATTTTCCTCTTCCCACCTTTAGGTCTCTTTGGGATTCATACCATCTTCTGCCCAAGTGTGGGCAGCTGACCTGATCTGGGGCCCCTGCCAAAGTTGCACTGTAACTTTCTGTCAGGAAATATACAAAAATGGCCTTGATAGATGCTTACTTATTCTTTCCTGCCCCACTATAGCTCATAATGTGCTTTTAGGTTGATATTTTCTGTTTGTAAAGCTTTTTATTCACATAAAACAAGCATAAATCCAGAGCAATTTTCATTTCTTTTTAATGAATTTTCAGAAATTTCTTCCTCAAGAAAGCCTTTACTTTAAATTTTTATGAATGTTGCCAACATTATGTCATCTTTAGCTTTTTTAGGGTGACTTCCACTCAAGTTAAACCCCTCACTTTTGACTTCTCATTCATCTCATACAATGTAAAGTTCATGCACTTGAATATCTAGGCTGACGCTTCAGTGTAGTACTGAGGGAGTGCTGCACTGTCAGAGGTGCCGCCTTTCAGACGAGACATTAAACAGAGGCCCTGTCTGCTCTCTCGTGGATGTAAAGATCCCATGATGCTATTTTGAAGAACAGGGAGTTGTCCCTGGTGACCTAGACAGTATTAATCCTTCAATCAACATCACTTTTGTTTTTAAAAAAAACAGATGATCTGGTCATTATCACATTGCTGTTTGTGATGCCTTGCTGTGCGCTAATTAGCTACTGTGTTTTCTACATTATAACAGTGACTATACTTCAAAAGTAATTGATTGGTTGTAAAATGATTTGGGACATCCTGAGGTCATGAAAGGCACAATATAAATGCAAGTTCTTTCTTCCTTTAGAGCTACGAGCATGTAAAGGGCAGACAGTAATCACAGTAGCGAAGGAAGTTTTTCTTTGATATGTTTAATTACCTGGGTGGAGTATAGATTACTATGTAGATAAACAAATAGAGGCAACAGTGGGCATAGGAGGCATACTGCTGCCAGCATGCTGGATAGTGGGTGAACTGAGAGACCAAGTGTAAGAATTTGATAATACTATTCATTTTTAGGGTTCTAACTTGGTCTGAAGTAACATCTATGGATTTTATTTTAACGACTTTTTAAACAGTTCGATTTGAATTCTTGCTAGTGGAACGTTTTACAGTTAAGGCTGTGAACAGGTGGCAACGGTTTGTGAGGAATTGATGTTAATGGATTTTATGAATTTGAAGGTGTGTGCCTTGAGGGTCTGGGTTCATCAGTTGGATGTTATCTTGATTGTATTGGGTGCAATTAAGAGCTTTTTATCAGCTTTGAAGAAATGGCTAAAAGGTAGCTTGAACTTAGCTTGAAACTTATCTTTGAACAAAATCATGTATTGGTTTAATTAATTAACCATATCTGTAGGGCAGAACATATGTATTAAAGGGAAACCTTTCTTTTTTGATATTATGGTAGGAAGTGTAATTAACATTTGTTCTTAATGGCTTTAGTATCAGTGGGTTTTGGGTTAAATGTGTCGAAGAGCATGTAACTTCGTTTGTAACTGCTCTGTATCTACAAGGATGTGTCATTTGTTCACAATGGAATGTAAACTCTGAGCACCCAAGGAATAAGAGATGGATATTTGTCTTCAGTCTACCTGACTGTAGTTACAGCCGTGGTGGGGTGACACCAGATGAACCACACCCTAAGCCAATGGAAAAGGTGAATTTGGACTATTTCCAAATAAGGGATTCTGGATTATGAGAAGTAGGGATAAAAATTGGAAAATCAGTGTATTTATTGGCACAGTTTCACCATGGCTCCTGTGATATGATTCTTCTGACTCACATTATCATCACTTCACTTAAGAGACGAGAAGAAAGGCAGCACCTGTGCTGGCAATGCTCGAGGAATTCTAGGACCTTGAAGTATGAGAAACTTCCATGTTGTCTTCACTGTTTTTTGTTAAGTATATGTAAAATCTTGCTTAATAAATGCTATTTGATTCATAAATACTAGTTATTCATACCTTGTTAGGACAGGCACAACTGAGCACACCATTTTTAGAATTTAAGAATTTGGAACTTAGAGATTTTGATTAAAATGATTTTATACCTTGAAACACCGAAACCTTACACATGGGCTACCTGGACCTCAGTGGTTGAGAGCCTGAGCAGACCGTGGCTCAGTGGAGAGGTTGTCACTAAGATGTGCCATCTTAAAAGGAACAGACATGCAGACACAATCCAACATCTGCATTACACCATCAGCCAAAATGGAATTCTGTATCATCTTCAACTTGTATGCCACAGGAGGCTTTCATTTATTTACAGCAAATATCTGTGACATCAGCCAGTTTAATGTGTACCACTAAATAAAACAAGTGATGGGCGCTCCATTTCACCATGCAACTACCTGCAAACTTTGACAGTAAGCAGCAACAGGCAAATGCATTTTGACTTTCCTCGGACACATGGCATCATAAGTGTACATGTGGACGTTTGTGCACTTGTACGCAATTTTGCACTTTAATTGAAAGGAAGGACTGCTACTGTATGAATGTTGAATCACTGGCTGAAAATCATTCAGGTAACCTTTTCCAGAGAGCACTCGTGACTTGTACATCAGCCAATCATGCTGCAACCATGGCTCATCATACCTGTACCTCATCCTCAGCAGAGCAGAACTATAATGAGGTACAATCCAAGGGAGGGAGCTCACATATTAGCCATTTGGACCATTTGTGGGGGTCTTTACAACATGTATCTGAGAAATTTTCCAGATATTGTCATTGTGTGTGACATATAGTACACATCTCACTATGGACAAAAGCTTCATAGAACGTAGAAAATAGGAGCAGGATTAAGCATTGCCTGAGCCGCAGCAATTAATCATGGGATACAAGACGCAGGAACCATCATCGCAAAAGCAGCCCGTGCAGGCAGAGCAACTGCTTTGTCATAAACCATGATGATTTATTCTGAGAATAAAGCTGCACTTGACATAGCAGGACAGATTTGTTAACTAGCATCTCCTGCTTTTTGCACCTTTCCTCTTTAGACCTGTCATCCTTATATTGTCTTGGCATTCCTACTGTTATTTGGATTTATACTGTATATATTAAAAGACTGATTTCAAGGTTTGTGAGGTTTTTTTTCATTTGCCTGACAGTATTTCAATAGATATGATCTACTTGCTCTGCTTTCCCTTCATGCCTGTGAACTAGTGTAACTTGAAGTAGCTCATGTACTGTTCCTATGCAAATCTTTAAGGATTAGCTGGTGGTTGACAACTCTTGCAAGCTTCTTATGATTTCAGTGGCCTCTAAGTCCATGCACTGGTGATCCAGAGGGATTTGTATCTGTGCCAGGAATGTCCTGTTTTGTACTCAATGTTTGCATCCTTTTACAGATATCATCTGTCATTGTGGTACATTCAGGACAACCTGGGACTGACAGTGGTAGACCTGCCAATTTTATGCTTTTGTGGAATTGCATGCATGTCTTGACTGAAAGCTACGACCTCTCTCAGGCCACTGATCTGGTCAAGCACAGATCACTGGACTGCGATGAATTATCTGGTCTTTCCCTGATATTTGTCTCAATTTGGTTTCCAAGTGCATCAAAGTTTACGCCATGAGTGATAGCATTTAGGAGATGGTGTGACTGTGATTTTTCTGCACCACGAAGGTCTCCTTTGCGGTTGCCAAGTAGTCACCGGTCATGTGTACTGTAGACAACTTCTTCAGTTATGGCACCCATAAGGATATCAGCAAAAATCTAACTAACATTTTCAGACTCTAGCCAGACCACATAACCAGCATATGGGTTAAGGATTACAGTGACTAGTGTGCACATTGATGCTAATACACCATCCTTCATTTGAAAGCTGGCCCTCCTCAGTTATGAATCATGATTGAAACAGCAGGTCCAATCAACATCATGGACCATCAACTTGCATCATGCTGTCCTTCTCTGGTCATCAACACTGCCCTTTGGTCACCTATGCCCTATGACCCACCTTGTGCCCGCTCCTCAAAATCACTGATAACATGCGGTATTGTATTTTGGATCACCTATTTTAGGGATTCAATTTAAGCAGAGTGGACTGCAGCCATTATGGTGAATATGTTGAGTTTAATCAGAAGATAAGACTGGATATATAACACACTAGTTATAAGGCAAAAACATATAACCATAATAAGTAACAAGTACTGGATCCAATCGTACAGGATAGCTGGCATATACAAACAAGTTTTCTCTTTCTCACCTCTTGGTACCTTGTTTCTTCTCGAAATCTCCACAAATTACCAGAGAGTGTTAGACCAAAGTGAGCATGGATCCACCCTTGGAAGTTTCTCTGCACTGCTTATTGCAACTAGAGCACTTCCAAACCTTATCCTTTAATACCTTTTTTAAGGGGTGAACCAGGAGTTCATTATTGGCATATAGCAGTCCCCTTTAATACAAGGTGCCCAGTACTTTGTCAAGGTCTTTGTTCAAACCATGTGGAGAAGCCCATCCTTATCGTGCCATTGCGGCATGCTAAGGATTGTTTCCCCGTGATCTATTTCACAATTCACTTGACACATGCCAGCCTTCAAACCTACTTAGTCAACATTCCCATTGTTTGTTTCTGTCTGTTATCAGATGTTTATGTTTAGAGCTGCTCACAGGCAAGTCATCCAGTCTGTTCCACTCCCTTAACCAAATTATTGTACCACAGAACGACTCACTGGGTGTAATCATCGCAGATTTTCACTAAGTGCGGTAGCGGGCAGGTAAAACAACGTTTTACCCACCGGCCATGATGGCAGGTTTTCATGCCGTATCGTCCCAAACCCACCACATTACTTATACATTCCCAGGAAACAAGCCGTTCCGATGGCAGGCAGGCTCTGATTTGCCTGCCACACCGTCACCTTGTCACTTCATCACGCCAAGCACCTTGTATTTAAAGTACAGCTGCACTCAGTGCTTCCAGCCCAGGAATGCTGCAAAGAAGACATGGACTCGAAAGGCAAAAAGACTGCAGCCTTGGAGCGCCTTTTGGATGCCGTGGAGACCCGCTGTGATGTCCTTTACCCCTGCTCTGGCCGCAGGAGGGGCAGCTACATTACCATTTCAGCTTGGTAGGCGATGGCAGTGGCGATCAGTGCCAATATTGCACAGAAGAGGTTGGCCATCCAATGCAGATAGAGGATGAATGATTTCATCTGTGCAGCCAGGGTATGGCAACCATCTCATCACACTAAACTCTCAAACTCAAGCTCTTCTCACATTCACTGGCATCTCACTCACTGCCAGCTCAAGGGACATCACCACCCATTCTCACGCATATACCCTCACATGCCCATCTGGCCTCATCTCCTCTGAAAACTGCCTCCTCAGCCCTCACCATCTTGAGGCCACTTGCATAGATCAACATGTTCCCCCACACACACACCCTGGGATACCCTCCTTCCCCAGTACAGCTCTCGTCCTGCAGCCTCTTCCCATGCCTGAGGACACTTCTCCCCCTTCCCCAAGCAAGACCTTGCCCTGCAGCCATTGAAAAGCCACCCACATAGAGCTAATCTGGTAGGTAGAGACCTACGCATGAGACCCTCCTAAAAGTAATGTGGTGCTGTCTATGAAGTCTGGCGCTGATGACTGCAAGTGTTGACTGAAGCAACATAGGCAAACAAACCTTGAAGTCCTGAGCGAAGTGCAGCCCACCAAGTGAACACTTTATATGTGCTGTTGTGAAACACGTCAGCGTGTTTTTCCGCCAACGTGGGGGGAACGATCCAGTGGAGGGGGGATGAGTGCAGCGGGCTGGCCTTATAATGATAAGCTGATTTATTACAATGAGGCTCCTGACGTCCGAGGACGGGGAACGCAGCCCATTATCAGTGGACGGAGGAGACGATTGCAATCTGGTTTCACGACATCGTGAAACCGATTTTTGGCCGCCTTGCCGTATTGTCCACTCATGCCGGGAGCACGGAAAATTCTAGCCACTGTTTACAAAGACACTTCCTATTCTATTCTCAGATATTAGATAACTTGCATATTTTAAGCAAGCACCTTTGTTAAACAAAGTTAAAAGACAGTCAAAACACAATAGTAGGGCTATTTATTCATGCAACCATTCAATTATGGTCCCTTATTTGGGCTGCTTGCAGCTGGGGCAATTGTCACATCAAAATGCTCATTCCACTTGTTTCTAGTGAAATGGAATTTAAGCCATATCTAGTAAAACAAAACTTACAGAATCAATCTAATCCCCTATCTTATTCCAAGCTGAATATATATGTATATTAGGCATATTTCTAACATTGAGTGCCTTTCTGACCTGCACAACCTTCTCAATGTGTGGGCAGGCTCGATTATCGGGTTGCTGTCAGGTGAGACGTTGGAACATTGTTATGTAATTTCTGTTACTATTGGTGTACTGTCTTGTGTAGTGATTGTAGGAATTATTGGCAATGCTGAGCTATGTAATCATGCTAACAACCAACCAGTATCTTGGTCCTGTCCAGCAGCTTCACTGTCTTCTATACCTGCCTTGCTGATCTGTAGCTCACTTCCTTTAAGGGGTCATTTTTTTAGGGTACCACCAGTCCTTGTTGTGTCCCTCCTGGTGAATGCCTTTTTCCTTACAAGGATAATGGTTGTCAACATTAAGGTAAAGGCAAAATACTGCGGATGCTGGAAATCTGAAACAAAAACAAAAAATTCTGGAAAAGCTCAGGTCTAACAGCATCTGTGGAGGGAAAGACCAGGTTAACATTTCGAGTCCATATGACTCTTCAGAGCTAAAGAGAAGTAAACATGTGGTGAAATTTATACTGTTTAAGGAGGGGTGGAGCAGGTGAAGCTGGATAGAAGGCTAGTGGAGGCTAAGGAAAGATTGCCAGAGATGTCATGGACAAAAGGACAAAGGGCTGTTAATGGTGGTGGCACTGGCTGAAGGAGGTGCTGATAGTGACATTAAGGTCAGAAAGCAGAATGTGATAATAGCTGGATAAGGGTAAGCGTTCTGCAAAGAACAACATGAACAAGTGACCGATGGCCCTAGTTGGGGTGGGGTAGGGGGAGGGGGCAGTGGTGGGAAAAAAGATCGAAAATGGGATAAAAGGTGGTGATAAAACAATAAATAAAAATGAAAATAAATAAAAATAAATGGATAAAAAATAAAAAAATAAAAATGAATATTGAAAAAAGTGGATAAAAAAGGGGTGAATGGAGGAGAGAACTCATGGTCTGAAGTTGTTGAACTCAATGTTAAGTCTAAAAGGCACCCTACATCATATCAACAATTTTCAGTTCCTTGGCCCTAATCGCCTCCTCTTCATCATGGACGTCCAATCCCTCTACACCTCCATCCCCCACCGGGATGGTCTGAGGGCTCTCCACTTCTTCCTTGAACAGAGGCCCGAACAATCCCCATCCACCACCGTTCTCCTCCGTCTGGCTGAACTTGTTCTCTCACTGAACAATTTCTCCCTAAACTTGTCTCATTTCCTCCAAATAAAAGGTGTGGATATGGGTACCTGCATGGGCCCCAGCTCTGCCTGTCTCTTTATGGGGTATGTGGAACATTGTTTGTTCCAGTCCTACTCTGGGCCCCTCCCACAACTCTTTTTTTGATACATTGATGACTGTTTCAGTGCTGCTTCATGCTCTTGTTTGGACCTGGAAAAATTTATCAACTTTGCTTCCAATTTCCACCCCTCCATCACCTTCACATGGTCCATCTCTGACACTTCCCTTCCGTTCCTTGACCCTCTCTGTCTCAATTTCTGGTTATAGATTGCTCACCGATACTCATTACAAGCCCACCGACTCCCACAGCCTCCTCGACTACAGCTCCTCACACCCTGCTTCCTCTAAGGACTCAATGCCATTCTCTCAGTTCCTTCGTCTTCATTGCATCTATTCCGATGATGCCACTTTCCAAAACAGCGCTTCTGACATGTCTTCCTTAACCGAGGTTTTCCACCCACGGTCGTTGACAGGGACCTCAACCGTGTCCACCCCATCTCCCGCGCCTCTGCCCTCACACCTTCCTCTCCCTCCCAGAACCATGATAGGGTCCCCCTTATCCTCACTTTTCACCCCACCAGCCTCTGCATTCAAAGGATCATCCTCCACCATTTATGCCAACTCCAGCATGATGCCACCACCAAACACATCTTCCCTTCACCGCCCCCCAGTCGGCATTCTGCAGGGACCGTTCCCTCCAGGACATCCTGGTCTGCTTCTCCATCACCCCCAACACCTCATCCCCTTCCCATGGCACCTTCCCATGCAATTGCAGAAGGTGCAACACCTGCACCTTTACCTCCTCCCTCTTCACCGTCCAAGGGCCCAAATACTCCTTTCAGGTGAAGCAGCATTTCACTTGCACCTTCTTCAGTTTGGTCTACTGCATTCGCTGCTCCCATTGTGGTCTCCTCTACTTTGGAGAGACTAAACGAAGACTGGGTGACTGCTTTGCAGAACACCTTCGGTCTGTCCGCAAGCATGACCCAGACCTCCCTGTTGCTTGCCATTTCAACACACCATCCTGCTCTCTTGCCCACATGTCTGTCCTTGGCCTGCTGCAATGTTCTAGTGAAGCCCAAAGCAAATTGGAGGAACAGCACCTCATCTTCCGGTTAGGCACTTTTACAGCCTTCTGGACTTACCATTGAGTTCAACAACTTCGGGTCATGAACTCTCTCCTCCAACCCCACCCTTTTTATCCCCTTTTTTCAACATTCATTTTTATTTTTTTAACTTTTATTTTCTATCCACTTATTTTTATTTATTTTCATTTTTATTAATTGTTTTATCCCCACCTTTTATCCTATTTTCCACCTTTTTTCCCACCACCATCCCCTCCCCACCAACCCACCCACACTAGGGCCATCTGTCACTTGTTCATGTTGTTCTTCCCAGAGTGCTTACCCTTGTCCTGCTATTATCACATTCTGCTTTCTATCCTTAATGTCACCATCAGCACCTCCTTTAGCCAGTACCACCACCATTAACATCCCTTTGACCTTTTTGTTCATGACACCTTTGCCAATCTCTCCTTTGCCTCCACCTATCGCTGGTCTTCTGTCTAGCTTCACTTGCTCCACCCCCCCTCCCCCTTAAATAGTATAAATTTCACCACATTTTTACTTCTCTTTAGCTCTGATGAAGAGTCATACGGACTCAAAACGTTAACTCGGTCTTTCTCTCCACAGATGCTGTTAGACCTGCTGAGTTTTTCCAGCATTTTTTGTTTTTGCGGCTGTCAACATTAATTGAGTACACTGCACTACAACCATGTTTGCCAACTATGAATCTGTGTATTTATACAATATTTTGCAATACTCTTTCTTTATGATGTTGGCAGTACTCTACCTTTGTTAGTACTGCGAGTTTAAAGTTAACTTACTCAATTATTTATTAATGTTAGGTTTTGTGCCTACAGCTATTCAGCCTCCTTTGTCATGTGCAATTTCCTATTGTGCGCATATCTACTTTTCATTATTTTCTTGTCAATATTCATTGTTTTGCTTTCACAGTTCACTAGTTCATTTACTTTGAAGTATAAAGAAACAGTGGAGTTCCAAAGAGATTTGGAGGTCCATTTACATAGATCATTAAAATGCCATAAGCAGATACAGAAAATAATCAGAGACTAAGGCCTTTTATATCTAGAGGACTAAAATACACTGGGGGTGGAAGGTATGCTATAGCTATGCAAAGCCCTGGTTGGACCTAAAGTACTCTGAGCAGTTCTAGGCATCACACCTTAGGAAGGATATATTGGCCTTGGAGGGAGGGCAGGATAAACTTATTGGAATGATACCTGGGCCAGGATTTTCCGGTCGTTGTGTGGGGTCGAGCAGGAGTGGCCGCGTAATGTACCACCACCCGTGATCAGGCAGCGACTGCAATTTCACTCTAACGGGCCAATTAAGGCTCGCCGAGCGTGAATGACAGCTGCTGAATGTTCAAGAAGGGGTGGGCAGGGGCAGGGGCCTGTCAGCCAATGTCGACCCGACTGCCAGTTCAAAAATGGCACAGGCAGCCCCAGGGAGGCTGCCTGTGTCATACAGAGTTGCTGCAAGGAGATGGCTTCAAGCGTAGATGCAGACGCCAGGCAGGAGAGCAAGTCAGTTGGACACTCAGCCCCCCATTTTTCAGGTGAGTGCCTCACTGTCCTCCTGGAGGTGATGGCTGCTAGGAGGGACACCCTTGTCCCAAGGGATGGAAGGAGGAGGCCACCGTACCTCATCAAAAGAGCATGGGAGGAGGTGGCAGCGCTGGTCAGGAGCCATGATGTTGTGCGGCGCACCTGGGTCCAGTGCCGCAAGAGGTTTAATGACCTGTTGCGCTCAGGATGGGTGAGTAGCATGTTGGCATGGGTCAGTGTGTTGCAGTGTTAAGGTCTGAGTGTCCCCCTCATGGAGCTCTAGAGTGTTAGAATCTGAGTGCCAACTGTCAATAACGCCAGAGCTGACCAAAGGGGTGAGCCCCGGCTGCTTGGACGGAATGCCATGCGGCTCAAGGGCCACGACTCGGATGTGCCCTGAGTGGTATTCCTTGGGTGGGGTTGACCAGGCTGCAATGGCACTGCAGGTAGAGAGTGGACTAATCCATGCTGCTCTGTCCTTTCAGGAGAAGACGCCCCATAACAACATTGAGAGGTCGCAGACCGGCGGAGGACCCCCACACCACCTCATCCTCTCCAGATTCGAGCAGGATACCTTGGAGCTGGAGAGGTGCCATGCACCTCGATCAACTGGCCAAGGAGAGGCTGGGATGTCAGGCAAAGGTAAGAATGCAGTGTATTCAGTTGAGAGTTATCGGTAGGTGCAAACATTCTTCTGTAGTCTCATCATTGATGGGAGCCCCCAAACTGGATTCCCTGTTGATCATTGAAGGATGATGGCACCATGATGCAGATGTCCCTTGTCTCAACAGGGTGCCTGGCATGCACAGTCACAGTGTGATGACTTTAACTAATGACATGTCCTTGTTTTTCCTTAGATTTTCCACCAAGCAGCCATTCTCAGGACCCTGAGGAGCCACCCCTGACACCGGAGGACCACCAGGCTCCAGATGCACCTGCATCATACCCACTCTCTGCACCAGCACAGATACCAACAGCTCGGTGGGCATTAGATCCTCAGCTAGAATGTCGGTGCTCAGCGGTAAAGGCACTTTACACTCGCTTCAGGTGCAGGCGGAGGCAGAGTATGCCTAGGGTGCCGGCAGTCAGAGGACTGCTGGGGACTAGGATGATGCTCAGTCGAAGGCTAATGATGAGCCTCTGGAGTCGTCCATTAGGCAGCAAATACTGAATATCCAGTGGGATGTGCGGGAGGATCTGGCGGAGATCCATGGTCTCCAATATGGAGGAGTCCATGTGGAATATTAGCACTGCATTGACCCTCATGGCTGAGCACACTGCCTCCTCCATTGAGAGAGTGGCGACTCTCATGGAGAGGAAGCTCCAGGAACAGAATCAGGGGTTCCTAGGGTTGCGCTCGGACCTGCAAGCCCTCACACAGGCAATGACCTTAGGTGGTCAGTGTCTGGGTGATGAATGAGGCACCCAGTGTCCCAGCTAAGTACCCGTCCATCAATGGCAAGCAGGGAGGTCCACAGCGACCTCACATTGGCGCACAAGCTGCCTGTCGTCTCTGTGGACTCCTCTCAGGGCGCTTTGGATGATGGCAGCAGCTTCTCTGCTCCTCTGCCAGTGATCATGGGATCCGATGAGGCTGCGATGACTGAGGAGATGCCAGCCATTGAACTGGTTGCTCCCTCCCAGGCGGGGCCAGCACGGGCTCCACGGCCTAGAAGACGACCACCAAGGTCATCAAGGCCAACAGGACACCAGAGTCAGCAGGCCGTCTCCAATGCCTGTGCCAGCAACGAGGGAACACCAAGACGTAGCACGCGTAAACGTAATTTTAAAGCATCAAAAACACAAGAAGGACTGGTCACGTGTGATCTTCTGTTCTGCCATTTTTTTTCATTCCTTTAATGGTGTGACCATCAACACCTGATATTGTTCTGTTCATAATCTGTGAATGCCAACATTATATTAAATTTGCTTTTGTGTTATTGGCCTGAGTATGCTTCATTTGTTTTGTAGGTGCAGGGTGTGCCAGTATGTCATGCTGGACGTGGTTGGCTCAAAACTTTATTGCAGAGGAACGGAGTGTTTCTTGGGGGTAATGGAAAGGGTCATTTCAGACATCTGGCATGGTGGCTGCAACCCTGGCATGAGGTGGTTGTGCTTATATGGCAGCCTACCGAAAGGAGTGTTGGATCAAGGCGTCCTTGGTGTCCCTGCCTCCCTGGAGGTTACTGATGTATGGCTCCATGCCCTCAGTGTTCTCCTCACCGTGCTCCTCTTCTGACTCACTACTGGATTCATCATCTGTGGCCTGTGGAGCTGCGTCAAGATCCTCTTCCTCCAGTTGGTCCCCCCTTGCCAGTGCCAGATTGTGGAGAGTGCAACATGTAACCACTATCAGTGACACCCGCTCTGGGGGGGTATTGTTGTGCTCCCCCTGAACAGTCCAGGCATTGGAAGCGCGTCTTGAGAAGATCTATGGTTCTCTCTACCACTGCCCTTGTAGAGGCATGGCTCTTGCTCTACCGCTGCTCTGCCACTGTTCTTGGGTGGCGGAGAGGCATCATGAGCCACCTTTGCAAGGGATAACTCAGCAGTCATCCATCCAGCTGGGCTGGAGCACTAAAGAGCCTCAGCACCTGGGAGTGCCTCAGGATGTACCTGTCATGGGAGCTGCCAGGGTATCTTGCAGAGACTTTTAGAATCTGCGTCCTGTGGTCTCACACTATTTGGGTGTTCATGGAATCGAATCCCTTCCTGTTAACGAAGGCACCCAGCTGACCTGCTGGCGCCTTGATGGCCACATGTATGCAGTCGATTGCACCCTGGATGTGGGGAAACCCAGCTATCACTGCAAAGGCTCTGGGTCGCTCAGCTTGGCTGGTCTTGTTCATACAGAAATGAAGGAAAGTCGAAACTGGCCTGAACAGAGCATCAGTCACCAGCTTGACGCAACTGTGGACAGCTGATTGGGACACTCCACAAAGGACCTGCACTGACTCCTGGAAAGAGCCGGAGGCATAGAAGTTGAGGGCCACTGTGACCTTCAGAGCCACTGGTATGGGGTGTCCACCCACACAGTCAGAGCTGATCTCAGGCCTGATCATCTGACAAATGGAGGCCACTGTGTCCCTGAGAGATGGATCCTCCTTTGGCATTGCACCTTGGACAGATTGAGGTAGCTGCATTGCCGCCTGTAAACCCTGGCAGCAGGACAAGGTCATCTTCTGCAGTCCCTTCTGCCTTGGACTTCCTGCTGGCCCTGCGCCTCTCCTCCCACAGGTCCCTCCCCTGGAAGCTGCATTGGGACACCTGGCCCCCTCTCCCTTCTGCCCCTCTATTCCTCCTCAGAGGAGGTGCCCCCAGCGGAGACCACAATCCCCATTCCCAGGCTTACAGAAGGCTGTCTGATACATGGTCTGAATCCTCCGGGGGCCTGGCAGACAGCAATGAGTCCTGAAATGAAGCCTGGAAATGCTAAGACCCTAATGAAGACCCTCGTTGTGAATGTGCATTCACATCTGAGGGGAAAGCTCAGCCACTGTTGTCCTCCAGGATGATATCATCCTGCAAGGGGAAACCTTAGTATGCAATGTGCAGACTGAGGGAAAGCCAAGGACTGGAGAATGCATTCCTGCCTTGTACATAGAGGAAGATTAATTCAGTGGGAACTAACATTGATTGCTCAATTGTAACCATTCACAGAAACAAGGAGGAATGGTGATTGCAGGCAAAGTTGCCTCCTTGATCGCTTTGATTAGAATGAGGAGAAGAAGGGCCCATCATCAATTGGCACAGCTCAGGGAAGGCCGTCTCCCTGAGGAACAAGAGCCAGTGGGGCCCCAAGAAGACCCAGATGCTAGTAAGGAGGGGCCAAATCCACAAAGACATTTGACACGACCAAGGCTCTAAGAAGATGCAGCTCATACATGGAAATGAACAAAAGACAGTGCTGTAGGTGCCTTTGCTTGTCTAGGTATGTGGTTGCACATATTTGCCATATTCTCTGTAAGGAACTCAACGCCGCACAACCTTGGATGATATCAATGCTGGTTGCTCTGAAGATTATCACTGCACTGAACCTTTTTGTCTGTTGATCCTTATAGGGGTCCACTGGGGTTCTTGCGGAATCTCACAATCAGCGATACGCAAATGTGTAAGAGAGGTGACCGATGGCCTTTTCAGTAAAGCTTACCATTATGTGCAGTTCTGCATAGGTAAAGCAAGCCAGGATGCCAGAGCTGTGGGATTCACTGCAATCTCAGGCTTTCCGCAAGTGCAGGACGCTATCAACTGCACACATGTGGCCTTGAGAGCTCCCTGGTAGCAGCCTATGAGATACATTAATAGCAAAGGATTTCACTCTCTGAACGTAAAACGAATTTGTGATCACAGAAAGCAGATCCAGCATGTTTGTGCTCAGTACCTGGGGAGCTCACACGACTCATACATTTTGAGTCACTCCCAGGTGCCAGAGATATTTAGGGGAGTTTGGCGCTCAGAGGGTTGGCTCTTGGTGATAAGGGGTACCCCCTAAAGACGTGGCTAATGACGCCCGTTCATCATCCACAGAGTGCATCTGAGGAGAGATACAATGCTGCACATTCAGCCACAAGGTCCTTGATAGAGCAGACCAATAGCCTCCTGAAGATGTGTTTCAGCTGTTTGGACCAATCAGGTTGGGCCCTCCAATATTCGCCACAGAGAATGTTCCGCATCATTGTTATTTGCTGCACCCTGCACAACCTAGCGCTGCAAAGGGGGGATGTTTTGCCACAGGGAGACATGGAGGAGCTTCATGTCTCCTTGGACGAGGTGGACGTTAAGGGGGGGTGCGGGATCTGAAGAGGGCGAGGATTCAGACAAGGCACAGGAGGATGCCATTGCACGGGCACAATGTGGAAGATGTGCCCGTGTCAACCTCATAGCTACAAAATTCCAGGAGGAATAAGGTGAAGAGAAGTTGTTATGAGCGCAGTTCACTTCATGCTTTGATGCAGAGAAACAGTACATTCATTGTCATCTTCGACAGGCCACAAAAGGTCATCAATCTCACAATGATCACAGAGGAAGCACAAGTCACCTTCAACTCTAACAATGAGGTTATCCTTGGAAGGTGCAGTAGCCTAGGGACCATGTGGCCGCTGTGGAATAGGATAAGCATTTCACTAGTGCATATCTTTAAGGAACTACACATAGTGCAGTCCTTTCAACCAGATCCTCAACATGGATGGCACCGGCCTGCTAAGGGTCTCCTGCTCTGGGGCAGGTGTACCCTCCTCAGCCTGACCTGCTGGAATTGACGGGGTCACAGGTAGAGGGGACTTGGAACGGAAGGAACCCTTGGAAAGTCCTGGGTGGATGCCCCTAGGTGTCTGGCTGGCGCTTCTCCTCTATTTGGGTGCCCGAGGGACCCTCCCCTGACTCCTTGAGGAGAAGGGGCACCTGGAGGGAGGTTGAGGTGCCCCATCCCCCTCCCACTTAGCCACTGTTGGAACGCACCTATGGCTAGAGCAATGGTGTGCAGGTCCTAGCGCAAATCCAGCAGAAATTGCTGGACCTGGGTCTCCAAGGTGGCCGCTGTCCTTCCCATGGAAACTTCAATGCACTTGCATGCTGGAGCCACGACACCAGACAATGTGGAAGGACTCCTCCATCTTTCATTCCAGTCTGGTGACAATCTCTGACAACTCTGCCTAATGTTCTCTTGTCTTTCTCTGCATCTCCAACATTTCTCTCAGGCCTGATTCCAGAGGCTCATCATCAGACTCAGACTCTGCAGGGGCCTGGTCTCCAGCAGTCCTCTGAGTGGCAGATACCTCGGCTGACACTGCCTCCACCTACCGTGGATACGTGTCCATAAGGCGATCACCGATAGTGACCCCAAGACTGCTCTAGAACTAGGACCCACCGAGGTGCGTGTATCTGCGCTGGTGGAGGGTGCAAGTGAATGCAGTGATGGACTTCATTAGATGCTTCCTCAGGATCCTCATCTGAGATGATCTGTGGGCTGGGGCTAAGATGCTTGCTCAACCTCCTCCTCTGCCTTTTCTTGCTGGTGGCTGGAATAGAGAAAAGTGATTATTAGTGATTGACTATGCAGGCTTCTACATTATAGGTCACTTACAGTCATTGTCTGCATGTGGCCGATGTATACTGCATGGAGCTTCACAGTCTTGTTGGGCCAGGCCGATCTCGCCTTCCACGCAGGAATGATCTCTGTCCTTACCAGCCAGCTCTGCAGCGTGCTCGTCATGGGACAAGAATGCCCTCAGCTCCAGGATCACCCCTCTGGTCTTGGCTCTCTCCTGCCGATTATGGGAGAGCTTGTCCTGTATAAATACAGATGGATTGACTCTGAGCACTGTGGGTGAAAGAGCAGTTCAGAAGCATTAATACCTGGTGCCTGCTGAGCCCTCCCCAGTAAGAGATTAAGATGCCGTTTGTGCAGGATCTTACATGAGAAGGGGATCTTAAAGTGGCTGGCAGACATTCAGTGCAGATGTCCAATATGCTGGTAGTGTGTGACATCCCTGTGGACTCTAAACCTTAGAGTGCCTGATGCCCTTATGAAAATGAGTTTGGAGTGAGGAGAAGTTAATTTGCTTCCTGCACTGCAGTGCGCTCCTTTTTAGCTTGCCACAGGCGTTGACCTCCTTGGCCACCTCCTTCCGTACCAGTGTGCTCAAGTGGGTGGACCTCCTGCTCCCATCCCTCAGAAGGAGTACCTCCCACCTTTCCTGGATGGCCTGGAGGAGGATCTCCAGGGAGGCCTCGCTGAAGCGTGGAGCAGAGGGTTTGGTACATTTGGTCGGTATTGTTATATATACCTTCGGCACACACCTGGCCTGCAGTGAGTGAATGCCTGAGAGTGAAGGTGCCGTTTAAGTAAGGCGCCAGGACCTTCAACCCCATGAGATCATGGCGAGGTAGACGAATCACTGCCCGCCCTGCCATGAGAATCGGTGAGTTCCTCAATGATACATAATTAATGAGCTCGAAAGCAGAAAATCAGGTGTGAAAATCTGCTTCGCTGCCCAGCAGGAATCACGCAGACTTTCCTGCCCGCCAATGCACTTAGTCTCCAGAATGGAAAATTCTGCCCAATGTGTTCTTAGTTCAAAATGAAGAATTTCTCGGCCCTGTGTCATTGGGTCACCTTCTAACTTCTGATATTTCTAGTTATAAACTGATGTTGAATCTCAATACTATTTAGTCACTGGCATTTATGAATTTTATTGATGCAATATGCATATGGCTAATATTCAGGTGTTCATATTAATATTTTCATTGGTCCTCTGGTAACTATGTTCTGTGCATGTTAGAACACCCAATCTAGTTGAGCAACAGATAATATAACAAGGAATGTGAAGCCTATTTATATATATCTCCTATATTTACCACTCTGTGGCAAAGAAATAAAATGCATTCCCCTTTAAACAACTGGGGAAATGGCTACAGAAGTCTGTATTGTCAGGAAAACCTGTGTAAACCTCTGAGTGTTTTGTATGTTTTAGTATAGGTATTAGAGTTAATTGTTAACAAATGAAGTTGTGTGTATCTCTTCAATATTTCTTAATCTAATCTCTGATGATATATTGCAGGTGTTAGCTCTAGTTTTTGTTAGAAAATTGATGGACCTTTGCTTCCTGAAGCGTGAACTAAGCTGGCTTGATGATCTAATGCCTGAGAGTAAGAAGAAAAAACTAGATGATGCCAAAAAAGTCAAAGAGGATGGGGTAAGATTTGATTATCACGATAGACTACAATATATGGAATGAATGTGCAGAACTAGAGTGCACATAAAGGGCAGCTTTTTTGGCAAATTTTAATCTCTCGTTAAAGGGGAGACAAAGTCTGAGTGTGTTTTTCCTTCAATGAGTTTTCACTTTTTTCAGAAAATAATATACATGCATTAGAAATTTCTTTTGATGTTTTAGTAAAAGTTGTTTACCAGAGATTTGCTTGCGGACCCAAATGTCTCCATACCAGCAAGAACATTTCTGGCATATATAATTCTACATTTGGAGGGTCAGTAAATTGAACAAAAAGTACTCCCCTAGACCATCTTTCCCTTCAATTAGTTGGCTGTCGATGTTTGATTAATGTAAACAAGTTCTAATTTTAATAACATTTTAAACACTGTACAGTTCCCCTTTGCACATTCACAAAATTGTGCCTTTGCACAAGTCTGTGCTAAACTAGTAATTTACCAAATCTGTTACATATAACTTCATGCAAATAGTCAATATGCTATTTTTCTCCCTTTTTTTAGATGTACTTTTCTTCCCTTCATTGAACTCCATTGCCTTCCCCACCTAATGGAAACAATTTGTCAATCTTCCCTAAGCTTTACAAATGATAAGTTGAAATCAGCCAAAAGAGTAATCAAAATGTTGGCTTGTTATACATTTTGCTGCCTTTACCCTTACTCCCTGCCTCTGTCAAGGGGACTTCAGCTGAATTCAGTGTGAGGAATTGCAGTTAAAACTACATTTCCTACCACAACATGACAGTGTATTGATATGAAAAACTGCTGTGCCATCACACCACTTACTAAGTACTGCATGGAATAATTGGAGTCACTGGTCATTTAAACCTTATTTTAGATCACAACAAGAGACTTGTCTTGAGAATGAGGTTGTGAGGATGAGGTTGTATTGGTTAAAGATCTCTTAATCCTGCTTTTATCTTTGACCTTCAGCTAGAGATTGTGGGTGTACATGAAGGTATGAAATGATTAGCATGGGTACTGAGACTAACTACTGCTCATTGCTTACGTTGCTAATCGCACCTGGTTTGCATTAATGAAACACCTTAATATCACATAACTTTTTGTTCTGTAAATGCTGTTAAAATGTTACTTTTTCTATGGGGGCTATTTGATAGGAGTTTCATATAGATGTCTTGTCAATACTGCAGTTTTGTATTGGTACACTCCTTACCAATTACTGGTCATTCCCCTCAACAATCTGAACATCTTAACATCCAGCAGTGTGCCTATACTGCCCAATATCTAATTATATACTGTAATCCAGGGTGTAAGAATAGGACCTCCTTGTAATCTGAACTAGATAATTGTATCTTTCAAACACTTCAAATCACATTTTCTAAAGTTACAGAGTATAGAATTTTCAGGCCGGCAGGCCTGGGAGCGGCTGGGGAACTGACTGTTGACAGCGATCGGCCCCCAACTGCATTTTCATGCTGGCTGGTCAATTAACGGTCAAGGCTCAGCACTGCTGGGGTGGGGGTGGGAGGAGGGCGAGTGCTGAAATCTGTATGGGCGCAGGGGAGCACACAATGAAGGCTCCCTGGAAGCAGATGCTCAGGGAGCTGAAGAATTTAAAACCAATCAATAAATATTTGAAACTGCAGAAAATAATGTCCACACATCAGATTCACTCACATGAAAATATAGGGGATGAAAATTGTGTCCAAACAATTTTTTTAATTAATAGCGGAAACCTCATCCTGCCCTTAGATGAAGTTTCATCAAAAAGGCAAAGTCTGCCAGACAGATTTATCCACCCACCAACCGTTGCATTACATTGGACAGGCAGCGAAAAATCGCCGTCAATTACTACTTTAATGTCCTTAACAGGCCTCCTTGTTGTCAGTGGACACGCTGCTGACCTTTGCGCATGCCTGTCAACTGAAATATCACAAGTGCACGATGACATCGGGATGCTCGCCCGACATCATCATGTGTTATTTTACGCTTGAGTGTGTCGGGCGTACGCCTGCACTCTGAGTGTAAAATTCTACCCCAAGGCCAGAACTTTTTACTTGGCGTGCGGGCATATGTTCAAGTGTAAAATGACGAGTGTCCTGATGTCATTGTGCACTCGTGCGATACTTCAGTCAGCGGGCATGTGTGGGAGTTGGCAGCATGCCTGCCGACAATTAACAGGCCTATTAAGGACAATAAAGTAATAATTAAATGCAATTTTTCGCTGCCCGTCGAACCCTACAGTTGGGCAGGCGAATCAACTAGGTAGCCTTTGGATTTTTTATGAAACCTCATCCATGGGCAGGATGTGGTTTCCAACAGGAATTAAAAATAAAATAAAAATGTTTAAATCTCATTTATAACATGTCCCCGTTCATGTTACATGAGGGGACATAATTTTTAAACCTTTATTTGCAATGTTATAAATCTTCAGTTCCCTGAGGCAGCTCTGTGCCTTCAGGGAGCTTTCAGTGTGCACACCCACGCTTACCCTACTCCCCTCCCCGCGCCGGTAGCACTGAGTACTGCAGCGTGTGTTTCACACTGGCTGGCTGTTAATTGGCTAGCCAGTGTGAAATTGCAGTCGGGGCCCGATCGCAGGTGGTGGTTAGTTTCGCAGCTGCTCTCGGGTCGGCCCGTGGCACCCGCCTGACAAGATAAAAATCCTGCCCCTAGTCTTTCCCAGGAAAGAAACTGATAAACGCTTCATTAAGACAAAGCCTGACTCAAATCATTAAACTGTTTTATTTTACAAATAGCAAGTGAGCATATGGAGTAATGGTTGTAAATAAAACTCACTTTCTCTGTACAATTTCATGTCCCTCTTTGAAAAATAATAAGAAAAGAATAATAATCCACACAACATGCCTTTTGTGGGCCGATTTACTTTTTTTGGCACTTACTTTCTTTTTCAATAACTTCTAACTGCAAAGACTGACCTTCTACATATTAACTTCCATATCCATTAATTCCCTTCTTGTCTCAGTGGCTGCAGTGGCTTTTTAAATCTGAGCAAGTTTGCTTTTGAAGAACAATACTAAACATAATTCTTTTGCAATTTCTTTCCATGAAATAAATAATTAGAAATTCTGAAACATGATAAAGGAATTCATAGATCATCCTATTCTGTGGTTACAAAATTTAAATGTACAATTCATTTTTGTATAATTTAGAAAATTCTGAATAAAGCTGGCAAAGAAAAGTTTCATAAGATAGGACATTTGGTTTTTTTCTTAACAACAATTTGGTATTTTCTAGTGTTCAGGGCTACATGTGATAATAGAATGTGCAGAATAAACTGTGGAATTCTGCCATGATGAGGTTTTTATTTCTCAGAACCACCTACCTCATATTACAGAAAAAATACACCCTCTAATTGCGTTTCTGTACAATAATATCCTGGATTTCTACATATCATCATTTGTATCACGTTGTGGAAAACATTTTTAGCAGATCAGTAAATCATTATGGGCAGGATGTGTTTTTTTTTATCAAGTACAGTGTTTGTATCTCTCTCTCTAATCTAGGAATCAGAGAAAATGCTGGAACCAGGGGACAGTGGTGTGCAACTACCAATGGAAAGTAGAAAACTGCTTCAAAGCCCAGTAAAGAGTAATATTTATAGGTAATCTAGTCAATAGTGCTTCTAATACTTCACAATTAATCTCATACAGTTTCAGTGGTTGCCATATAGATGTTTTTCATGCTGTTTGCATTGAACATTTTCAGCCATTTCTTACCCAAATGATATCAGATGCCAAACTGGAATACATAACTTATTAGTTAGTTAATACAGAATATTTTTACGTCCTAAAAATACCAGTATTTGTAAATAGATCAGATTAGATATTCTCTCTAAGTATACAGAGAATACCGATAAATATGTTCCCAATTTTTGAGTATTTTGTTCTTAAAGTTCGCTTGTCTACCAGGTAAAATGATGTTTTCCATTATTATTAATGATAGTAATGCCAAACCACCAAAGCAGCAGGATTGGTTAAATGTAGGTGGACCAGCACAATTAATGACCTGTCATCCAAAGGTTTCTCTGATCAGTGAGATTACACTTCACATTACTGCACTATTATTTTGGGGCATGACTCCAACCAATATATTCAAAAAAAACATTTCATATCTTGCAGCTTCATAGCCTGGTGACAAATAACATGTTTATGGTAAAACAATGCAAGAATGTACTGGAAGCACTGGATACTAGCAGTATTACAAAAAGTGCAATGCGTGCACCAAAAGAGTACTGTCTAGGCTAGTATCGTCTCAATTCTTTGTCCGCATGTTACAATTGGTAGTTTATGGAGGCCTACCTCCTCACTTTGCGCCACACTTGCGGTGTGGTGCCCCTATATAACCAATTGTCTCTCTCTAAAGAAGAGAAATGCCTATGGCCTTTTGTGGAATCGGCGAATTATCTGTTACAATTATGTTCCAGACATGTGTGATAAAAATGTATGAAAACTGGATTACTTTTGAATTCCGTGACATCTAACTCACTTGCAGATTTGCGCTATTTTTCTGAATGGAACTTTTGCAGAGTAAAATGCATTGCAATGGGCACACAATTGAAGAGTCAACCATATCACACTGCAATAAAGCTGCGGCACCATTTGTTAAGCTGTTAACCATGCGTTTAATGCGCTGAAATCTGCAAAATTTTGCTAATGCTGCTGTACAGTGTGCGTAGATCTATTTTTCATTCTTCTGGTTAACAAGCTGAAAATGTGGGAAATCCTAAAGGCCCTTCATTTGCTCGGATCCTTCACCTTTTTTGTAAATAAAACGTTGCTGCCTAAGTTTAAAATGGTTTGCAACAATGCTTCTTGTTGCTTATTTGACGATGCTTATTAACAGATCCAACATGCATATCCACCAAGTCCTGGAGCAGGTTAGTAAATTTTTAAATGAGCAGCAAATCAGATTGCATACCTCATGAAGAGTTCTGTGTTGGAAGTGGAAGATTTTACACTGTTATACAGGAAATGTATGTGTTGTGCTTCTGAAATTAGGAACTTGGTAAATGTTTGGGTGCAAAATTCATTTTGTTCTAAAAATATTTTCGGCTAAGTTATTTAAATAAGCATGGAAGTATTACTAGACTTGAATGGAATGTTCATTGTCATGGAATAATTACAGTTTTATTTTCTTATTTTTCAAAATCATGTGTAACAAGTCACAATACAGAATAAAATAAATTTCAGTTTATAACCTGACAGTATTCTGCATGGCCAATCATTGTGCTATGCTTCAGTTTTTTGGGAGCGATTTTGCCACAATGACAAGGGCTTGCTTATTACCGTGAGGAAGTGGTGATGGGCCTCCTCCTTGAACTGTTGCTGCTGTTCTGGTGAAGGTAAGGAATCCCAGGAATTTCTCCCAGTGATGTTGAAGCAATGGCCATAATGTCAAATCAGGATGATGTGTGCCTTGAATAGGAAATTGGAGGTGATGCTGTTCCCAAGACATTAATGCTCTTGGCCTTCTTGGTGCTAAAGGTCATGGAGCTGAAAGATGCTATTGCAGTAAGCTTAGTGAGTGGCTGCAGTACATACTGCAACCACAGTGTGCTAATGATAAGTCCAATGGCAAGAACACTGATCATACAGACTGCATCTGGCCACAGAACCTCCCTTACTACTGCTGATAAGCGAAGCAATTTTGAAGTAAGCGCAAAAAGCTGGCAAATGCTGAACTAGTGCACGCAATACAAATTCCTCTACATTAACACTTATTTTGCTTATGAAATAAATAAAATAAATTGGGAGAAACTCTAGATGTGAATTTCTAACGCAACGTTTAAGAATCTTCTCCCTGCTGACATATAAAGTAATTGGTGCCCTACTGAAGTGAGTCATGGCTTTATCATGTGAAAAGGTATACTTCAGTCACGCAGACATGCTGATTCCTGTATCAAAATAACTTATAAAGTGTAATTGAAAACAAGTTTATTTTTGTTTTGCAAAAACTCAGCAATTTAATATAAGCAGTAGTGTCCAAGTTTGGATGCATGCTCCATTAAGGGTCTTGTAAACTGACGTTGAGAGGGGAAATTTTCCCAGTAGTGAAAATAAAACAGTGCCACCGCTCATGGTCAACACCACCACTCAGGAGGTGCAGCAGCAGTGGCATTAAACAGAGCTGCAGCTCACTTGCCCATTCTCTGAGCTGAGAAGATTCTCTTCTGGGAAAATGGGAAAAAAACCACAATTGAGGTGATCATGTGTTAATCTGTTAGTTTTTTGCTTAAAATCTTGATAACCTCTTTCTTGATTGTGGCACCTAAACTTTGTTTATAGGTGTGATCCGTCTGAAATTAATATCTCTGATGAAATGTCTAAATCAACAGTTTGGAAGGCACTCAGTATGAATACAGAGAGCAACAAGACTAAGGATAACACAACTTCAAAAAGGTAAAACTAGTGTTCATTCAATGCAACTTTAACATTTCTATAATTCCAGCCACATAGCCATTGTATCCCATTGGATCAAAAATATAGAGTAGGCTAATCTGTAGTTTGTAATTCCTGGTTTATTCACCAGGAAATATTCTTGAACAAGGAAAAGGTCCCCATCCAGTTAGTTTGCCTTTTCCTCCTCTGACAACCCAGTTATATGAGCAAACTTGTCCCTAGTGCAAGTGTTTGAGACAGGGATTCAAATTTCCCCTCCCTGCTGACTCAGTTAATAAAGGTATTATATAATCAAACTATACAGGTTGGGAAGTCTGGTCCAACACTGGTCTGTGCTGAGTTGGTTGATCTCAGGGTAGCAGAAGTGATGGGAGAGTGGACCTTCAATTGACCTCAGCCGTGGTTACAGAAGAAACGATCAGCAAAGGTTCTCACTGCTGCCTGCTATCTTGTAACCTCTGCTGGAAAACGAGTGTGTGGTCATCCACAGAGACAGACTCCGGCTCAGCTCATGGTCAAATAGCTTGTCAACCTTTACTGTTTATGTTCACATGTGAATGATAAGTTGCCTTGGCTAATTCAGGACGATTGGCATCTTCACAACTGTGTACCCCAATAAAAGTCAGCATCCTCAGGATGAAGAAACTTAACAACAGGTTTTGTCAGGTATAGATTCTTGTTAGTTATTTCTATTTGTATTCTGTTATTAAATATACAAAAACAACCAGCAGTTTTGTTATTAACCTCAATATATAACAATGCCAGGTAGCATACTCCACTCCCGAGAGAATCTTCTGAGTTATTTCATAATTTTTTTTTAATCAGATAATAGCATTTAACTCTGGAGCCTAAGAGGAAATTTTAATCTAACTAGCACTCTATTCATTTTAAAGTATGGGTGGTGGATAAACAAAAACATTGGGCAGAATTTAATATAGGAAATGGGGGTCTCACTGGAGAGCCAACGAGAGCCCCAGGTGGCTTCAGGAAGGCCCACCGCATTAAGTGCCAATCATGCACTTAACTGGGCAGTGGCGGGCCTTTCCCGGAATCAAGGACCCTGGGGCGGAGGTCCTGCCCGCTGAGAGCTGCCAACCAGATGATCAACTTAATTTTCGAGTGAAGCTCTAAATAGGTAGCCAGTGCTCCTACCTGAATCAGGTGGCACCCTTATTAAAACATTTGAATTAGGTCCTAGACTGGTTGTAGGACACCAACTCAATTTTCAGATACTGATGGGCTGACTGTGTGCATGCTCTGCCCTTTGGTACCGGGCTTAGAGCCACCTAACCAGTAGTCCTTAAAGGGATTGCAGGAGGTAGCTCCAAAATGCACCCAAAATATCTGTGGCACTGATTTTTGAGGGGATTGAAAGAATGCAATATGAATGCTTCTTCAGGCCTCACAAAATCTTTTCTCCTACTGATGGTGACTTGGGTGTCCTCCTATTCCCAAACATTTGGCTCTGCAGAGGAGTCACTGGATCTCACCCTTCCCCACTCTGATTGGCAAGTTATCCACCAGTACTTGTTTAGCACTGGCAGCTTGCCAACCCCAGTAAGGTCTGAGCATGAAAATGGTTCAGACCTCTTGCTATTGCCATTGGGTGAACAGTGTGATTGCTCTCCCCAATGTGCATTCAATATGAAAATTGCCCCCTAAATATTGAAAAGAACACGTTTGATATCTTAGTAATACTAATTTCTTTTTACAGCAGTTCCATTCAAAAATCAATGTAAATTGATAGTCCTGGTTCAGGTGAGTCATTCTTCATGTTCTTTTATTTGGAAAAAAAGTGAAGTTTGGTGCTCATTAAGATGAATCATGTCCGTTTGGTACACCATGAGCCAGTTGCAGCTAAAGTTCACTCCACTCTGCTTCAACAAGTAATATTAACCCTAGTCTCAGAACAATAGCTTCAGCACCAGTTTGATATTGCCATTTCACACACCAGCCTCTTAAGTTGATACCATTTCTGGCAAAAATGAACACTTTTGTGCTGTAGACCTATATGCACATGAATTAGGTTCAAAATATCTAAATTGATTTCACATTCAACCCTTACAGTTGGCAAAGAGAAGAGACTTCCATCCTATCAGTCTGGTCTAGATTTTAACTCTGATTCCTGATGAAGAGAATAGTGTTATTAACCCAATGGGAGCGATTTTCAACTGGCTTGTGCTGATCCACTCAATATTGTATCCTCACTAAGTCCTGCTCACCCATCACCCTTGTCTTCAGTGACTCAGACTGTCTCGCAATGCCTCACATTTAAAATTCTAATCCTTGTGTTTAAATCCCTATATCTTAAACTTTCTCTGACCCTATAATCCGCTCTGAATTCTCTCTCTAAACCTGTCTGAATCTCTACCTCCCTCTTGTCCTTTAAGGTCCTCCTGAAAACCACCCCTTTGTCAAGCTTTTGGTCACCGCCCCCCCCCTCCCCCAAAAAAAACCCAAAACCTCCTTCTTTGGCTGCATCTTTCTCTTTCATTACACTTTATGAAGTGCTGTAGGTACTATGTAAATATGAGTGTTTGTTGACACCTTCATTCTCTAGATGAGTTGTGTTTAGCTCCCTTTCTTCAATGCCTTTAATTGTTGCTTTGGTCTTGTAATTTGACCCCTTAATTTTTGATAAATTAAATCTTAACATTCTGAACTTCAAAACCAGATCACAAGTTTAAGTTGGAAGCAAAAAATTCCCTCATTAATCAGTAGAGCTCTGTGGGGAGCACCTTTGCTTCTGAGGGTGTGGGTTCAAGTCCCACTCCAAAAGCATATCATTTAGACTGAAACTTCAGGTGTTGAAAGTGCCATATTTCAGTTTTTTTTATTTGTATGTTTGGGAAATCAATTATAGTTCGATGTCAACATTAACAATCCATTCAACAGCTCCACAGTGTGAATGGTTGTGATGCCACCAGGAATAGATCTCTTGGGGCAGAAGTTCAGTATGTGGGCGATGGACTTGGAGGCCACAATCACAATTTGAGCTGTTCTTCATATAACACTATGGACCATTGTACCACTCTTCCCTGGTCCATCCTCAAGCTGCTGAGGGTTGTTTAGATTTCCGTGGAAGGTTGAAACATGGGATTTCACCACCAGGTCAGTTACCAGTTTGGGGTTGGTGATGTTTGCAATCAACCAGGCAGTGTGCCATCGAGAGGTGGGGCTGTCATCAGTTTGTAGAGTGTAGAGTGCGTTCCAGGAACTACAGGATTTCAGCCTACTTCAGAAAATGGAGACTTCTACCAAACACTGCCAAAACTGCCACTTCAGCCTTCCACCTGGTCAACACAAAGGCCAGGGAAGAACTTCGTGTCCAGTTCTGTGGCCAACCACTCACCCATGTCCCAACACCACATTATCTTGACATCACCCTTGAACGTACATTGACCTACCGGTAACATGCCCAGAACACTGGCGCCGGCAACACTCCAAAACACCAGAGCTAAGGTCAAGATAAGAGTGAATCTCATAAGGAAACCAGTGGGTGCCAGCTGGGGTGGGAGAACCAACACACTATGCACTGCTTTACTCGCCCTGGTCTCCCCAACAGCAGAGTGCTTCTGCTCAACCTGGCTCAGGAGCCACCACACAAATGTGGCAGATATCCACCTCCGCGAAGTCATAAGGATTATTTTTGGGACATTGAGACCAACACAGCTCGAGTGGCTTCCTGTGCTAGTACATATTGGAATTCCTGGTGTCCGTAGGGAACATATCTCATCAAAGAACACCACCGGCTGACAGCTAACGAAGCACTCCCACTGACACAGGAGCTCAAAAAAAATCGTGCAGTCATCTGAAATATTTCAGATATGTTAAACAGAGACTCGGTAATCCTCTCAGATTCTTGTAGGGCAGAAATTTGCCCTTGGCGTGTGGGCTCGGTGGGTGCAGGCAGGAAGCCAATTAAGGTCCGCCCAGCATGAAACACCAGTGGCAGCGCCAAGCGCTGCCTCTGCAGGCGGTTGGGGGGGTGGGTAGTGCAAGTATGCGCTACACAATCTCCCTGGGGCAGAGAGCTGCCTCAGGCAGATGAACTGATTTCAGAAGAAATATTAAAGATTTTATAAATGTAATGAAACATGCCTCCTCATGTGACTCTGTCACATGAGCAGGGACATGTTATTAATGAAAAAATAAAGTTTTAATTTGATTTTTATTTGCTTTTGGAAATAACCTCATCCCGCCCATGGATGAGGTTTCCAAAAAAGTGCAAAGGCCACTTGGCCTTTTTGCCTGCCCACCAACCGTTAGGTTGGACGAGCAACGAAAATTTTAGGTTAATTGCTTTTTAATGGCCTTAATAAGCCTTTTAATTGTCGGCAGGCGCGCTGCCAACTCCGGCATGCACCTGCCAACAAAGGTATCGCACGACTGCGCAATGATGTCAAGACGCACACCTGATGTCACTACACATCATTTTACACATGGTCGGGTCGGATGCATGCCCACCCGCTGAGCTAAACATTTTACCCATAGACTCATAGACATTTACAGCACAGAAGGAGGCCATTTGGCCCCTCATGTCCATGCCGGTTAACAAATATCTGACTGCACTAATCCCATTTTCCAACACTTGGCCCATAGCCCTGGAGACTATGGCAACACAAGTGAATATCTAAATACTTTTTAAATGTTACAAGAGTTTCTGACTCAACCACCCTTTCAGGCAGTAAGTTCCAGACTCCCACCGCCCTCTGGGTGAAAACATTTCTCCTCAACTCCCCTCTTAGCCTTCTACCTCTTACCTTAAATCTATGCCTCCTGGTTATTGACCCCTCCACTAATGGAAAAAGTGCATTCATATCCACCCTATCTATGCCCCTCAATCTTATACACCTCTATCAGGTCCCCTCTGAACCTTCGCTGTTCCAAGGAAAACAATCCCAGCCTATCCAATTTTTCCTTATAGCTCAGACCCTCCAGCACTGGTAAATGTCCTCTGCACCCTCTCCAGTACAATCACATCCTTCCTATAATGTGGTGACCACAGCTACACGCAGTACTCCAGTAACCACCTAACCAGCATTTTATTCAGTTTCAGCATAACCTCCCTGCTCTCGTATTCTATGCCTCAGCTAATAAAGGTAAGTATCCCATATGCCTTCTTAACCACCTTATCTACTTGCCCTGCTACCTTCAGGGATCTGTGGATATGCACACCAAGGTCCCTCTGATCTTCTGTATTTTCCAGGATCCTACCATTCATGGTGTAATCCCTTGCCTTGTTAGCCCTCCCCAAGTGCATTACCTCACACTTTTCTGGGTTGAATTCCATTTGCCACTGCTCTGCCCGCCTGACCAATCCATTGACATCCTCCTGCAGTTTACAGCTTTCCTCTTCACTATTTACCGCCTTGCCAATTTTCTTGTCATCTGCGAACTTCTTGATCATATCCACTACATTTAAGTCCAAATCATTTATGTACAGCACAAACAGCAAGAGCCCCAGCACCGAGTCCTGCGGGACCCCACTGGAAACAGATTTCCAGTCACAGAAACATCCCTCTACCATCACCCTCTGCTTCCTGCCTCTCAATCAATTCTGGACCCAATGTGCCACTTTGCCTTGGATCCCATGGGCTCTTACTTTCTTGACCAGTCTGCCATGAGGGACCTTATCAAAAGCCTTGCTAAAGTCTATGTAGACCACATTAAATGCATTACCCTCATCAACACTTCTGGTTACCTCCTCAAAAAATTCGATCAAATTTGTCAAATACGACCTTCCCTCAACAAATCCATGCTGACTATCCCTGATTAATCCATGTCTCTCCAAGTGCAGATATATTCTGTCCCTCAAAATTCTTTCTAGTAACTTTCCCATCACCGAGGTTAGACTGACTGGCCTGTAATTTCCTGGTCCATCCCTTTCTCCCTTTTTTAATAATGGGACAACATTAGCAGTCCTCCAGTCCTCTGGCACCTTACCTGTGGCCAGAGAGAGTTTGAAAATTACTGCCAGGGCTCCTGATATCTCTTCCCTTGCCTCCCTCAACAGCCTGGGATACATCTCATCCGGGCATGCGGATTTATCCACTTTTAAGGCCGCTAAACCCGCTAGTACACTTTCTCTCTCTGTTAATTTCCTCTAATATTTCACAGTCTTCCATCCTGATGTCTATACCTGCATTGTCCTTTTCCATTGTGAAGACTAATGCAAAGTATTCATTGAGTTCTGTACCCACGTCTTCTGGGTCCACACACACATTACCTCTATGGTCCCTAATTGGCCCTACTCTTGCCCTAGTTATTCTCTTGCTCTTTATATATTTAAAAAACCCTTTGGGTTTTCCTTTATTCTGCCAACCAATGCTTTCTCATGCACTCTCTTAGTTTTCCTAATTTCTTTTTTAAGTTCCACCCTGCACTTTTTATACTCCTCTAGGGACTCTGCTGTATTGAGCCCTTGGTATCTGCCATAAGCTTCTCTTTTTTTCTTAATCCTAACCTTCATGTCCTTTGACGTCCATGGTTCGCCGGACTTGGTTCCCCCTTCCTTTATCTTTACGGGAACATATTTGCTGTTTCCTCCTTGAATGCCTCCCACTGCTCTGACACAACTTTATTTGCAAGTAGCTGCAGTCCACTTGGGCCAAATCGTATTTCATCTTAGTAAAATTAGCCTTTCCCCATTTTGGAACTTTTATTCCCGGCCCAACTTTATCCTTTTCCATAACTATCCTAAATCTGACTGAGTTATTGTCACTGTATCCAAAATGCTCCCCTACTGTTATGCCTTCCGCCTACCCAGGCTCGTTTCCAAATATCAGGTCCAGAACTGTCCCCTCCTTTGTTCGGCTTTCTACATACTGGCTAAAAAAGTTCTCCTGGATTAACTTAAAAAATTTTCTCCTTCCCTACCTTGCACACTAAAACTATCCCAGTTAATATTTGGGTAGTTAAAATCCCCTAACAATTACTGCCTTATTATTCTTATACTTCTCTGAAACTTGATTACATATTTGATCATCTGTCTCTACCTGACTGTTTGGGGGCCCATGGTACACCCAACAGCGTGTTTGCCCCATTTTTGTTCTTTACTTCTACACATATGGCCTCATTTGATCCTTCCAGGATATCATCCCTCTTCACTGCTATAATTGATTCTTTGATCCATATGTGACCCCCCCCGACCCCCCATCCCCCACCCCCACCCTCCACCCTCCCCCTCTCTATCTAGTCTGAATACTCTATAACCAGGAATGTTGAGCTGCCAATCCTGCCCTACTTTTAGACAAGTCTCGGTCATAGCTATGATATCCCACGTGCCTTTCTGTGCCCTCAGCCCGTCTGTCTTATTCCTCAAGCTCCTTGCATTAAAATATATTCCATTTAGCCTTGCTAAACTCACTTCTTTCTTCTCTAGCCTATGTTTCCTCTGCCTTCCAGACTCACTCACTAGCGTTTTACCTTCTAATTCCATCTCAGCTTCTCTCCCCTCTGAACTACTTTTCAGGATTCTATCCCTCTGCCAATTGTGTTTAAATCCACCCCAACAGCATCAGCAAACTCCCCGTCAGGATGTTGGTCCTGTTCCTGTTCAGATGTAACCCGTCCAACTTGTACAGGTTCCATCTCCCCTAGAAACAATCCCAAGACCCCAGGAATCTAAAGCCCTCCCTCCTGCACCAACTGTCCAGCCACACGTTCATCTGCTCTATCCTTCTGTTCCTATACTCACTACTGTGTGGCACTGGGAGTAATCTGGAGATTACTACCTTTGAAGTCCTGCTTTTAAATTTCCTACCTAACTCCCTAAAGTCTGCTGGACCACCCACAGTGCCATGACCTTGCCTCTGGCTGGCCTCCACAGAGGAGCCATCACTCTCACTGTCTTCCAAGGCTGATAAACGGTTTGTGAGCGAGATGTACTCGGGGGATTCCCTCACTACCTGCCTGGTCCCCCTCTTCTGTCTGGCAGTCACCCATTCCCTGTCTGCTTGCACTTCATTAAGCTGCAGGATGTGGTATGACCACATCCTGAAACGTGCTATCCACGAACCTCAGCCTTGTGAATACACCGTAGTGCCCCCAGCTGCCACACAAGCTTCAAAACCCGGAGCTCGAGTTGCTCCAATCGGAGGTGCTTCCTGCATATCCAGACAGCCAGGAGTGACTAGGATTTCCCATATAGCGCAGGATATGCAAATCACGAGACTGAGCTCCCCAGACATATCTTAGCTAAATAGAATATGGACCCTTGCTTTTATTTTACCCTTGCTCCTACTTGAGTACAGACTGAATGCTAAATTCTCTAGATATAGATCCTCTAGGTGGTTTTGACTGCCTGTCCCAGGGTCGTCCTCCTGCACTCTCCTCTAGGTGCTGCTGACTGCCTGTCCCAGGGTCCTCCTCTCGATGGATACAAAAGATCTCATGACACTATTTTGAAGAAGAGCAGGACAGTTTTCCCAGGTGTCCTGGCATCAACCAACATCTACTAAAAAAAACAGATTATCTGGTCATTATTACATTGCTGTTTGTGGGACCTTGCTATGTGCATATTGACTGCTGCATTTCCTACATTTGAACAACAATGCCCTGAGGTCATGAAAGATGCTAGTTCTTTGTTTCTGCTTTCTATAAGAATTTTCACAAACAAAAGTTATTATGTCGAACAAGCCTCTCTTTTTGATCCAACCCTACATCCTCACCACATTGTTCAATCCTTTCTCTTCAGAAGCACACCTCATTGTCTCTTGAAACCATTTATATGTTCATTTATGATATTCAATGGTGATTTACTTCACAAGCTTATTACTAATGGAAGGGTTCTACCTAACATCCCATCTTACTCCCAACTTCCTAATTTTAATTTTATCCTGCTTTTTAAACTCTTCATAACATAAGCCCAACTTCACATGTCCTCAGAACTTAAATTCTTGATATCCAGAATCATCACCATCAACTATATTCTTCAGTCTTCTCTTTAATCCTACCTTTGGCTTGGAGCTGAAATTCCACCTCCATCATATGGTTTGTCCTCAAGACCACCCTATTTCACCTCCAGAACATTCTCTGCTAATTTCATTACTTCATGTCAGCTGCAAAAACTCTTTAACCATGCAGCTGTCACCTGGAGAATCAATTTCTTAAATATGCTGTCTTCACCAGCCTCCACAAAACTTCAACTGATCTGTAAATCTGTAACCCAATTCTTCTCTGAACTCCACTGATTCCCTGTAACCCAAAAGGTTAATTTCATGATCCAAGTTTTCGAATCCCTACATGGCCTCACCCCATCCTATTTGGAAAATTTTCTTCAGCTGTATATCTCAGCTTGCACCCTAAATTCATTTAACTCAATACTGCAACATGTTCCTTGCCCCCCTCCATTCCACGTGCCATCCATTCCATTCCATCTTCCAGACATTGTCTTTGTCCTCTGCATCTCTTTTCCAAAGTCACTGCTTTGCTACCTCTCCCTGCCTTCAAGAGCATCCTTTTTAAAAAAAAATCTCTATAATCACACCTTCAGTCTTCTCTTCCTCCTCACCTCTTCTGCCTCAAATAGTGATCCAAGACATTCTTTTATAAAAGTAGCATGGTATAAATGCATGTTTCTTGTTTATTCTTAGGTTTAAATCCCAACGTTGACAGAGAAGGATGAAGTTGTAATTGACTCAGGGAAGAGCCAAAACAGAGAGGTTTTCAATCAAACATCCACACTGCGTCCTGGAACGTCCTTGGAAAATAAAATATATTGAAGGCAGCACATTGTCCTTTTTAAGTACCCATTAAGACCTTTCAAAGGGAAGTCTGAACTTTTAAGTCAAATTTTTTTTTGCAAGTGTTTAGATTGTCCAGAATAGAAGTTTGAACTTTTGAAAGAAAATCAGTGTAGTTTGTGTATTTTTAAAAAAATTCAGTTTTGTAATACAAAGCCTGACTGACAAAATAGACCTTTTGAAAGGCCTTAATCTTTAACCAGCATATAATTTGAGATGCTTGACATGTAGACAGTAAGAATAATTAGATTTGTGAAAATGTACTGTATCACAATTATCGTGATTATCAGTGCTGTTTCATATGCTTTCTACATTTCAATGTATGTTTTCATGTCTGCACGAAAAAATTCTTGTTTATCAATGATGTTTACATGTACCTTGATCACTAAGTGTTAGCTTCCTAAGTAATAAAGCAACTTGCAGTGCAATATATTGTACAAATTAAAATCACTACTAACATACTACATGGCTAGTAAAAAATAATGTTGAAAATGCTCTCTAAGAATTCCTTATCAACAGAAATTGAGAGGCTTCTGTCACTTGAAACCCTCATCAGCCTGCTGGCAGTAATATCCCTATTGTGAGCCTTGGGGGTGGGAGGGTTGGGGTGTGGTGAGCAATTGTATGGCATTGACATGAAAAATAAAATTTGGTTAATATTTGTTTTTACGCTGAAGTAAAATATACTTTGCCAGGAGGGAAGAATTATTTTAGAATGTTGTATAGTAACAATATGAAAACTCCAAACTACTTTAAAAAGTACAATTTTAAAAAAAGACCTGCAAAAACATACCTCATGAAATGAAGTACAAAGTACATAAAACACCTTAACTTGCACATTGATTTAAGTTGCTCCCACCAAAGGCATCCACTGCCAAATTCTCCAAAGGACTTTCTGTAGCCACATTTCAAATTACCTATATATTGTCAGATAATTTCACTTCTATATCATAAAGTACAGTTTATTAACTGTTTACTGTTTCTTAAATCACTATTTTTGAGAGGATGGGAAGGTTCCAGTGCAATAATATAGCAATACACAATGCTTATTCTTTATTCTTTAGTGTCAGGGAAAAATATCAGAAAATCATTAGATGGGAGAGAATTAAAAATGCAAATTCTACTCTTATAATAGTATCATATCCAAAAATGGAACAAAATCAAAATAAGCTGTTGAGGACAAGCGGTGAGCAAGTAAGGTCTGCTGCTGAATGGGAACATCCACAGTCAGCAGAGATTGTCAAATATACTTGCAAATCACCATATACCCCTGAACCCTAAAAGTCAAGAAAGTTTTAGCTGAAAGGGGACAAGATAGTGTCTGGGTGGGAAAAAATGGTGTTTTGGGGGAGAACATGGCAAACATCCCTTCACTCTGCAAATATTGAGATAGACAGACCTAAGTTATGGACTGAAGTGCCACTACAGTCCTCAAAGGATTATCCATTAAGACTACACAGAAACTGTGCTGGTTGCAGGCTGTTGAGGGCACCTGGCAATAAAAATAAATCTCTCTATTCTGATGGTAAAACCCATTACTTCAAATACTTCAGTTCATAACTTTAGAATCCAGTACTGTTCTGTCACACTTGTAGGACATTGTTTTTGTCTGATTTCCTGGAGAAACACAGCTATCAAAACAAGCAATTTCCATGATTTTATGATTTTGAATGTAATACATACCAAAAGAAAATAAAAATATGAAAATATATCCTTAGTGAATTTAAAAAGTGCAGGCACAAATTTTTAATATAGCTTCTTTCTAGTGGACTACATGTAGAAATAGAGACGCGTTATTTTATTTTAGAAGAGACTTAAAGAAATATATTAATAGATTATTTTGTTGCAGAAAACCTATAGTCTTATGACACTTATAATGTAAATAAAAGTAAAAGCAGAAATCAATTCCACCTGGTCCACCAATTAGAAGCTTGTTGGCTTAAATCTGAAGGTTGGGCTAATAGTTGACATACACATGATGACCACAGACCCCTTGAACTAAGAAATAGAAACCTATAGTAAAAGCCAATGTGGCTTATATTTTAGTGATGCTATTTTTGTTTCTGTTTATTAGTCCTGGACATTTAGATGTGAAGACCCAGGTATATAATTGTTTGTTTACAGTATTGTTTAAGTGGAGTAATGTAATTGCAGTTTCAGTTCAAGGTGGGTGTAAAAGTTGTTTATGATATACTGGCGGAATTGTTGTGTAAAAGTGCTGTACAGTCAGGTAATACTGTTGTTTAATCTTGTATTTTGTTTTATTGCACACTCGCTGTGAAAATAGAGATGCAGTTAAGTGTACATCTAAACTGTAACAGATGAAGAAATGTATCTTTTTAAAGAGACAACATTCCTCTTATTTAAATAGGCCTGCATTTTGCAAAACTTAGAATGAATTTCCTTTCCTCTTTGCCTGTTGTGAACATCAATAAATGTGATGAAACATGTTTTATTTCTGTTCAAAATGTTAATATGAACGTTTATTAACCACGTGCATTAGGTCATAAAATGCAGCCTTTTTAGACCAAGAGCAGGAATTCTGTCAACTTACATAATGTAAATGTGAATGGAACAATTGTAATTTATTTCTATAAGGAAATAAAAGTGATTAAAATACAATGATTTGATTATTGCTTTGACAAAAGAGAGATTTGATTTAAAATAGTGCAGGTGATATAATGAAATGATCCGTTAATATGCAATCTTAGAGTGGTAGGACATGCATTTGTGCTTGTGATTCCCAATATTCCGTGTTTCCAATCTGACACGTGTCATCTAAAACTAAGTATTTCCTCACAAGAAACAAGGGAAAATGAGGTGAATCACCCAAGCCTCACTGCTACCTGGCTTTGGAGTAGCACCGGAAGAGCTTTTAAGCTGGTCCCATTTGTTGTCTGGTACGAGAGAATTTAAAAAGAAGTGAAAATAACTTAAAAGTGAGGACCAAAAGAATCCTTAATTTACAATAATCTATTTGTATAATACTTAAATATTTGTACATCTTAAACATCACAACATTTTAAACAGATGTGCACAATTAAATAATTTGAAGGGAAAAGACTCATATATGTGAACCAGTTGATGAAATAGTGAGTAAAGGAAATGTTTAACCACAACCATATTGTCTGCAATATTTCAAGTCCTACAATAGAGACTGATACTATTTACAATTAATAACATCTTTTTTGCACATAAGAAATAAAGTATCACTCAACACAATATCACTTATAGAACTTTGCAATACATTTTGAATCACTCAATTATTTATTTGAAATTATGATTCTTTAATTTAAGGTACATTGAAAGACCAAAAATGTATGGCATTTGCAGGGGAGTGTTTAATTTAACACGACAACAAAAAAACTCCTTTGAAAATCCTAACAGACAATTGTTAAGTGAGTGTTTAAAAATTTGGGAGGTAATTTTCATCCCAGGGTACTAATGGGGCAGTTGGAACTTGGGTGAATCCAGCAGAAATCAATTTCACCATAAACCCACTGGCTTTGGGACCCACTATATTTTCCTGTAAGAACCTCCCATCAAAAAATTGTGGTACTTTTTGGCCTCAGGTGCCACTATTGGCTCCTGGTTTGCTACCAAGAATCTTTCAAGTTGGTGTTGCTAGAGAAAAAGGGGAACTTAAGACATATCCTCCCTGTGCCTATGTTGCCACATCTGCAGAGCTGACATTCCTTGCTTTGGCATATGTTCTTGGAGGCTCCTTTTCCAAAGATGGCTGTGCCAGCCGACCTCCAGCGGCACCACAATGAAATGTTTTTCAGAAGCATCCCAATCACTGGTACTGCATAAAACAAGGCGTGCCAGGGCAATCAAGTGTTTCCATGTTTGGTAGTGCACCCGAATACAAAAAAAATGGCGTTGAAGTTTATTAAATGTCACCACTTTTAGGTAGCAGTTATTCAGCTGAGGTAGGTAAATCTCAGTACTTCCTGAATCTAGGGGCCAGTACTTCCAGACGTCATATTTTCTGGTTTTCATTCATTGGGGCTTATTTCACTAGTTTCCCCATAATTTATCTGGATGTTCACTCTATTCTTTACTAACTTTTTTTATTTTGTTTCCAACTGGAGATCGATACACTTAATATTGTCAGATGGTTTAGAAACTTTTGCACCTACATGCAAACGGGACATTTACAACAAGAAAAGGGCTCTCTCTTGTACAATCCATCCCTCGCCGCCCTTATTACTTCCGCCCTGCTCACCCCGTAGCTCTTCATGTCCCGCCAGTGATGTTTGCTTTGAAGATGGAGCGCATGCGCTAGCATGCCTTGTTCGCGCAATTTTTGGCTTTTCGATGCTTCAGTTTAAAGCGGGTGGCGCGAGGAGGAGCCGCGTGAAAAGCGCCTGACGTGATTTAGTTATGTTTTTGTGCTGATACTACAGGTACTTCACTCTTTAAATGTACGATTCTGTGAATACGTGAGGAAGAAAAACTGGCTGTAGTTTTTATTTATATTTTAAAATGTAATTTTGTTCGAATCAATAATCCTGATAGCAAAAAATCGTCTAATTGGTTGGATTTATTTGTTGTCCAATGTTGGCTACGCTAATTAGGCTTCATTATTATGTTCTAGTGTTTTATGGATTTCCATTCATAATTTATGGGTTTAGCTTCTAAGGAACTGTGTCCAAGGTTGAGTTATCTGCAATCCGTATGAAGCCAAGATGTGCAAGTTGACTACAAAAGTGGAAGCAATTGCCAAAAATATTTTTGGTAATCAAGAATGAAGATAGATTTATTAAACGGTGCCAGGGATGAGGAACTACAATTACATGGATTTTCTCTTTGGAGCAGAGAAGCTTAAGAAGCAATTTGATAGAGGTGTTCAAAATTACGAAGGGTTTTGCTAGAGTAATAGGGAGAAACTGTTTCACTAGTAAGGAGAGTTAGTAACCAAAGGACACAGATTTAAGATAGTTGCCAAAATAACAAGTTTTTAATATATCAATTTTTTTTTACATAAAGTTATGACCTGAAAGGATGGTGGAAACAGATTAAGTAGTAACCTTCAAAGGAGAATTGGGTGAATACTTGAAAGGGAAAATTTTCCAGGGCTCTCGGAACAGGACAGGGAAATGGGGCTCATTGGATAGTTTTTAAGAACATAAGAAATCGAAGCAGGAGTAGGCCATTCAGCCCTTCAAGTCTGCTCTGCCATCCAATAAGATAATGGCTGATCTTATACTTCAATACCATTTTCCTGCATTATCCTGTATCCTTAATGCAGGCACTGTGGGCTGAATGGTTTCCTGTATGAGCTGTGATGAAAGTATGGACACCACACCATCTGGCCCTATATTAAAATCATTATTGTACACAGCAAACAGACATGGTCTCAGAGCAGTACGCTGGGATACTGCTACCCATTCCAACTATGCTTAAACTGCACTTAATTCATCCTCTCTGCTTCCTCCCTTCTAATCAGTTATTAACCTATTTTCTGCCCCTCCCCTAATTCCATACCCCCAATGTGAAAGCATTGGAGAGAGTGCAGAAAAGATTCATGAGAATGGTTCTCGGAATGGGGAATTTCAGTTGTGAAGATAGATTGGAGAAGTTAGGACTGTTTTCCTTGGAGAAAAGAAAGCTGAGGGGAGATTTGACAGAGGTACTCAAAATCATGAGGGGTCGGGACAGAGTAGATAGGGCGAAACTATTCTTGTGAAATGATCGAGAATGAGAGGGCACAGATTTAAAATAATTGGTAAAAGAAGCAAAAGTTATATGAGAAGAAACTTTTTCATGCAGCGAATGGCTAAGGTCTGGAATGCACTGCCTGATAGTGTGGTGGAGGTAGGTTCAATTGACGTATTCAGAAGGGAATTAGAAAGTTATCTGAAAAGGAATGCACGGGGAGAATGAGTACTTCATTTAGTGCCATTCAGAGAGCCGGTGCAGACATGATGGGCCAAATGGCAGCCACCTGCGCAAAAACAATCTGAGATTTTGTGAATTTCTCCTAGTCATCTCCGACATGATACAAAAAGGCTATGGGCTCCCCTGACAACATCCCAGCAGTGGTCCTGAAGACTCGTGTTCCAGAATTAGTTTTTTTTTCACTCATGGGATGTGGGCATTGCTGGCTAGGCCAACATTTATTGCCCATCCCTAATTGCCCTTGTTCAGAGGGCAGTTAAGAGTCAACAACATTGCTGTGGGTCTGGAGTCACATGCAGGCCAGACCAGGTAAGGACAGCAGATTTCTTTCCCTAAAGGACACTAGTGAACCAGATGGGTATTTACCTATCAAAGGCTCTCTGAAAGACCATATCTACCACATCCACTGCATTTCTCTCATCTGTTATATCTGTCACCTCAAAGAGCAAACTGTTTAAAAATTACAAGTTACAAATTCCATATTCTTAAGATATACACCAATAGTTTTGCCTTTTTACTATTCCAGTGTTTGAGATGGAGCACAGACCGCCTCATCAAACAGCTTCTAGTTATTACTCTCCATACAGTCATCGGCTTGCACTTCTGTTACCAGAGTCGCCCTTACATCTGGTGCCTGATGTTGAAAGATCTGGTCTTGAATGGTTTGATGTCCGAGTTTTTGAAATGATGGAAGCAGGTAATTTTGCATAAAGCTACTAAATATTACAAATGAGAAAGCTGATCTTATATGAAACTGATTTTTCTTCCATTCTTCAGTTGGTAACAGGGATCAAGATGTGCCATCCTCGCCTTTCAATGACACTGCTGAGAAAATGCTGAATTCCCAGGATTCAGGTAAATGTTCATTTTTTTCCCCTCCAAATTAGTGTATTTGTTACTAATGTGCCCTCCTACAGTCTCTAGCCCAGAGAGCTGGCAGACAGCTGTTGCAATATTAATCTAGACCTAGCTACATAAAATGAATTAATCCGTAATTTATTTGTCCTATAGGCTAGTGCCTGTTCTCCACTTGGGTTTTACCAAATACTTGGTGGAGCATTATACTGTATCAAATGTTAACAATGCTGTTATAAAAGCGAAATACTGCTGGAAATCTGAAATAAAAACATAAAATGCTGGAAATACTCAGATCAGGCAGCATCTGTGGAAAGAGAAAGAGTTAACAATTGGGGCCAATGACCTTTCTGAAATAACTGATTAGTTCTGATGAAAGGCTGTTGATCTGAAACATTAACTGTTTCTCTCTCTCCAGATGCTAACTGAAATTAGTATTTCCAGCATTTTC
The DNA here is from genome assembly GCF_017639515.1 of Carcharodon carcharias. NCBI lineage: Eukaryota > Metazoa > Chordata > Chondrichthyes > Lamniformes > Lamnidae > Carcharodon > Carcharodon carcharias. Next base: position 23,135,597 of record NC_054507.1, on the reverse strand, counting down.
TCTTTTTATTTAACAATGTTTGTTAATTTGCCTGCATGATTGCAGTTCTGCATTTCAAAAGCAAGCAATTGCATAAATTATGAAACGTTTTAATGCAAGACTATGGAGCAGAATTTCTGGTAGGAGTTCCCTTAGCTTCCATTGTAACTTTGGACTCAGCAGAAACCCTACAGAAATGGTTAAAATGGCCATTTACACTGTTTCTCTGGTGTTTTCATCAATCTTAGTTACATTTCTGCAGGAGATTGGAAGAAACCTTTTGGAAGTTCTTAGTCTTTAAATACAGTTAGTATATACTTCACTCAGACTTTGATCATGAATGTGTTATCCATGGAGTTTTGTGTGTTGGGTGCTTGCATTAGATCCGCCCAGAAGCTTCATTTAAGGTACTAGCATATTGATTAGCATTTACTTCAAGCTACGATTTGTTAATTTTCAGATTTTACAGTACCTTTAACCCCAATCGATCTTAAACTGCAAGAGATGGTTTCTGCTAGTGATAAAACTTGTGCTCAGAAGCTGTCCCCTCAGGGTAAGAGAAAGAATCTAAGTATCTTACTACTTTCTTGGCATTTTTAGTCTTCCAGGCAGGAAAATATTGACTTTTATCAAGAAGTTGCCCAGGATTTGACTACATTTTTGTATTATTTATCCTCAAAGGAACATTCAAGTTGAAACATTTTGGAATGCAGTTCACTGTTAGATTTGTAACCAATATGTTGATGTCAAAACTAGGGAAATGACGCAAAATGGGTTTCCGTAATTGTTGTGGGGAGGGGGCATTTTTCCCCAAGAAAGCACTGCAGCAACGCACCAAACTGACTTAAACAGCGCCTCCCAGGACTGCAACAGCAACCGCAGAGAAGGACAAGAGCAGCAATATATGGGGAACAACATCACCTCCAAATTTGAGACTTGATTTTATTTCGTACCTAACTTTATTGCGAAAGCACCATCACAAGTACTGCAGCAGGGAAAGAAAAGGGCTCACTAATACATTCCCAGAGCAACTAGAAACGTGCAATAAATGGAGCCTTGCCAGAATTGCGTGCACAATTCAACGTAATTATAATTCATAATTCAACATAATATTCAACGTGGAATGCCTTAAGTCTAGATCTGAAAGACTCCTTTATTTTCTTGCCCCCCCCCCCAAAAAAAAGCCCAGTGTAAAGTGAGGTATGTCTGGAACAGCGACCACCAGATGAGTAAATTCGCCCTCTCCCGCTGCCCCCGAGTTGCGCGTACGCGCCCTCTCCCCCTGGCCTCCGCCTCGCGCGCACGTGCTGCCTCGTGCGCACAAGCGCCCTCCTGTGCCGCCCCCTTTCCTGCCGCTTCAATTGTTTACCTACCGGCTAACCCTGCTCGACTTGTAAAGCATGCCTGACAGTCAGTCCGTGTGTGAATTTGGCACAATGAATTGCTTGTATCCAAATTATTGGTATACGGACTTCACTGCAGCTGATCACTTGTGCCACTCCTTGTCTTACCTATATTTATTTTGCTTGACATGCAAGCCTGTAATTTATCTCCATTATGTACAATGCAGTGCTGAGCTGCAATTCCAGTGCCGAATATCTAAGGAGTATCTCAGAACAGATATTATGACAGCATGCAAAATTTCCTGCTTTCTTCCCATGCTCTAAGATATGGTATTGATCTTATCCAATCATAACAGCTTTATGTTTTGTTAGTGCCTTCAGTTCCCAATGTGCACATCTCAAATGGCCAGCTCTAACAGCAACTAACGTACCAGATTTGTTAAGGCTGGGTAGTTTTGTCTCCTGGCCCTAGCAAATCTGGCTGTGTATAGTTGTTTGTCGAGCCGGTGGTGCTTAGCAATATAAAAATGCTCCAGAAAGACTAGAATCCTACTCTGATTCAAGCCCCAGACTTCTGGCCTGGTGTTCATCGACTTAACCAATTGAGTTGCATGGTGCCCAATACTATTTAAAACTATAGTATCTATATTTCTTATGTAAGTCATGTGATGTGTTAGGCTGTAGGGAGCTATTTTTCTGTTTGTAATTTTTGTAATATCTTTGTGCTTTTGTTCAGTGATACAAATTGTGCCCTTGTTAGACAAGAAGCCTTCGAAGATTAGCACAGGCAAGCAACAGAAAGTAATACGAAAACAAAGTGTTGGGAAGGAGTAGAATTCCTGAAATGGTTTGCACTTAAAGCAAGTCTAGATTGGAATTCAAATGTTTCCTGTGGCATTGTTAGTTGCTTGGTATAATTTTAAGGTAACCTATGGGAAGATACTATTAGTTGCAAAATAGGCTAAAAAGACTGTGTTTAATATCTATATTTTAGGATTGTTTTTTGTAAAACCTGATGCATGAGTTTTGCATGCATGAATATATTGATGTCTTCTAGAAATGGGCACACAGTTGTATCACACGTTCCATTTTCTGTTCATATGAATTTATACCTCCTTGTTACCAGCCCATTAGCCAGTAGAAAAGCTCTTCTACCATTTACACTCTCAAAACTTTTCATAACTTTGAAAATCTCTGTTAGATTTCCCCTAACTTTTAGGGACCTTTTTCATTAAAACACTTTTTTAAGCCTTGTGTTATAATTATAACCCCCTCTTTTCTGATATTCTAATGAATCTTCGCTAAGTCCTTTTTATGAATCTAACGTCCTTCCTAAACCTGTACACAATACACCAACTGTGGCCTGACTGACATAATGTACAAATTCAAAACCACTTTTGCTCTTGTATTCGATGTCCCAATGTAGAAAATCCCTTTTTATTTGCTTTTAATGGACTTTCCTACATGCACCTCCGCTTTTTAAAGGTTGTAATTGGGGTTCCTGTTAGAGATGCAGATAATTAGGTGTCTACCTGTCATAGGAGTTTTAGACTTGATAACTTTAGAGCACTGTCAATTTTGGTAAGTAGCAACAGTAATGTTGCTTTTAGGAGTTTAATAGAAAATGGTGCAGCTGTTTGCATAATAGAGTTGTGGAGCTGAAATTTTTATTAATCACTAAATTTGAGCAAGGTTAATGAATTTTGCTGCCAAGTGAATTATATATCAGTATAGGTTTGGCTACCATTTCTGTTAAATATAACATACATACATAACTCAAAATCCCTATAACTTTGTCTCTGAAGTTTTCTAGCATTTCAATCTGATGTATAAAGATGATATGCTAAATTGTAATGATATTGGAAGTTACATGTTGTATGTTGTAGGAATTGTTGCAGTTGTTGCATAACTAAATGCATCTTTTTAATAGGTCAATGGATGAATATTTTAAAATAAAATATCACTTGCTCTTAAGTTTTTAAATTATTTGATTTAAATTTGCTGTGGATGTCAAAGTGCTCGGAACCCAAAATCTGGGAAACCTTTCCAGGAAAAATGTATTGTTTAAAATGTTGTCCAGTATAATACTTTGGAATAACTGGTAATACATATCCATATAAGACACTATACCAAGTGAGTTGCAGCTGCTTCCCTTGTATTTTGATGAACTGTTTTTGTTTTACCTTTCATGTCTACACTCCACTCAAACTGTCATGTAGTAAGAAAGAACTATAGTGAGCATAAAGGTGGACCATGTGACTGAAGTCTGCCATGTCATGGAAGCAAGAAGATTGGGTACCTAGTGCCAAGCAATGGGCTGTTGACATGTTTAGAGAATGAAGCACTCTGTTATCATTAAACTGATGCTTTGAAGAATATTACACGTTAGTCTATCAGAACACTACCTGCTGCCTGGGGAGCTCTGATGTACCACAGTAATGATCTTGCCCTTTATTTCACTCTCTTTATTCATTCAGTCAATAAAACTTTCCATTTGGGCAACATCCATTTGATCTGTTCAGATTTTCCAAAAGATCAATAACTGACACAATTTAGTTATTTTAAAACAGACAACAACATTTAAAGGCAGCCATAATGTGTACATTTCTTGAAGTGCTGCATTTACAACTGAAGCCCAGTTTAGAATACTTTCAATTTTAAAACATATTTGTATACATTGTTGGGTTTGTCAAGAGTGTGGAAAGCTAGTTTTAAGGAATGGAATACTCTTGGCCCTCCTAAGCTTCTTCAAAGTACTTTTTGTTCTGATCTGATGGTTATGTTTCTATCTGCTTGAAAAGTTGTTCTAGTTGAGGTTCTTCAACTCATTTCTGTACGCAATGTACACTTTTTGCTCATGGTTCCGAAGTTCACTCCTGAGGAGCAAAGAAGCCATGACATGCTGAAGTAATCATAGCAACAAAAGTGGCAAATTCTTGAAAATCAATTTCCATGTCACCATTTTCATCCAAGTCCAGCATGAGTGTATCCAGAGTCTCTTGGTCTTTTATATTCTTTGTAGGATCGATAGACAAAAAAAAATAGACACTTTATTCAAACAAATAAGCACTAACAAACAATTGGAATGGTAGACTGCAATGCCTGGTCTCAGATCAAATCTAATCTTAAACTTGTTCACTCTCAGTCAAACACAATTGGAGTATTTCACTTGTTCTTGGTTGGGTTGCTAAAAAGGGAGATTCTGGGTTCACTTTTGGTCTGGGCCTGTTATTGGACTCATATCCAATATAATAATTTGGAATACAAATCTATATAGGACTCTATACCAAGTGAAGTGTAGATGTTTCCCTTGTGTTTGAGAAACTGTCTTTATTTTACCTTTCATGTCGACACTCCATTCAAACTATAATGTAGCAAGCATTAAGGGTAGGCTATGTGACCAGCATGCACCCAAACCAAGAAGCTCAAGGTTCAGTGGAATTGGTTGTAGCATTCTCGACACAAGCTGCCAGTAGTGGTCACACCTCCACAGGAAGCTAACCTGAGCAAAGGCATGATCAGGCCACCTTCCTGGCTGGCTGTGGTCTTTGGGTAAGTCCTGGGAGGGATGATTATGACTCCTGTTGAGTCAGACTACTCCCACTCCTCCTGGCTCCACATGAATTTCTCCCTCCCCCCCCCCCCAAACCTTTCATTACTTCCCTTATGTCTTCCCACTTATCCTCCATGAAATTTGAACAAACAAAAGCCCCTAATTTAAAATGGGTGCTATGTTATTAATTAAGTAGTCATCTGTCAAGCACACCATTTTTTTTTAAAAAAAGGGCCTCCACGAATTTAGCAGAACCTGATTGGGTGCAGACCGGCCCATTGCTAACTTTGTATGCTTTGTGCCAATTTTATGCCCAAAACGATGCCTGCCGATTTCTGCTCCTTTATATGGGTTAAGATCAATAAGGAAGATCTATTGTGTGCACTATCAATCAATCTTAGTGGGTGTGGAAGAGTCCACAGCCTGGATTATTCAGCCTCCGAGCTGTGGAAGGAAGTAAGGAAGCAGGAAATCTGAAGCTTATCATTGAGAAAACAGTAGTGGGCGGTGTATAGAGATGTATTGTCTGATAGAAGGGAACATTACCTGTTCAGGAAATTTGGTTAGAAATAAGCAAGACTAGCAACTGAGTCATACCAGCATGAGACTTTAGTTAGGCCTGGTTTAAGCATAATTTCTAATGACAAGGAATACTGAGAACTTGGTAAATTTTTGAACAGAATTTTGGCCACTATTTTCAAATATTAATCTAATTCAGGTCAAAACTCAAAGGAAAATTTAAAAAAATATAGGAAACTGTTTTATCTGCTTTTTTAAATCTGAGAACTGTGAGCAAATTTATCATTTCATGACGACGTATCAACTCTAGAACACAACTCTGCCAATCTTTATGGAGGGTGAATTTCAGTGTTCCCTCTAATTTCTCTTCACTGTGCGCAGCCTACTTGTTGCACTGTGCGATTCTTTTAAGATTGCTGCATGACTGTGCTTGTGCACACCTTAAAGGGAACGTTGGTTGTGCATGGTCTGTTTCTTCCCTGCATTTCTGTGTGGTGGCAGTGTTTAGATGGGACATTGATGAAATTCCTCTTTTAATAAAATATGGCTTTTCTCAGTAATTGATAACTCACTAACAAAATCGGACTCTCAGAAATCACAATTTTTCAAAGCCATGCATTCCTGCAATCTCTAGTGATTTATTAGCTACAGAAGAAAAAACTGCTCATCCACTTTTCATTGAGATTTTAATTGCAATCTGTGTATACCCATAAGAACCTGCTATTTATATAATGTTCTACCAACCTCATGATTTTTAAAAATTTACTCTTGGGATGTGGGCATTGCTAGCAAGGCCAGTGTTTATTGTCTATCCCTAATTAACAAGTCTGTACTATAACATTTTGCATGTTTTGAGTGGACGAATTGGTTCGTCTTTTTTTTTGTTCATGCAAAACGACAAGATTAATGACTTAGATGAAGAGACTGAGTAATGTACAAAGCTAGGTGGGAATGCAAGCAGTGAGGAGGACACAGAGGCTATAAAAGTGATATAGACAGGCTATATGAGTGGGCAACAAGGTAGCAGGTGGAGTGTAATGTGGGGAGGAGTAAGGTCATTGACTTTGGTAGTAAGAATAGAAAAGCAAAACATTTTTAGGTGCAGAACTCCAAATGTTGATGTTCAGAGAGAGTTGGGTGCACACATACAAGGAACAAAGAAAGTTAGCATGCAGCTGTGACCAGCAATTAGAAGGGCAAAAGCATATTGCCCTTTATTGGAAGGGGATTGGAGTACAAGAATGAGGGAGTCTTAATATAATTGTAAGGTTTTAGTGAGATCACACCTGGTGCACTGTGTGTAGCTTTAGTCTCCGTATCTCAGGAAGGATATACTTACCTTGGAGGCAGTGCAGTGAAAGTTCATTGGATTGGTTCCTGGGATAAGAGGGTTCTCCTATGAGGAGAGATTGCGTAAATTGGGCATATACTCTGATGTTTAGAAAAATGGGAGGCACTCACATTGATACATGTAAAATTCTGAGGGGGCTTGACAAGGCAAATACTGAGAGTGGATCTCAGGATAAGTTGTTGATCGTTTAGGACTGAGATGAGAAGAAACTTCTTCACTGAGGATTGTGAATCCTTGGAATCCTCTACCCCAGAGAATTGTGTATGCTCCAATGTCAAGTATATTCAAGACTGAGACAGATTGATTTTTGGTCTTCCAGGGAATCAAGGGAAATGGGGAGTGAGTGGAAAGTGGAGTTGAGGCAGAAGATCAGCCATGACCGTATTGGCAGAACGGGCTGGAGGGGCTGTATGGTCGTCTATTGCTTCAATTTCTTATGCTCTTATGTGAAGTCTTCATGTTACCTAGTGCTAATGAAAATACTATTTGGACTATTTTCCCACTACGTCCAGCTCTGGATCTAATAAATCTACAAAATTCAATTACTGTGAAAATTTGCAATCCAATGAAAGATAGTTGTAAAAACTGGAAGTATATTTTTGGAGCAGCATATCAGAAGTGCATTACGTGAGCAATATTCCCAGGCAAGCTGCACAAATAACCACGTTATTACATATTTAGTAACTGTTTATAATTTTTTTCTACCTCAATAAACTGGCTTAACTCATTGTTGACGAGAGCCTTTAACTGCGCTTTCTTGAGTTTATCTCTCTTGAATTCTGTATACTTGTGAAAGACGTTTATGATTGCAATCAATGCATTCTCCAGGTCAGACATTCCGCCCGATCAATTTTCCTGTTAAGAAAGAGAGTAGATGGGAAGATAATGAATATGTACTTTGACGAGACTAGAAAAATAACATTTTGTCTTGCTATTTGTATGTGGAGTTTGAATCAGGCACTCGAAGGCTATGTATAACAGGTTCAAATCAAGATTAAAGTCCCCATTACTGCTCCCCAACCGTTTCTTAAACAAACTTCATTATGCTATGCCCATTTCCCACATCAACCGTCCTAATGGTTTGTCTGAAAGAAATTTGGAATTGGAGGACAAATTATGGGCTATTTTATACTTTGACCTTTGGCACATCAATCCACCAAACAAAACAATATTTGTTTCACATCTCTGTCATTTCCTTATTCCCCATTATAATGTCTCCTGTCTCAGCCTCTTAAGGGACCCATGTTTACCTTTGCTACTCCCTTCCTTTGTACATACTTGTAGAAGCTCTTGCGATCTGTTTTTATATTTCTTGCTAGTTGACTCCTATTCTTTTTACTCCCTCTATCAATTTTTGGACCTCTCTTGCTGCTTTCTAAACCCTCCCAATCCTTGGGTTTATTATTCTTCTTGGTAATGTTATAAGTTTCTTTTAATCTAATACTATCTTTTAACCTCTTTAGTTAGCCACGGATGGATCGCTTTTCCCATGGAGTTTTTATTTCTCAAAAGAATATATGTTTATTGAGAATTATGAAATATTTCTTTAAATATTTGTCATTGCTTACCTACCATCATAAATTTCCCAATCTACCATCATAAATTTCCCAATCTACCATCATAAATTTCCCAATCTACCATCATAAATTTCCCAATCTATCTTAGCAGACTCGAACTGGCTTTATTTAAGTGTAATACTCTAGCTTTGGACTTATGTCACACTCAAACTTGATGTGAAATTCATTATATTAGAGGATCTCAAACTATGACATTACTAATTACCCCTATTGTCTTGCATATAACAAGACAACATCTAAAATAGCCTCTTCCCTGGTTGGTTCCATGATGTATTTCTCTAGGAAGCCGTCTCAAATGCATTCCATGAAACTACTTTTGTTTTTGATTTGTCCATTCCACAAAGATTGAACTCCCCCATGATAACCTAACTGACTTTGTTACAAGCTCTTCTTATTTCTTAACTAATATTCTGTCCAACAGTATAGCTACTGTTATGGGGGCCTATAACCCACTCCCACTAGTTTTTTTTTTGCTCCTCCTTATTCCTTATCTCTACCTATTCTAATTCAACTTCCTGGTCTTCTGAGTCAAGACCCTTCTCAGTATCCTCATGTCATCCTTTATGATCAGTGCTCCCCTGTCCCCTACACACAACCTGTCCCTGCATTTCCATTTGATAGGCTTTTTGAAATATTAAGTACTCTTTTGATCACCATGTAACCATGTTTCTGAATTGCCTATTAGATCAAACACATTTATTTATCTTTGTGCCATTAATTTATCTATCTTGTTAGAAATGCTTTGTGCATTTAGATAAAGTGCCTTTAATTTTAACTTCCTACCATTTTCCCCTGCCTTGACCTCATTCACTGATGCACTATTACTGTTAAATGTTTTGTTCCTCCCTGTCATGCTCTGCTTATCTTCATGGCCTTGACTTTTCTCTATAGATTTATAAACTGCCCTTTACACGTTCCTACATCTTCCCCAGCCCCAGATTTTTAGTTTAAAGCCCAATCTACAGCCCTAGTTATTTGATTTGCAAGAACACTGGTCCCAGGCTGGTTTAAGTGGAGCCTGTCCCAATGGAACAACTTCTTCTTTCCCCAATACTGGTACCATTGCCCTGTGAATTGAAACACCTTGTCTCCCACACCACTCGTTGAGCCACACATTCATCTCTCTGACCTGTTTGACCCTATGTGAATTTGCACATGGGTCAGCTGGTAATCCAAAGATGACCCTTTGAGGTTTTGCTTATTAATTTGGATCCTAGCTCCTCAGCAGGACCTTATTCGTCCTGTACCATGGTGCCATGGTTGGCTTGCTCAACCGCGCTTAAGACTTTGCTCTCATCTACGAAGGCAGCAAGAATTTTATACCTGTTGGGTAAGGGCAAAGGCCAAGGCTCCTCCAGCATTGCACCTGGGGTCCCCTTATCTGCCTGACTCGGTCACGCCTTCCTGTCATGATCACTACCACTTCCTAACCTAAGGGGTGTGACTGCCTCCTAGATCAAAGTGTCAATGTAACTCTCCCTCTCCTTGATACCCTACAATGTTTACACCTTGGACACCAGCTCAACAATTCTGAGTTTAAGTTCCTCGAGGTGCAGATACTTAATACAGATATGGTTGTCTGGGTTTGCAGTGTTCTTCAGAAACTCCCACATGCTGCAGTTGCACTGCTATCCCTATCTAATCTTGTTTTATTCATTTATTAACAAAATTTTGTATGTAATCAACTTAGCTCATAGTTTTTAGTTTTCTAACTGATTACTTGATCTAGTTTAAGTTATAAGTAGATTAAATGAAATATTTACTTTTAACACAAACCACTACAATATTAGAGGTGAAAAACAGCACCTCCTTCCCCCTCTGCACTGAATGGAGAGAAGAGGGAGGGATGATCCATGGAGGGATTTGAAACAGATTTTTAAAATTGAGGCACAAGCAAAATACTGTGGATGCTGGAAATCGGAAATAAAAACAAAGTGCTGGTAAAACCCAGGAGGCCTAGCAGCATTCAAATTGAGGTGTCGCTGGACCAGGAGCCAATGTAGATCAACAAACATGCGTGATGGGTAAATGGGACTAGGTGCTTATTGGTGCAAAGAAAAGTCACTCCACACCGATGCTATAGTTGTAGTGTGAGCACATCCTTAATTACATGCAACATTATTTAAATAAAATGCAAAAAACTGTAGCCAGGCTGATTATATTTCTGGTTGTGTCTAAAAGTGCACAAGGGAATGCGTAAGAACTCCTGAATTGAATAAATATGTTATAGTTTCATTTGATGAAAATACCCAATCTTATCCCTCTGCTATACTTATGAAAACACTTAGTGAGGCCCGCATTGGTCATGTAATCTCACTCCCCCAGCTATGCTAATGCAGTAACACTCCTACATTAATTTAAATCATATCCCCCTGTTTGTACACTTGGAAACACAACCCTTGCCATATTTGTACCTGGGAACTGGACTGGCATTCATCTTTTGTTACAAAATAAAATATCAACATTGACACAACCTGCCAGTAAAATATTTGAGGGAACCCATGTTTACCCCATGTGTGGTGAGTAGGAGACCTCCTGCTCCTCCTGGCTCCACATTAGCTCAGCATATTTTTAAAACTTATCTTTTTGGTTGTGGCTTACAGCAGTCACTTTAAACACCTGTTAGGCTACATAAGCCTGGTTTTTTCTGAGTGCTGGCGTCAGCTGCCCCAGGGTTAACCAATCTTGGACAAGTGGCCTCAAACAGATGTTAGCACCTTATTTGCATTTGCAAAGGCATTAATCTGTTTCGGTTGTGGGAACTACACATCCTTTTTTGGCATTTACCAATAGGGCAGGTGGCACACCTCTGGCTTGTAATGAGCGTGTGCTTCCTGCCTGCCAAATAGCAGGCCTTTTAGCCTTTTAAATGCAAGCACTGCATGGCCACATTTCTAGCTATTATTTCTGTGACATTATTAATGTGATTAATTTTTAACAAAGATGAACTAAACAAGATGCTGAAAGATTAATCATGAAATTCATTGTTTCCCAAACTGCAGCATTGCAATTTGGAAGAAATATTTTTGTGCGAAGTACTGTACTCACCTTGTATTTTACTTCTGGGTCTATCTTTGCTTGCTGCTTGGATGCAGTGAGTTGGACTCAGCAGCTTTGATTCCTTTTTTGCTTATCTTTGTTCTGAGCATGCTCAGTCTGAAACATAGTATCCTTCATTATTCATTGGTGCATTGTAAGAACCAAGTTTTACTGTCAACATTTCTCGTAAGTGTAGAGCACCAATGGACCTGGGCTTGCTGCTAATTGCCTTTGATTTGTTTTAGATACTGTGCTTTCAATGCTTTAATGGATCACTTAGTGTAAAAGTGCATTAGGCACATTTTCTGCTAAGTCACTGTCAATTTCCAAAACAAACTTAGAAGCCTATGCATTTCATCAATGCATTAGATAAGTACAGGAGGGAGAAAGGAATAGAAGGATATGTTAATAGAGTGAGAAGAAGTAAGATAGGAGGAGGCTCATGTGAAACATAAGCACTGGCATAGACCTATTAGGCCGAATTCTATGCCTAGCTGCATATACCCTCGTGTTATTCAAAGCAAAGTTTTGAAATTATCCATTGAGTATTGAGAACAAGGACTGGACACAATACTGGGTATGGAATGATGGTGCAATGGAATCAGACATGACAGTAACATTTGAGGGGAGTAAGTTTGCATGTTGATTAGAGCACTGCCTCTTACCCCACAGATCCAGCCCAGACTAATGCAATAATAGTCTATTCTCTCTGCTAATTGTAAGAGTCCTAAATGAAATGAATTTAGCAATTTGAACTGAAGGACTGCAATCTTATACTTGCAGCAGGGAGCACATAACAGGTAATCATGGTGTCCACAATTTCCTGCTATGCATATCCTGCAAGCACTACTCTGGGGTTTACTTGAAACTGGAACATGGAATCGGTGAGCAAGTTCAGAGAGGGCATGAAGTTATCCAGAGATCCAGAGTAATGGTCTGGGGACCTGGGTTTGCTTCCCACCGTGATAGATGGTGGAATTTGAATTCAATAAAAAATCTGGAATTAAAAAGTCTAATGATGACCATGAAACCATTGTTGATTGTTGTAAAAACCCATCTGGTTCACTAATGTCCTTTAGGAAAAGAAATCTGCCATTCTTACCTGGTCTGGCCTACATGTGACTCCAGGCCCACAGCAATGTGGTTGACTCTTAAATGCCCTCTGAAATGGCCTAGCAAGCCACTCAGTTGTATCAAACCGCTACAAAGTCTCAAAAAAGAAATGAAACTGAATGGACCACCCGGCATCGACTGAGGCACCAGAAACAACAACAGCAAACTCAGCCCTGTCGGCCCTGCAAAGCCCTCCTGACAAACATCTGGGGACTAGTACCAAAATTGGGAGAGCTGTCTCAGACTAGTTAAGCAACAGCCTGACATAGTCATCCTCACGGAATTATAACTTATAGATAATGTCCCAGACCCCACTATCAGGTAACTCCACCCCCCCTCCCTGATGTGTTGTAGTGTCCGCAGCTCAGACTCCAGCTTATGAACTCTGAGCCGAAGTTCCTCAAGCAGCCAACAATTGCTGCAGATGCATCCACCAGCAACCACGTACTACAGCTGTAACACATCACCTGTCCAGCCATAACAAAAACAGAATTACCTGGAAAAACTCAGCAGGTCTGGCAGCATCGGCGGAGAAGAAAAGAGTTGACGTTTCGAGTCCTCATGACCCTTCGACAGAACTTGAGTTCGAGTCCAAGAAAGAGTTGAAATATAAGCTGGTTTAAGGTGTGTGTGTGGGGGGCGGAGACATAGAGAGACAGAGAGGTGGAGGGGGGGTGGTGGTGTGGTTGAAAGGACAAACAAGCAGTGATAGAAGCAGATCATCAAAAGATGTCAACGACAATAGTACAATAGAACACATAGGTGTTAGAGTTAAAGTTGGTGATATTATCTAAACGAATGTGCTAATTAAGAATGGATGGTAGGCCACTCAAGGTATAGGTCTAGTGGGGTTTTTTTTATTATATAATGGAAATAGGTGGGAAAAGGAAAATCTTTATAATTTATTGGATAAAAAAAAGGGAAGGGGGAAACAGAAAGGGGGTGGGGATGGGGGAGGGAGCTCACGACCTAAAGTTGTTGAATTCAATATTCAGTCCGGAAGGCTGTAAAGTCCCTAGTCGGAAGATGAGGTGTTGTTCCTCCAGTTTGCGTTGGGCTTCACTGGAACAATGCAGCAAGCCAAGGACAGACATGTGGGCAAGAGAGCAGGGTGGAGTGTTAAAATGGCAAGCGACAGGGAGGTTTGGGTCATTCTTGCGGACAGACCGCAGGTGTTCTGCAAAGCGACCTGTCCAGCCATCTCTATTCTATTTAATTAATTAATTTGGCTGTTAAATATTTTAAAAGTGAATTTCTTCAGCTGTAATAACGTCTCCTGATTTAAACGACATGGCCAAACAAAAGAGACATGGAAGAAATACCCAGCAATCACCTACCTGTTTTCCTTTGTCGTCACACTTCGGCTCCGACAGGTAAAAACAGGCGGTCCCCTCGCGCTCTCCTCTAGGTGTTGCTGACAGCCTGTCCCAGAGTTCTCCCATCTAGGTGCTGCTGACTGTCTGTCCCAGGATGGTCCTCTTGCACTCTCCTCAGGTCAAAAGACATGTCCACTGGAACAGGATGCGATATATATACAATGTTGCAGTCCTGGAACAGAGTGTGCCATGAAAGACAAGATGGTGCCGGAAAGGAGTCCTGGACCAAGGGAGCTGCCTGGCAACAATGTTTTAATTGGCTTCTGACCAGGTGACCAGGTTTTGTGAGAAACAATGTAGCTGAATAGCTCCTAGCCTGGAAGGAACATGACCTAAAACCTCTTTCTCCCGTGTGTGGAAGATTCCAGTAATTCCACAATAATAGCTAGCTGGCTTTTCTTCTCATATATCTATAATTTGCTCTCTGAAAACCCATGACAAGAGGCAAAGGGGAACATCACTGTTAGAGACAGTGCTCAACCAGTGAACTAAATACTGAAAGTGCTGGAAGGCCACCTCGTGTTATCAACAAGAACTGAAAGGAATTTGGAAGACAGCATTCAAAATCAGCCCATCAAATCCTGTACTCCGGAATTGGTGCTATTGAACTGTCTTGTCCCATCCTTAAAATCCATGTTTTTTTGTGTCTTATGTGTGTGTGTGTCTGTGTGTAGGGATTCAAGAACAGGTAGAGTTTAGGTTATAGAGTTAAAAATTAGCAGTTCAAGAAGGGAGGGAAGCAGAAAACAGGTAACTACAGGCCAGTTAGCCTGACATCTGTCGTGGGGAAGGCGCTAGAATCGATCATCATGGAGGTTATAGCTGGGCACTTAGAAAATCTCAAGGTAATTGGGAAGAGTCAGCATGGTTTTGTGTTAGTAAAGGAAATCATGTTTAACCAATTTATTGGAGTTCTTTGAAGGAGTACTATGCACCATGGACAAAGGGGAGCCTGTAGACGTGCTGTACTTGGATTTCCAGAAGGCATTTGATAAGGTGCCACATCAAAGGTTATTGCAGAAAATAAAAGCTCATGGTGTAGAAAGTAACATATTAGCATGGATAGAAGATTGGCTGGCTGGAAGAAAACTGTACATTAATGGGTAATTTTCTGATTGGCAGGATGTAACAAATGGAGCCCTGCAGCTGGAGCCTCAACTGTTTACAATTTATATCAATGACTTAGATGAGGGAGCGAAGGCATGGTAGCTAAATTTGCGGATGACACAAACATAGGAAAATGTGTCGTGAAGAGGACACGAGGTTGCAGATGGACATAGGTTAAGTGGCCAAAGATCTGGCAACTTGAGTCTTATATGGGAAAATGTGAAGCTGTTCACTTGGCAGGAAGAATAAGAAAGCAGAGTATGACTTAAACGGAGAATGGCTGCAGAATTCCGAGGTGCAGAGGGATCTAGGCGTTCTTGTGCATGAGTCACAAAAAGTTAGCACGCAGGTACAACAAGTAATTAAGAAGGCTAACAGAATGCTATCCTTTATTACAAGAGGAATTGAACATAAAGTAAGATGTTATGCTTCAGTTAGATAGGGCATTGGTGAGACCGCATTTCGAATACTGTGTGCCGTTTTGGTCTCTAACAAAGGATGTAAATACGTTGGAGGAGATTCTGAGGAGGTTTACTAGATTGACACCTAGAATGAGCGGGTTGTCTTATGAGGATAAGTTGGACAGACTGAGCTTGTTTCCACTGGAGTTTAGAAGAGGGGCGACTTGATTGAAATATATAAGATCCTGAACAGTCTTGACAAGGTGGACGCAGAAAAGATGTTTCCTTTTGTGAGAGAGTCCAGAACTAGGGGGCACTGTTTTTAAAATTAGGGGGCGCCCTTTTTGGACAGAGATGAGGAGAAATCGTCTCTCTGAGCGTTGTGCAACTTTGGAACTCTGCCTCAGAAGGCGGTGGAGGCGGGGTCATTGAATATTTTTAAAGCAGAGGTAGGTAGATTCTTGTTAGGCAAGGGAATCAAAGGTTATTGGGGGTAGATGGGAATGTGGAATTAGAAATACAAGCAGCCATGATCTCTTTGGCAGAGCAGGCTCAAGGGGCCAAATGGCCTACTCTTGCTCCTAATTCATATGTTCATATCCCTTGATGCCTTATCCAACAAAATTATATCGATCTTAAGTTGTGATAATTTTATTTGACCCAACGTTTATAATACCTTGGGGAGTGAGTTTCAGATTTCCACTACCCTTTGTGTTAAAATTTGTTTCCTGATTTCACTCCTGGTTCTAATTCTAAGATTATTTGTTCTGCATTCCCCCAGTAGAGGAAATAGTTTCTCTGTCTCTGGACTAGAAAGGAAGAACTTGCACTTATATAGTGCCTTTCACGACATTTTAATGTTTTACGCCCAGTTAAGAACTTTTGAAGTGCAGTCACGGTTGTAATGTAGAAAACCTAGCAGCCAATTTGCACACAGCACGGTTCCCACAGACAGCAGTATGATAACCAGATAATCTGTTTTTATCATGTTGGCTGAGGGATAAATACTGGCCAGGAATTAGATTTTGTCTGCTGAACTTTTGAATAGCGCCATGAGTCTTTTACCGTGACAAAATAATAGTTCTTGCAATGTTGTTTTTGTGAAAGGAAAGCGATGCGACAGCAAAGTATGCAATGAAAGTTTGCCATGAAATTCAAATGGTTAGTTGGATAGTTGGTAATCATAGTATGACCCTTTGTGGTGGCCTAGACAAACTTAGTACTGAAAGGGTTAATGGAGAAATTGAATTAAATGCTTAGGCCTAAGAGAAAAATACTGCAATCTTGAAGAACGATACCATCTTGTCTGACCACTGTGTAGGATGAGCCCTGAGACATTCCATGTTGTTCTTTCTCAGGCCGAATGTAATTAAAGTTGTGATAAGCATTTGCGTAACCACAATGTCTGTTGTGATGGGAATGGAAATTAACTAAAACATGGATTGGTCAGTTAATGTATGCAAATAAGTGGATTGAGATGTGCAAAATTTACTGATTGGCTGCAAAATGCTTTTAAGCAAGTGTTTGAGTATTCTGCTTTGAGACAGTACAATAGCTCTCGCTGTATTGCTCTCCCTTGTGCACAAGTAATAAATGGGGTTTCTATGTGTTAATGATATCTTGGTGTGATTAATCTCCGACAGTTTCTGGAGGTTCCACCGAGATGACTAACCCCTGGGGTTGAGTCACGGAGCACCAGCATTAGGACCTCGCAGTTCAAGGACTACTCAGTCCGCGGTAGCCCCATTTGGGCTTCTGGGGTTCGTTGACCTGCGATCTGCCTTCGCCTGCCTGTGGCTGACTCTTAGGGTAAGTCATCTATTTAAGTATTTAGGAGATTAGTCTGGCCAGTAATTTATTGTACTCAGTAGTAGTAGTAGTAGTAGTAGTATACCCAGGGGTTCGAGTCCCCGGAGGTGAAAAAGTTAGTAATATTATACCCAGGGGTTCGAGTCCCCTGGAGGTGAAAAATAGTAGTAGTATACCCAGGGGTTCGAGTCCCCTGGAGGTGAAAAATAAGTAATTTCTGTGTTTTTTTTGTGTATATTATTAAGTAAAAATGGGAAATATGGTATCAAAGAAACCCCAGGTTCCCCCTTTGAAAGGAACCCCAAATGCATACATGTATGTCCATTATGGGTCTGAAAGTGTCCAACATGTTTCTGATTGGGTAAAATGGACCCAAGGTAAAGGAGAGAGCTTCCCACCAACTGGAACTTTTAATCGGGACAGAATTGAGTGCTTATAATATGTTTTAAGGGAGGTAGATAGTCCGCTACTGAATTTTCGGTAACTTTTTTTTAAAAAATTTAATTGATCTAAGTTATAAGAGCTGTTTGTGCTGAAGTGAGAGAGGGGGAGGGTACCCCTAGGGGGTTAATAAGCAATTGACAAGCAGCAGCAGAGAAGATGTGAGCTTTCGTCAGTTTGAAGGTCCCTATAGGTGGAACCTTCAAGATCCCTTTATTCCCTCCACTGCTACTCGAAGCTTCGTTTAGAGTTAAGTTCAATATTATAGGAGTATCGATACATACCTTTATATATTTGATTGTGTGCAATGAAGCATTTGTATGTGAGCTTTAATGTGTTTTTTTCCCTGAATTGTCTGTTGTGTGTATAGTTGAGCACTTTAGAGTCGAAAGCCCCATATTAGATTAAAGGAAAAGTTTATTCAAATATTCCAAAGTTTTGAGTATAAGGTTTGAGTTGAGATTTCTGACAAAAATCATAATTTGAAGGTAGTGTAAAGATAAAACAGGGCTTGCCTTTGTTTGAGATGAACCAACCCTTGTACTACCCCCTTGCAGACTAGTAGGGAATAACCCTCATCATCAGCTTCCAAGCTGATTGGAATTGATACATACGAGTTAGTATTCTAAAATTCTGAGAGAAAAAAATTACTTGAAATTCAGAAGGATTCTAGGAAAACCAAAAGACATAAACACAAGGTCTAGATGGTTCCAATGGATAAAAAGGGGTTTCTTATGAGGAGATGAATTAAATATTAAAAGCAATCTGCTTTCCAAAAAGCACTGGAATTTGAATTTGGGACAATCTTGAGATGTAAAGTGCAGTGTAATTTAACAGGTTACTTTTGAATCACTAGGATGCTTTTTAAGATAAAGAATGTGTCGATAAACATATGGAAATTATAACTTGGATACAAATCGTTACACATGAAAAAGTGGTTGTTTTAATTTTGATAGTGTAAATTACAGTTCTTACAAAGTTTAAAAATTTGAGGTTTGGCTCTTGATAAGGTTGTCAAAAGGGAATTTTCATTTTAAAAGGTTTGACAACAATTGGCACTAATTCAAATGCTGCAAGCTTTTGTATTTGTAAGTCTGTTCCCAAAATATGAAGCTAAGCTCAAGACCTTGGCAAAGTTTGGCAGAAATCCAATTTTTGGCCGAGTTAATGAATCTGGGATAATTCTAAAAGAAAAAGATCAGACACAATTTAGTGGGTTACTTTTAAGACAATAAAATGTTTGAGAAGAAGAAAAGGAAGCAAAACATGTCAATACCAATTTCTGCTTTTAAAACTGTTATGAGAATATTTTATTTTAAAGTCTCTCCAGGCAACCTGAACAAGATGGTAGCTGTTGCAAGTGTAATATGGTATGAGGCAAGTAGGAGAATGAGTTAGGGAAAGAGGACATAATGTACAAACTGTTTTAAGGGAAATGAATTTGATAATCTGGCCATCAACTGAGGCATTGGGACTGCACAGCGGGAGATAAGCAAAGATCTAGACACAGAGATCCCTGTTGAAATGGAATAGTTAATATGACCTAAAGAGTAAGGAAACATTTTAAACAATCAAGACAAACTGAACTCAAGAGAATCTTAGGATGATCATGGTCAGGAAAGAAAACTTAGAGGTAAAACTGTGGAATCTGTAGTTCAGGAATTGAAATGTAAGGAGAAATAATACTTAACAACAATTTACCACAAGATGGATACAGGTAAAGGGAAAGCTGGAAAAAGGCTAAATAGATGTATTACTGCTTATGTCAATGTGCCTGTGAGCTACAAAAAGTAAGACCACAGGATTAGCACCTTGATGACAGGCAGAGTTAAGCAGTTCTCAGAGAGAACCATCACTGGGAGTGAAGATACTGAGCCATTGAAAGATATGATAAGAAGGTGCACTGTAGTGTTGTTTAAGGAATTGAGGTCTGTCATGAGACAGCAGCAGGAGGGAGTAAACTGGAAGGAGTGGGAGTGCCTACCCAGATGGATTCAGATCAGGGAACTCATTTCACAGGGAGAGTCATTAAAGAAGTGTGTAAGTTTATGGAGATTAAACAGAAATTCCATATTCCTTACCACCCCCAGAGTCCAGGGATGGTGGAAAGGATGAACTGAACTTTTTAAAAAAAAATCAATCAAGAGACAGGGAACAGCCCAATATTCTAATGCGCTGTGGGCTACCCCAAGCAGGACCGCCAGGTTCACCCCATTTGAAATGATAACAGGTAAGGGCCATGCAATTACCTGAAGGTATTATAGTAGGAGGTGTAGGGTCACAGAAAGGAAAAATACAGGACAATGTAAGGGAATTAAGTAGGCAATAACATGAGTTGCGAGAGGAAGTTAGAGACTGACAGATGATTAAGGATATGGAAACAGGCAAATCCAAGGAGCAACAATGGACCACCCCCCGGCCCCCAAGTGGGGAATAAGGTGATGGTCAGGGTTGAGCTCGGAGTGAACAGGCATGGACCATACGAGGTAATTATGACAGGTGATACATGCGCACTTGTAGATATGAGAACGAGAGCCTATGTTAATGTCTCCACAGATCTACGATCCTGGTCGTCGGCGTATCAGTACTGGCAACAAGGTCGGGGATCATCACTGCGCATCCCGCACCGCAGGAGGAACTTTGGTACAGCATGGACAGTGCTGAATGCGACACGCAACGTGGAATGATAAATGTAATAGTAGGAGAACAAGTGCTTTCAAATTGTAGTAAGGGTTTGCTTCAGATCGAGCATGGGAGGTCCACCACTACCCAGCCACCTCCCACCTTTACTTTCACAGTCCGAGTAGAGATAATTGAAGCCCCAAACCACACCGACTGACCCACCTTGTCCGACTATGCATCCAGGACCAACGAATGGTTTGGTACTGGTTAATCAGAAGTTTTGTATGATAATGTACACCACAAGCTGGTACCCATAGTCTTGAATGTATCCGGTGTCATCCTGCCCCAGTGGTGCTCAACCCATGCCCAAGCACTCTATACGGCTCTGATGCACCAATTGATGACTGAAGCAGCTCAGTTCAATGGCAAGATGCGATCAGGCTTGGGAGGGAACCGCGTTAAGCGCAGCCTGATAAATGATGCCGCTACGATATTCAATATAGGGCCATCATTGGTTAATCCAAAGCCTGGCTACCGTGCCCGAAAGTCATGCGGGGACTATCAATAAATTAATTGAAGTAGGGAAAAATATTTCAGACGAAGTGAGCAGAAATGATGTATGCAGCACCTATGGACAAGAATCATGACTTGACCGGTTGCCAGCTCAAAGGTTTAACATGTGTATATAGAATGAATGTTGAATGTATAGTGAATAGTAATATGCTAAAAGGCATTGTATTAGTAATACCTGTCATACCTATGTCAATGACATAACCCAGGCAAGACGCCCACAGTGACTGCTGGTATGGGACCCCAGCCATGGGGCCCGTTTGTACACCTACAAATGGACTTTATACAAATGCCTAAATATATGGGATATAATTATGTTTTAGTTATTGTAAAATTGTTGTTGCGTGAATACATACCCAGATTTGGGATACCCGAGATTTTGTCGAACGATAATGGGCCTCATTTTACCGCTAAAGTGATAAAGGAACCGTTGAAGGCCTTACAATGCAACCATCACCTTTCATGCCCATACCACCCCCAGTCTACTGGGGCGGTAGAAAGACAAAATGGTATTCTGAAAAACAAACTAGCTAAATTATGTGAAGAAACCAGTTTGAAATAGCCTGAAGCTCTACCCCTGGCGCTCATGACTATGCGCTCTCACCCTAACTGTACCACCTCCCTTTCTCCTTATGAAGTTGTAATGGGGCGTCCTATGTGCCTCCCAGTGGCCCTACCTTTGTCTGCTAGGGAAATGGACATCCACGCTTTGGATGAGGGAATGATTACATACTGTATAGCGCTCACTAATTCTCTCAAGAGCTTGCAAATACAAGTAGTAGAAGCTCAGAAAAAGCCCACCATTGAAGATTGCCATCAATACCAGCCATGGGACCTAGTCCTGGTAAAAACCTTCAGGAGAAATAACTGTTTGGAACCTCGATGGGAGGGGCCTTTCCAAGTCCTGCTCACTACCCATTCGGCCGTGAAGGTTGAAGGACATCCCTTGTGGATCCATGCATCACACATCAAGCGGACGCTGACCTCAGACGGAAGTGCTTGTGCATGAACCTTAACTGAGCCGTCAGAATGCTGACTCTGATTTGGATCTTGACCTGTGTGGTCCTTGCGGGGACATGGACTACCAATTCTGCAGTTCAACGAATGCAGGCCGTAGCCTCGCAAGTTAATCGGACTAAATGTTGGATTTGTATTCATTTTCCTGTTAACCCCTCCTCCTCTGCGATGCATTTTCTGGCTTTCCCCTCAGATTCCGCATGGTCCCTAGGTAATACAGGGGCCCTCGTTCAGCAAACGCCCATTTGGAGACGAGAGGCATGGCTATGCGTCAGGAGAAATTATACCAAGGGTAGTACTTGGGTGGGTGAGTTGCCATTGGGTTCCTGTGCCCACCTTGCTGGTGGCATGCCAGTTAACTATTCCCTCCCTCTCCTCAGGAATCAGGATTCCACTGAGGATGAAGCCCGGCAGCTAGGATACATAGTACTTGGCTAAGGGTGGTGGATTGTCCTTGTAGGACAAAGCAGGGGAGGGAAGTGTGGTGGCCTAGACAAATAGGGAATCCACTTAGTACTGAAAAGGTTAATGGAAAAATTGAATTAAATGCTTAGGCCTAAAAGAAAAATACTGCAATCTTGAAGAACAATACCATCTTGTCTGACCACTGTAGGATGAGCCCTGAGCCATTCCATGTTGTTATTTCTCAGGCCGAATGTAATTAAAGTTGTGATAAGCATTTGCGTAACCGCAATGTCTGTTGTGATGGGAATGGAAATGAACTAAAACATGGATTGGTCAGTTAACATATGCAAATAAGCGGATTGAGATGTGCAAAATTTACTGATTGGCTGTAAAATGCTTTTAAGCAAGTGTTTGTGTATTCTGCTTTGAGACAGTACAATAGCTCTCGCTGTATTGCTCTCCCTTGTGCACAAGTAATAAATGGGGTTTCTACGTGCAAAGTGATGCCTCGGTGTGATTAATCTTCGACACCTTTTAGAATATTTGTGACAATCTATGAGCTGTAATCTTAATATCAATAATCAGCCGATATGCAGCAGATGGAACAATTTCAACCCCCCATTCTCTTAAGTAGCAATTTGCAAAGTATCTAAAATGAGTTGGTCAAATAGTTCGTGATATCAATCACTGGGACTATGGTTAAATAGTATCTATCTGTGCAGTCCATGCGATTTGGCCTTTTTTTTCATTACTTTCTATCTGCTGACCTACATGGCTCCTAATACAGCAACACCTCCGTTTTAAAATTTTGAAGGTCCCAGGTTGATTCCTGGTCTATGTTTAGTTAGCTGACATTCCATGGAGCTGCCGTAGGGGGTGCTATGACTGGCCTCAGTGCAACGGGCCAGGTCTGATGAGGTATCCTCTGGGTCTCAGAAGGAAACTTTGGATCTCTCCTCCTCTGATCACATTTGGGACTCCCTCACCTTAATCGAAGGGTCAGTCACGAGGGGACACAAGTTCAAGGTGAGGGGCAGGAGATTTGGGGGGATGTGAGGAAAAACTTTTTTACCTCGAGGGTGGTGATGGCCTGGAATGTGCTGCCTGGGAGGGTGGTGGAGGCGGGTTGCCTCATGTCCTTTACAAAGTACCTCGATGAGCACTTGGCATGTCATAACATTCAAGGCTATGAGCCAAGTGCTGGTAAATGGGATTAGGTAGGTAGGTCAGGTGTTTCTCACGTGTCGGTGCAGACTTGATGGGCCGAAGGGCCTCTTCTGCACTGTGTGATGCACTTGGTTGCCAGGGTCTGTTCCTGTGGGTCCTTGTCAGTGGTAACTAACATTGCTGCCTTTGTACCCTCCAGCAGCCATGTCCTTTCCAAAGCTGTCTGCCAAAACCACCTCCTATCCAACCTACATCCAGCTTGGTATTTATTACAGGATCACAGATGGAATTAGACAGAATATAAAATTTGAGAAGAGGCAACATATTGCAAAGGTGTAGGTTAAAGTGAGACGAGGAAGCAGAAGATGGAGCAGTCTTGTTTGAGGCTGCAGTAAGCTTTGAATCTTTAGTTTTAATTGACATCATCAACACTGAAAACGCAGAGAATAAAGATAAAGAGGCAGTGCCTCCTGTAATGCAAGAGGTCATCTCTTGGATCTCTCATGACCTTGTGTCATGGTGCAATGATGGCCTTGTAGGCAATTCTGGGGATTAAGAGAAGTTGCAAATTTTATTTGGGTATGTGTACTGGAAATATCCTTCAAATAATGTTATTGAATAATTATTTCAGTTATTTATAATCCCAAATGAATTTTATTAATAACTAAGTCACTGTATTTCATGTGTTGTAGGTTTGTGTCTCCTAGGACGGTTCCCAAAGCTTGAAATGGGCAATGTGCTTAGAAATATTTATTTCAATAACAAGCCAGCTGTTGACTGGGGCAGGTTTTCAGGTTGCGGTGGAGCTAAGAGAACAGGACTTGTAGCAGCTGAGGGAAGGCCCGACCTACCTCTGGGGAGTGGTTACCTGTCGACCGCTTGTGCCCCATGATTCATCACGTGTAGATTCTCTATCCTCCTAAAGTATGAGCAATGCCGGTGTCATAGTTGGTGACTACAAATATCAGATTGACTGTTTCATTCAGTCTCTGGTACTGCTGCTTGGCCAGATGGCAGTTCTTGGGTATTTGAAAGGAGAAGGACACAAGGGTAGGGTTGTAGTGAGGGAAGCAGAAGAGATTGAGAGATGTGTGAAGGATGAATTAAGTAGGAACATCATATCAACGTCAATCCTTTTAAACCTTGCTGCTGGCCAGAGCCTGAGTCATGGCAAGCACCATCTCTTCCACTAGATGAGGACATGCAGCCATGTAATGCGTTTGGCTGAAGTGGTTGTCATGGTTCTACAGCTTGCAGTGTGTGCCAAAGGTATGAGATTTGCAGCAGTGTTTAGCGTGCAGGTGAAGTGAAGCTGTGAAATTGAGATGAGTCATGATTGGAGATTGTTGGTAGTTGAGTGATAGGGGTATGGAGCATTGAGCAGTGTGAGCATCTAATGGAATGCAGTGTGAGCATCTAATGGAATGCAGCATTTGAAGATACATTCACTGACCTTGATCACTCATTCAAAATAATTGAATTTCTTTTGGAACTGCAGGTCCTCGGGGCTACACTTCTTGCATTGACCTCAATGGTTGTCTGTCGCCCTGTGGATAGAGGACGTCTCTGCTCTATCTATTGCACCAAGGCCTCCAGGACTGTCAGAGTACCTAGGAGCCTGTGTTCTGCCTTGTTGTGCTATTTCTGTCTCTTTCCAGGTCCAAATTACTTCTACAATGAATTTCAATGCCTGCTTAAACTAAAATGCACCGTCTTTTAAGAGCTGCAGGCTTGCTTGAACCCCTGCTAGCCCCTCAAGATCTTGCCTCCCTACTCGGGTGTGCAACTACTCGTGCAGTGCTGACTGCATGTTGCAATCATGTAAAGAAGCAGGTAGCAGAAGTTTATTTGCTGCCTGCATCTGTGGTTAATTATGCATCATAATCCACACACCTGTTTTTGGGCCTTATCCAAGTTTTCCCCAAGATCATCTACATAAACTGAAACCCTGTCTGGTCAGGTATAACATCTGAAAAATAACACACTCAACAATGCTACACTCCAAGTCCTGCACTGAAATGTCAACTTAAACTATGTACTTTAGTCCTTGGCTTAAACCCACAATATTCTGATTCCAAGGCCAGAGCACTACCACTGAGCCAAGCTACCCCATTTAATACAAGAGAAAGTAAATGATCAAAACTATAAAAGACTGTAGCTGCATTTTTGTTACTTTATTGTTATGTATATCTGTGTATATATAGCAATACAATAAATGTACATGCAGAAGTATTCAACTATATCCATCATGAACAGTGATCTACATAATCAAGTGTCCAAATCATAGTAGTATTATGGAACTATATCATTTGGCAAAATTTAACCATAAATGTGGCTGTTTATTTTATGCTGTTTAACTGTTGCGATATTTCCAACTAAAATTGCGATGTTTTATTTATCACGTAACAAACAAAATAATGGCTACATAATTCATATGAAAGGAATGCTCTAAATATCGAAGGTAAAAATTTATATTATGAAGTTATTTTTCACCATGTAGCACACTTCTGACATATAAGGAAGAGGAGCAGGAACCAGAATGAAACCATTGAATTGCACCAACTTTGAATCTAGGGATTGTCGGAAGAAGCCCATGAAAGTCAGATCTGGAGCCAAGTTTAGCAAGTTTATCTCCAGTTTGTCCACCTAAAAAATAAAACTTGGAGGTGCGAGTACTAAACTGAGCTTGATTATCAATAGTTTACGTTATCTTGATAAACTATGTCTATAGATTTACACTGGTCACTCGACTGTTTATCAAATATTTTATGGTGCAGCCTTTCAAACCTTGCTTCATATACTATACCATTATACAAAAGTTATGCAACATGATATATTGGAGTTAAAGACAAACCTAGACCCGTTGGTTTTTGTCAGGTTGGCAAACACGGACAGCATGATCCAAGCTGTATGTCAGTGAAGAAAATATTTATATAACACCTTTCACAACCATAGGGCATTCCAAAATGCTTCACCGCTAATAGTGTTTTTGAAGTGTAGTCACTGTTATAATGCAGGGAAACATAGCAGCCAATTTGCACACAGCAAGCTCCCACAAACAGCATTGAGACAAATGAGCAGATAATCTGTTTTTAGTGATGTTGGTTGATACAAAATATAAGTTCCAAATTAAAGCATTCAAAATTTATGAAAGTGAAAAAAGCAACAAAGAAAAATCCAAATTGATAGTTTTGCTATATAAATCTGAGAAGCCAGAATTGTTTGTGATTTTTGCATGTAGATTTACAAAGCTATCCAACATTCAGAAGCAGCACAGCATCACCTCTTAGTGATAAACACATATTTAGTCATGATAATCTGTCACTAGTGAACGTTTTAAAGTCCGTAGTTATTATTAGCAACACCTTTTTATTGAATTAAAAAGCATAGGTCTGGGCATTTCTGAATTAGAAACTTATAGTTTGAAGTTCTTTAGCAGTGTATGCAGTTAAACAACTGTCCTTTTCAATGTGAGATTATGTATTGAAGTCACCAAAATCCCAACCGTTAAACCTCAGTCTCAGCTTTACTCAACTACTCAAAGATGAACATGCAAAACAGACTCCTAGAGAAAGGAGGTAGTTGACTCAAGTCAGTTAACTCATTGAAACGGATGGTTGAGGGTCACAGAGATTGTAACAGCAAGGGCTGGGAGAAGGGAATCCTTGCTCAACTAATCATTCATGGACTTTGGATAGAGTGAGCTTAATGGGCCAGTGACCAAATGGCTATAAAATCTTAGCTTTGTTTCCCAAATAATATGACTGGACATCAATTGCACTGAAGGGTGTGTGGGTGTTTCACCATTGGAATGATTCTGATCTTACTTATGTGATAGCCACTGATCGAGACCTGCTCAGATTCTAGAGGTCACAAACTTGTTGACTGAGGACCTAGGTTTATATAGATGAACTACAATTACAATAGGTACTGAATCCTTGCTTTCTGCTTAAATACTGGGTCTGCTATGCTTGGGTGGGTGAGACTGACCCCCATTTCATGTCTGTGACAGCTGATTAGATACAGGCCCCTTGAATACATGAGCACAGTGGGCCTTTTCCAGCCAGGAGATCCAACATGTGACCATGAAATTGCTCTCATGAAAAATCTGGAGCACTTTAGGGCAGGGTCTTGTTGCTCCAGCTTTTGGGCTCAAAATGAATGGAGAAATGTAGTTGGGCATGCCCACCCCCCCACCCTAAAAGTACTGCAATTAGTGACTTGAAGTGCCTGCTTCAAATAGGCACTAGGTCACTTGAATATGCTAATATCAGATTGTGCAAAAAGTGAGCAGAGCATGTACCGCTTCACAGGATCTACTTGTAGCACCCAAGCTGGCTGAGAGTTTGCACAGACTGGTAAACTACACTGGAGTGTTTAACTCGCTGGTACTATGGCGGAGTGATTTTGAGTGAACCTAAAGCCTCCATTGTCAGGTACATATTTTCAACATATTACTAATTTCATAGGTCAGTTTCTGGTAAAGCCGTTTTTTTGAGTTGCTGCAATCTCCTTGCGGTTTTTCATAAACTGACTGGCTTGCTATGCCATTTCAGAGTGTAGTCGAGAGACAACCACATTGCTGTGGATCTGGAGTCAGACTGGTAAGGACAACACGTTTCCTTCTGCAAAAAGACATTATTAGTGAACCAGTTGGGCCTTTACAACAATACAGTAGGTTCATCATCACCATTTATTTAATTAATTTAAATTCCGCAACTGGCGAGGTTGGATTTAAACACTCATTGTGGGATTATTAGGCTGCTAACATAGCCACCATGTCACCACACCCTCTTGATGTTTGAGAACGTGAAATGTACAGGCTTTCTCAAAGCTAATCACATAAAAAGAAAAACCTGGTATGTAGTAGAAAATGTTTGTACATTTATGCAAACCTCCAAACTACAAACTATTAGTTATAAAAGCATCTTAATACTGTACACAATGGCTTCAAGCAACCCATTGTTGAACTTGGCACTTAATACAATTTTATTCACCATGGAGCCTCGGGCACTGCTCATAGCAACGAGAAACATAGGAGGCCAGGTGTGGGGCTATGCCCCTCAACAGACTTCTGCTAAAACTGCCAGATCTTGCACAACAAACACTCCAGTGGAGCAAGTTTTCCCAGTTCTGACACACCTCTTAGTTTTTGGACGGTGCAGAATTCCAGAAGTGGGTTGCTTTTAAAAGACACTGAACACAGCAAAATTCATTAATGGCTACATATGCAATTTAACAATTCACACGTTTTGACACTTGGGAACTTCACAGACCCCAGAGCAATTCTACTCTGAGCTGTTCACACACAGCCTGCCCAAAGCATCAGAAAGCCACATTTTTTCATTAATTCAGGAAAAAAAAACAGGAGTAAAGATAATAAGTAGCTCATGGTAATGCAGGCAGCCTGATTGTGGTGCACCAGCATATAAAACATTAATGAAGCCCAAGGCCAATATGCTTGCACCAGGTCTAAAGAACAGAAATGAAACACTTTTCCACCCCCACAGATCAGCACACTTACTATGGGTCTAAGTTATGTAATACCCAACATAACGCTTACTATAAAATTCTGTCATGGCTTAGTTCCAATTTCTGCTGTGCCAGTGGGACATGTCTGTTTTTATGTTAAGTGACAGGCAGCATTGCACTGAAAACTCCTGAACTTCTTTCACATCGGAACTTAGGTTTTGGAAGTAATTGTAAGGATCCTGAGAACCACAGGTATTGTATAGATGTTTAGATAAACTTAAACTGTTTTCAAATGGGAGGGGCCTAATGTTGTTAATAGTGGATGAAAAATGTGGCACTCTTGATACTCAAACTTTGTGAATTAAAACAAAAACATAGTAATTGAATACAAAATACCATTAAAAATTGTGACATAATACTTTAAGCGGTATAAAATACTTCAATGGAAATAAAACCATTCATGAACAAAAACAATTGTGAAATGGGCTTAAGGCCACTGAGCCACTATTCTTCCTTCAAATCGAACCTGTAACATGAAGAAAAGTTTTATTTTAATTTGCAATTTTGTAAAATCATATGTACCATATCTTTAGAAAAATGTTTTCTCACATCCTCTCCTAAAGATACAGACTCCTCATTGGGGTACAGTTTCAGAAACTGGCCACCCTCCAGTGCCTCGCAAAAGTGGTTTATACGTTATATGTCAAGTTTCAATTGTTAAGGACATCACAGCTGTGAGCCTGATACAATGGCCCACAGCTTGTAGTGGGGAGACTTGTGATGACTAGATGGTAATACCCCCTACCAGATTCTGATAATCAAATTGCACCTTACTGTTTGAGAGAAGTTTAGACAAGAAGTTCTACTAAACTGCTAATCAGTCTGGGTTGCATTTCCCTCATTCTCTCAAATCATGAATCTAAATCTCCTACATTCACCATGAGATGATGGACCATATTCTCTAAACTTCAGCTGAATGGAAATCTCTACTAGTGTGATTTAAGAAAATGGGGAGATTTATGTTAGTGATAACATGGTAAGTTCCAGTAAGAAAATAGTTAACGGATAATAACACACAACTGCTTGGCTCATGTTGTCTTATTCTCCCACAATATGGCTTGCTCACTTACCACTGTGTTATCTCCTGAGTCAGATTAAGCTGAGAGAGATCAAAACAGAGCTAGAAGAGAAACAGAGATAAGGGATCTGGTTAGAACCCAGATTCAGTAAAATTATGACAGGGCACAAAGTAAATACCCAGAAGTAATTACAAGAGGGGCTTAGAATGATCACGACCTCGAGAACATTCTCAACTACCAACAGTGTTCATGATTTGCCTAAAGATTTTTTTAAAATTCTCAATTGATACAATTTGTAGATATTCAATTATTCCAGATCAATCAGGATCATTTAAAATAATTGCAGTAGAATTGCAAATGTTGGATTTGTTATATGAATTAGAATTTTTTTGTATCTTTGGGTTTTGAAAGTTGTGCAGTACATACAATACCTTTCCAATCTCTCTGGACATGAAGGAAACATTGTTCTTCACAGTAAGGTCCAGCTTTCTCTTCTGTGCTTCCTCTAATGGTAATTCAAACTCAAATCTGGAAGAACATGAAGTCTAGAATGAGAAAAGGCCATTCAGCCCCATTAGCTCAGCTCCTGTTGATTCTATTATAGACTCCCTCCCGTACTAATTGTTGTTCTCTTATTTTAAGGCTACCTGTTCAGGGGAAAAAGAAATCAAGCAATGTTGCCAATTATCCCCCTTCTCGACAGATTTTGATCCACTTCCTTTTGACCCCAGACCTAACTTTGCAATTTGGGAGGTTCCACACGCGGGGGGAACAAAGGACAGATTTCTTCTGCTTAGAGCATATGTATGGGGGCAGTGTGTAGAAAAACATTTTCACAGCTATGGAGGCAATTGGATTATTATTTGTAAAACATAGCAATATACAAGTTATGTACCTGTTATTTCACTAACATACTCTCTTAAATCTCTCATTTCTCCTGTATAGTTGGAAGTCATAAATATATGCAAAGATTGGATTTTGTGCTTATGATTTTACTGTTGAAATGAAATAAAGTTCAGCACAACAGGGTGTTCAAAGAACTGCTATCTATGTTACCCCTACTACTCAAGTATCCTGATGATATGTATGGGTCGTTCCCATTTCCCTGTTTTCTATTCACTTTGCCTTGGATCTCTTTTCCTTCAGTTTCTCATCTATTCTTCACTCCTTACTTGTCATTATACTCAGGATTGATTGTTTTCTTCTTTACACTCGTTTTTCTCTTTGTCACTCGATTTTTGTCAGGGAGTAGAATTAGAGACACATATGGGTCAGGGATCTCCTTGGAATGGAGCTTCAGATTCCTGCAACAAACAACCAATCAATATTTAGCAAAGTTTTTGTTCATATTGTGTGGTAAGATTGAACATGATCTCTGCTGTCTTTCATGGAAACTGCCTTCTCCAACATTTGACTCTCCTCCATAACTCTTTCCAATGCCAGTGGATACAGGCACTCTTGTAGCTACCCTATGCCCTTGTTTTTTTTCTCCTCATTCCCCATGAGCCAGAATATTCTACGTTGTGAAGCACTATCTACTGCTGCTCCTAGCTGAAGGGTGGCTGTAACTTGTATCCACAACTATTGGAATAGGAAGCCAGTGTTTGGAGGCAAATTAAACCCAAGATACAGGTCATTTTCTTTTGTTACAGTAACACCATTCTCTGCTCTTAATTATTACAAATGTCTCTAAACTGTTTTATCCTTTTTTAAAAAATCTGCAACAGGATAAAATTATCAGAATAGTCTCCTGGGCCGCATACAACTAAATGATTACATTCACGTGTGTGTGTGGGGGGGAAGGCAATCGCTGATGAGGTAGAATCACAGTCAATCATCTCTCATGCTCCCAAGTAGCTCTTTTGCCTTGGAGCTGCACCTGAACGTCTTTCATGTTAAGTTCTGCAAGCTCAGAGGAATCTAGTAAAACTTATTGTCCACTAAAATCAACACAAAATTAGTCCTGATTCCACCAACGAAGTAACTGTGGTTGGGATCAAAACTCAGGGCTCTAGTGCTGCACTGATGCGTTGCATTTTCCATTGTTATTTCTTATTCAGTCTGCTAAGAATCATGATAAACCATTTAGCAGTGATCACTACCACGAAGTAGTTGAAGTGAATAGCGTAGGTGCATTTGAGGGAAGCTAGCTAAGTACTTGAGAGGGAAAGGAATAAAATGAATGACATATGGATACAGCTTAGCTGGAGCATAAACACCAGCATTGACCAATTGAGCCAAATGGTCTGTTTCTATGCTGTTTATGTAAAGACAGTGTCACTACAGCCTGTCAATGCTATATAAATGATTTCCCATTTAAACAATGAAAGCTGTTATTCTGTGAAGATAATTTTACACAAAACTAGGAATCGTGGGTGAAGTGTTTTTAAATGATCGAAGTAGCATGTTATTGAAGAAGGATCACCAGACCTTGGAAGGGGCACAATAATGATTAAAGTGATTCTACACTAGATTACATAATTTTCAATTTAGGAATTACCATCTGCACATTCTTAAAACATTTGATAATTTACTACAGCTAAGTGAAATGTTCCAATATCTGAACATTCTTACATTTGGAAATTGATCTGACTAAACGCTGCAGCTACGGTATTCCCAAATCTAGAACTACTGCATAAAGGTGCCATTATATTCTGATGGAGGAGAGAAAAAGAGCATACAAAGTGCATATCCTGTGGCATTCCATTCATTGAGTGACTAAAAGGTGTAGGTGATTCAGTACAGGATATATGAAACTGTCCACAGATGATTTTAACTATGATTTGTACAGTATAATGATTTATTAGTAAAATGCAATTACTGCCTCCCAAACCCTTACCTGCAGGAATGTACTACAAGCAGCAGTCTCCTTTGCTGCACATTGTACTGCAGTGTCAGCTTGATCTGTGGCGACTCTGAAACATCCATTTTACTGAAACACAAAGAGGACAGCAACTGTGGTTATATGAAAAGACAAGCAACAACTGCAGAGCATGGTTTCTAAGCCAACAAGTTAGCCATCAACTCCGGTTCGCCCTCCAGTTGTGTGGACCCTCAATAACTCAAATGTTAAGAAGCCCACAGCTGCACTCCAATTTCGTCCCTGATTTTCCGGTGCAAAGTGCAGTAGTGGGAGGCGTGGGGCTGGGGGTTCACCAAGGGCAGAAAAACAACATGCTTCCATTCTCTTACCACAATGCCCTGTTCCCCTAAAGTGCCCTGTGCCTGTATGATTTAACCCTTGGTCATGCCACACAAAGTGTCATCAACATAGGCAAATTCCAGTGTAGAATTTATGCAATTGGTATGAAAATATAAAGTTGCTGTCTACCGATTCATTCTCTGTCGCAGATCCAGTTCAGATGACGCTGATTCGCTGGTTGAAATGATGTTGTGCTCGGAAGCAAAGGAGGACACTGAATGGTTGCTGGGATCATTCGCTAATGATGAAATGGGTTTCGATTCACTCTCGTCACTAACTGAAGGCGAGAAGGATACATTCTCCACCTCATAGTTAGCTGGTTCCTGTGCTGCGGTCTGAATTGAGAAAAGCTCCCTGGAATGCTCAGAAACTAGGATCTGTGGCATAATAAAAACAAAGAGCATTGACATTATATAACGAACAGTTGGAGCATTCTTTAAAACAGAGCATCCACATATAACAGAACACTTGGAGCTGCCTCATGATTAAGAGAACAATCAGAGCAACTCCAACACAAGCCCCATTAAGTGCTAAGGGCCATTAATCACAATAGAAAGCATTTTCACCCAAATAGTCAATACTTGATTCATATTATCTTACCCCCAGCATGACTTTTAACATGATTTTACTATTGGGTCCTGAATTTTCCAACTGAAACCATTTGTCCAAGGTCAGATTCTTGCTGGCCAGCAGTTGGGAGAGTGGAAATGTCAGAGTCCCCAGGACATAACTGTCATCCTTAACCTAGGGAACAATTTTGAAAATACTTTTTAAAATGAAAATATCACATGCTAGAACCATTGCAATCAAGTAAAGGGATGAGAGATATATAGTAGTTTAAAATAAGACAAAAATAAAATCTACTACAATGGTATGGTGTTCCTGTCCCATTGAGTTAGTTATATCATCTCAGCAAACCTAAGATGTAAAATAGCCGATTAACAATAGCATTTCATGCTCTGGCATTCCTGCAGTTTACCTGAACCTCCAAACATTCCTTGTTTGGATTCCCTATAAGGAATGAAAATGACTCCTCCCAAATGGGTAGTTCTGTGCTACTAATAACCTGCAAAAGAGAAGGACACCATTAACAGTTTGTAATTGTGTACAAAGAACAAAAATGTTTATTAAGTGGGAGCTTCAGCAACGTAACCTCCAATCTTAAAACTCTGACAGTAGAATCTAACCATTGCACCATCCAGTTCCCTCTAACATACTAAGTTCCACTTTGCTTTAAAGATACTCTTTCTGCCTTCTTTAAAATAGGTTCTGGAGGAGAGGTTAATTCTCTGGTCATAAAAGTGGGAGTCTCATCATCAGGAATGGAATCAAACACTCACAGGGCAGGTAAAACATGGGTTAGAGTCGAGTAGAGTTCCCTTACTCAGTCCTGTGATGTTCCTCAACCTAATCTCAAAATCCATATACCATATTAGTGTGACACGAGTATCTCCATCTCCCTTAACAGCCATCCTTACAGCCTTTCTGACCAAGCTGCAAATAATTGGTGCAGAATTAATATCACCCAGATGAGGAGTGAGATCATGATTTCATATGTTATCAGGTTGTTACTGTAACTGCTTTATTGTGGTTCTCACCACCGCCATGTAGATGTTGGTTTGTGAAATGGAACTGAGAATTGATACTAAATCGTGCTGCAGGCTTAGTTGTGAACTGATAAGGAAGTTGTCCAATGGAATCCATCTGAGGAAATGTTTTTTGCTGTTGGAGTGGTTGTTTGTCATAGAGTCAGAGGTCTACAGCACAGAAAAAGGCCCTTTGGCCCATCGAATCTGCACCGGTCAAACAAGTACCTAACTATTCTAATCCCATTTTCCAGCACCAGGCCCATAGCCTTGTATGCCATGGCATCGCAAGTGCACATCCAAATACTTCTTAAATGTTATGAAGGTTTCTACCTCTACCACCCTTTCAGGCAGTGAGTTCTAGATTCCCACCACCCTCTGGGTGAAAAAATTCTTCCTCGCCTCCCCTCACCTTAAATCTATGCCCCCTGGTTATTGATCCCTCCATCAAGGGGAAAAGTTCCTTCCTGTCTACCCTATCTATGCCCCTCATAATTTTATACACTTCAATCATGTCCCCCCTCAATCTCCTCTGCTCCAGAGAAAACATCCCTAGTCTATCCAATCTTTCTTCATAACTAAAACTCTCCAGCCCAGGCAACATCCTGGTAAATCTCCTCTGCACTCTCTCTAGTGCAATCACATCCTTCCTATAATGCAGATTCCAGAACTGCATGCAATACTCTAGCTGGGGCCTAACCAGCATTTTATACAGTTCCAGCATAACCTCCCAGCTCTTATATTCTATGCCTCAGCTAATAAAGGCAAGTATCCCATATGCCTTCTTAACCACCTTATCTACCTGTCCCACTACCTTGAGGGACCAGTGGACATGCATACCAAGGTCCCTCTGATCCTCGGTACTTCCCAGGGTCCTGCCATTTATCATGTATTCCCATGCCTCGTTTGTCCTGCCCAAGTGCATCACCTCACACTTATCCAGATTAAATTCCATTTGCCACTGATCAGCCCATCTGACCAGCCTGTCTATATCCTCCTGTAATATAAGGCTATTCTCCTCGCTGTTTACCACCCCACCAATTTTCGTACATCTGAGAACTTACTTATCAATCCTCCTACATTCAAGTCTAAATCTTTTATATATACCACAAACAGCAAGGGACCCAACACCGATCCATGTGGTACCCCACTGGACACAGGCATCCAGTCACAAAAACACCCCTCGACCATCACCCTCTGCTTCCTGCCAATCAGCCAATTCTGGATCCAATTTGCCAAATTGCCTTGGATCCCATGGGCTCTTACCTTCGTTATCAGTCTCCCATGTGGGACCTTATCAAAAGCCTTGCTGAAGTCCAAGTAGACTATGTCAAATGCATTGCCCTCATCTACACACCTGGTCACCTCTTCAAAAAATTCAATCAACTTGGTCAGACATGACCTCCCCTTAACAAAACCATGCTACCTCTCCAAGTGTAGAATAATTCTGTCCCCCAGAATTGCTTCCAATAGTTTTCCCACCATTGAGGTTAGACTGAGTGGCCTGTAGTTCCCTGGTTTATCCCTTCCTCCCTTGAATAACGGTACCACATTGGCTGTCCTCCAGTCCTCTGGCACCTCTCCTGTGGCCAGAGAGGTATTGGAAACTATTGTCAGTGCACCTGCTATCTCCTCCCTTGCCTCACTCAACAGCCTGGGATACATTTCATCCGGGCCTGGAGATTTATCTACTTTTCTGCCTGCCAGAACACTTAGAACCTCCTCCCTTTCTATGCTAATTTCTTTAATTATGTCACAGTCCTTCTGTCTGATTTCCGTACCCACGTCTTCTGGCTCCACACACATTACCACTATGGTCCTTGCCTACTCTTTCCCTAGTTATCCTCTTACTCTTAATGTACTTGTAAAATAATTTTGGATTTTATTTTACCTGCCAGTGTTTTATCATGCCCCCCTTTTGCTCTCCTAATTTCCTTTTTAAGTTTCCCCACCTACATATTCTATACTCCTCTAGGGCTTCTGCTGTTTTGAGCCCTCGGTATCTGCCATAAGCCTCCCTTTTTCTCTTTATCCAATCCTGTGTATCCCTTGAAATACAGGGTTCCCTGGATTTCTTGGGCCCACCCTTTGTCTTTACTGGAATATGATGGCCCTGTACTCTCCCTATTTCCTTCTTGAATGAGTCCCACTGTTCTGACTCAGATTTACCTAAAAGTAGCTGCTCCCACTCCACTCTGGCCAAACCATATCTGATCTTATTAAAATCGGCCTTCCCCCAATTTAGAACTCTGATTTCTGGCCCATTCTTGTCCTTTTCCATAACAATCTTGAACCTAATGGAATTATGATCACTATCTGCAAAATGCTCCCCCACTGATACCTCTGCCACTTGCCCGGCTTCATTCCCAAAAATTAAGTCCAGGACCACCCCCTCTCTTGTAGAACCTTCTACCTACTGGCTCTCCTGGATGCATTTTAAGAATTCCACTCCCTCTAAACCTATCACACTATGACTAACCCAGTTATTGTTGGGGAAGTTGAAATCCACCACTATTACTACCCTATTATTTTTACACTTCTCTGAAATTTGCCTACATATCTGCTCTTCTTTTTCTATTACTGTTTGGGAGCCTATAGTACACTCTAATGACGGAGTTTACTTGCAGAATATGATACAGCAGGGGTCAGAATACTGATTACGTCACTCCTAAGGTCTGCTTATTGAAGAATTCGTGATTTTGCCAGCAATGATATCTGGCATATTTTATAATGACAAAACAACCTTAACTTCAACGTTTAAGATGACACATTGACATGGAGACAGGGGAATCCTCCCTTCTATGCCTTTGGCCTTTATTCAGGCACAGGCTCATCTTGGAGAGTAATATTTTCACCAGATGCCAGAAATATGTGCATTTTGGAAGCTCCAAAGCTAATTAACCATTAAGGTGGTCAGTCTCTTACCTGACTTTTAAACGAGGTGCGATTGACAGTTATCTGAACCATTGGACTGGGGTGCTTCTTCCCTTTCTTCATCTGCGTGAACATGTAAGATCCATAATTACAATCACAGCAATGAACAAGAGCTAGCAACTTAACTCAACTCTCGTCAATGGTCTTTTTCTATTTGGAGATTAAGATTGACCACAGCCATTGGGAAAAGATCGGTCTTGAATGGCCAAGATTAGAATATAACACAATACCATGCATTCATACACAAACCCTATTTGGATGATTAGTTGGGTCTTGCTTTTGGAGTCAGGGCCTTGGACAAGATGCCCTGTATAAATTAATACATGAACCTTGCTAGATTGCTAGGAAACATAGATCCCTCTCTTTCCAATTATATCTCTAACAAGCCTAGATGCAGACTCGCCCATACAGCAGTAGGGACCAAACAACTTCAGACATTATGGCTGGGATAGAATCGCCATTTTATTGGGAATCAACAAGCCTGAGGCCTACAGGAAGTTCATGTGCCCTGTCCAGGTAGACGGTCAAGATGGCTGCAGATGGTTCCACCTCGTTCTGTGTGAAGATGGTCCTGTTAGCCTGAAGGACCTGAGAAGAGATGGATAGGAGAATAAAACCATTTAAATTAAAATACCAGCTCTTGGAAGTGACTGAAAAATAGAGATAAGCAGCTTCTTTACAATTTTCCATTAACAGAATAAAACCCAGCAATGCAAAATCCTTCATCTAGACTCCCTTCAAGTCTGGCTGGTCGCAGTGTCCCTCATTTGATACTAGAGGCTGGTGCAGGTTGAGAAATATGTAGGAATTTTACAATCCCAATTTCATTCCGCAGTATATGCTAAAATTACTTTAAAATAAAAAGCAGCCCCTAGACCTGTTGATGGTAATTGCTAATCTACATGGGTGTGACAGGTCAATGGCTATGATCAGACTGAAACCCACTATGTCTGCACAGCTGCTTCAAACATAATAACTAAGGTGTACGCTTGTGACTTTGAAACATGAAAGCACAATGTTCAGCTTCCAAAATTATTTGTTCTCCCCCTCAACCAGCTACATACAATTAAACACAGACTCAACCTGAAGTAGTAGATTTTCATCCCGTTATTTGGAATTCATTGAGAGCCTGCAGCTGGCACCACCAACACTAAATCACACCCGTAAGGCACTGTGCCATGTCCTCTTAGGCAACGAGACAAAATCACCTGAGAAATTAAAGCTGGACACTAAGCAGGAAGAAAACTGGTACCAATCTCACCTGTTCTAGGATGACTGAATCCATGCCTGGTGGCAACCATTCTAACTTGAGATGAAGTTTTCCTGATTTGACATCATTCAGCATGAACCACTACAGTTGGACAAGGAAAAGAAACAGAATTGGGTAGCATAGCAATTATGATGTTTACCTAATTCTCCAACTTGAATGGGGAATTGGCCTGCATAATGTCATGTATTCAAATGATCCTTGGACCTACTGGTTGTAGAAAAGACTGCCACCTGAATCGCTCTCAGTTAGACACTCCATTCTTGGGGCTGGCTGTGAAATTTCATTAATGGAAACCTGACAGCCAAAGTCTAGTTTTCTGGGTGTTTGCGTTTTTTATATTGTGGAGCTTACAGTAAAATATCAACACTTGACCAGCAGCTGCAAAATCATCAGGATCTCAAAATTAAGTTTACCACCATCAGAAGTTAGAGGAACAGCTGGAGTGAGATTAGACTAGACTTCATGTGGAGTGAAACAGTGGTACAGATTAAACAGGTTGAATGGCCTGACTTGGCATTTTGACAAACCAGGGAGACTATTTTCAGCTGCCTTACTGTCTGGAAAACATGTATCCAGGATTCTTACTGCTCTCTCCCAGATAACTCTTGAAAGCCAATACTCTAATGGATAGAATGCCCTGGCTAGACAAGCACTCGTTGCTGGTAAGCTACTTGGTTCCCCAACCTGTGTTTGAAAGTTTAGTTAAGTATGGGGTGTTGTGGTGGGAGAGTGTGAGCGATCTGTATCAGCCAAACAGAAACTCCAATTTTGTAGAAGCTCATTGGAGCTGCCCAATTTCTATACATTAATTTAAATGGATCAAAAATCAGAAAGGCTCCCTTCCTGATGTATACTCCTCTTCTTTGCCTGATTTACCCTTGGCTACCACACTCAGGGGATCCAATACTCCTGGCTGCAGGAAAAGGAAAATCTGTCTCATTATATGATTTGAGTTAACCAGATTTTTTAATACCTCATCCATAACTTTACTGTTCATGATGTCCTTGTAGCTGATCTTCAATCTGCATGTAAGAGATTACAATTTAAGTCAAGCACATCAAGAAAATTCTTTTACATTACAAGCAAATGCAACCAACCATAGACCTTCCTAAAAAGCAGTTCATTTGCAAGTAGAAATGTAGTGGAATTTCCATGACCACCCACAGAAGTTTCAAACTATGTTTCTCACAGGTTTATAGTGTTTTGTTTACTTATTGATAGACCATTGTAGAGGGAGCTTTACTCTGTATCTAATCGCATGCTGGGAGAATTTGATGGGGACAGTGTAGAGGGAGCTTTACCCCGTATCTAACCCTGTCCTGTACCTGTCCTGGGAGTGTTTGATGAGGACAGTGTAGAGGGGGCTTTACTCTGTATCTAACCCTGTGCTGTACCTGCCCTGGGGGGTGTCTGATGGGGACAGTGTAGAGGGAGCTTTACTCTGTATCTAACCCCGTGCTGTACCTGCCCTGGGGGTGTTCCTCAATCATTTTGGGTGAACAAGTTCCTGGTCCTATAGAAGGTCAAAGCACTAACTGAATGGCATTTTCTTTGTTCCAATGCTGTCTCAACATTGTTATGACATCTTTTCTGAATTTTCTGATGGAGCAACGTACCTTCCAAGGAAATCATCCTTGTCTATGTCCTTATCAAAGAGCTCAAACTCCAGCTCCTGGCCTGGAATGTGATTTACAATGACCTAAGAGGAGAGAGATTACCACAGGTCAGAACCTTCCTTAGGAAGAGAGTAGCAACTGATTAAAAAACAACAGGGATTAACAGGGCCAGATGTTTGCTCCTAAGTGTGAAATAATCCAACACTAAGCAAGATCAGGACTGAGTGAAAAAGGTGGCACAGTGAAGGTCCTGGACACAGGACCTGCCCACTTGTTACCCAGGCCCATCCATCTGGCACCCTTCATGGTCCTGCAGGATAAAGGATTTTTATTTTATTGCCCTTTGGTTTCAAAGTGCATCATCTGAACATACTGACCTCGTATAGTTCATGCCACTTGGGATTAAGGTTTTCTTTAATTGTTCTGCTCCGGAAGCTTTGGGCTCCTGCTCGCAATTTGACATAGGGATCCGACTTTCCTTTCACCATTCCTTTCATGAAGTTGTCCTTTGCAATTAGATTCTCAGCTTCTAGCAGATGAATCCGTATCACGCCCTGAAAGAGCAAAATTTAATGACTGCAACATAGGTAGGCCATTCAGCCCCTTGAGCCTGCTCCACTATTCAACTGGATCATTACTGATCTGTACCTCAACTCCATGTTTGAGTGCTTTTTGTACCTATCCACTAGTTAAGTATTTTTCAACTTGGACTCCCAAATCTTTGTTCCTGCAGTTTAGTTTGTCACCATCTAGAAAGTAGTGACCAGAAAAATGTTTGACTGGCCCTCTACACACCCACTTAAGAACCTTTGTTTCTCCCCAATGATCATTTGTTTAAAAGTGCACTTTTTCATCTCTCAGATTTATATAAAAAAATCTCTTGGCAATATTATATTTCAATGGATGTCAGCAAAAACAAATTGTTTAAAGTAAATCTCCAAATTGGAATCAGATTCTTCAGTTTTGACAGTCTGACTGTTTTACTTCCTGCATAACATCAAAGGCGCAGCATCTTCAAAACAGCATGGTACATTCTGGATTAGCTTGCACAAATTACATTGCTCTCTGTTTTTTATATGAATGTTTTCTGCTCAGTCAACCAATCCCTGCCATCAATTTCCACCAGTTAATCCCTGTTATCCATAAATCCCCTTAATCATTCTGCCCATCAATTCATCCCTTCCTAATCCATCCCTACCCACCAATCCATAAAAAGATACAAGGTGAAATGAACTGAAAATTGAATCCTAAATTCAGTCACCATAGACAATCTTTCTCATCAATCGCCACATTTGACCCTTAGAATTTATTTATTTAGTGAATGCAAATCCCAAAAGGCAAGCAATAGCCTCATTTGCTGAGTTTAGGATGATTACTCCATCACTTAGTCTGTAGAGGGGACTCTCCTCGGTAACATGCAGTATCATTTGTGACACTTTGTAAATGCACTCAGGCCCCAGCAATGGAGGTTGGCTGCACAGGGGCCCTGACCTGTCCTGAACCTATTTAGTAAGGACCATTCTTGCCATGGTAGTTCAAAGCCTGCCATTTGACAGCTGGGATTTGTCACAAGGAGCTTGTTAGTGACTTCCCATGTTTCCCATTCCTTGATCCAAAGGCTGTTTGCTGGTAGATCATGCTCAGGAAGGTTTCTCCTTATGGGGAACTGAGATGGGACGGGAGTTGAACAGGTCATCATGGAGTGGCAAGTGGGGTGCAGAATGGATGGTTTCAACCAGCTTGTGGGTTTATGTCAGTCGGCAAATGTGTGGGGGAGTGAGAGGACAGGAAGCCAGGGGAGGGATGTTGAGCAGGGGTTTCCAATTATGATGTGCATTGTTGCATTCAACTAATGTCAACAAATGTTGTGTGTGATGACCTTTGTCAGACAGGTGCACAGTACTCTACTGCTGTCTACAATAGGGCAAGTGCTGAGGTTCAGAGTCTTGTGGAAGCAGCCTAGAATCCATCACCATAATGCATCTCCACAGTCCAACACACCATCTCCCCCTGCCCCCCATTCAATCCTGTACTCTCCATTTTTTCATTTCACCCTTCTCAGCTTTCTTTTTACGTTCACTTTTTCTTACTTCAGCCAGGCCTGCTCTTAAAGTCTCACTGAATATGTCATGCACATCTCCAAAATTAATACCAGTCCTGTTCTGTCTTTGGTACAGAAAGTGGATTTATATGCGTGGCACTTCCAACTGTTGCCAAGTTACTCACAGCTACTGCTATCCAATCCTAGCAATGGGTGTGAAGTACTGAATCTGTTCTAAACAGGGCAGGTGAATTGAGCTCCTGATCTTGGCTAGAACAGAACGTTCAGTCAGTTCAAGCATTTCAAACTGGAGTTTGAATCAATACTTCCACAAATGGGGTCCAACTTTGGTCTTCCAAGCGTTCTTGCTCACTAGAGCTGCTGATGGGACACCTGCAATGCTTGATGACCTTGACCCTAGTGTTGCCCTGTAATTCAAAATCAATGACTGACCAGCAAAACAGTGACAAATCTTATTGCCATAGATGATGCATTTCGCCAACTATCAGCTTGATCCACGTCAACTGCAATGGTGAATCCTTACACATGTGGAAATATAAAGCGGCCTTGTAATTGACCAAGTACCTCAGTCCCCACACTGCTGGGGGCACTGCTTTCAGTTGGTAAGGGAACTTGGATCAGACTTCCCACTCCTGCTGCCTCCATCAACTTAGTTGCAGTCATATTGATCTTGTCAGACTTTGTTGGTCCCTGTTTTTGTTCCAGTGTGGATTTCCGAGTTCTGGGAAGCTTCTCCAGGTCAACCATTTCAGAAATCAGGATCTGCCAAAGAAACAAACACATAGCCATGGTAAAAACAAGAAGAGAAACAGTGTGACATCCAATTTATTCTGCCTTATTTTAAACTCCAAAAGAACAAGTGATTTGTGTCCAGAATTTAAAGGGTTCTTAGTTCAAATCTAACGCCATAAGAAATAGAAGAGCAAGCCATACAACCCCTCAAGCCTGCTCCACCATTCAGTATCATAGCTGATCTTC
The DNA here is from genome assembly GCF_017639515.1 of Carcharodon carcharias. Taxonomy (NCBI): domain Eukaryota; kingdom Metazoa; phylum Chordata; class Chondrichthyes; order Lamniformes; family Lamnidae; genus Carcharodon; species Carcharodon carcharias. Next base: position 23,092,009 of record NC_054507.1, on the reverse strand, counting down.
TAGATCAATTTCATTTTTTGTCCGATCCCCAGCTCCCTTGACTGTGTCCAAAAATCTATCGATCTCCGTTCTGAATATACTGAATGGCTGAGCATGCACAGCCCTCTGGGGTACAGAATTCCAAAGATTCACAACCCTGAATGAAGAAATTTCTCCTCATCTCAGTCCAAAATGGCTCACTCCTTATCCTGAGACTGTGAATCCTTCAGTCGGAAGGAAACAGCCTCTCAGCATTTACCCTTTTAAGCATTTTATATATTTCAATGAGATCACCTCTCATTCTTCTAAACTCCAGAGAATATAGTCCCACTCTACTCAATCTCTCCTCATAGGACAACCCTCTTATTCTAGGAATCAACCAGTGAACCTTTGTTGTGCCCCTCTAAGGCAAGTATATCATCCCTTAGGAAAGGAGACCAAAATTGCACTTGGTACTCCAGGGTGTGATCTCATCAAAGCACTGTATAATTGTAGGAAGACCTCATTACTCTTATACTCCAACACCCCTTGCAATAAAGACTAACATACAATTTTCTTCCCTGATTACTTGCAGCACCTGCATGTTAACTTTATGATTCATGTACAAGGACACCCAAATCCCTCTGAATACCAACATTTGCTAGTGTCTCACCTTTTTTAAAAAAATCCTGCTTTTCCATTCTATCTACCAAAGTGGACAATTTCACACTTACTCATGTATGCTCCATTTGTCAGCTTATTGCCCAGTTTTTTTTTTTGTCCAGTGAAAATGCTAGTGAATCCTGTCTCCAATTCATTGCATTTTTCACTTGCACACACCACCTAGCTGGAACGTGAGACAGATGTGCACAAGAGGCCAATGATAGAGATAGAAAGAGTACAAGTGAGACAGTACGAAAGAAGGGGAGGTGATACACAGAGGGGTGCGTTTCATTTGGGAGCATGCTCCTTTGTCTGTTTGCATAAAATGCCTGTGTTCAATTTTAACACTAATCAAGTTATTGAGTTAATGATTACATTACAATCATTTTAAGAGAACAGATTAAATAGTATGCTGTCAGAGGAAATTAAGCTGCAATGGATCCAAGAGAGAAACAGCAAGTGGTGAATAGACACAAGGCAAATCACAGAGAAAGCAAGGAACAGTGATCTGGCCATATAAAGTGCCCCTTTCAGGCAATTAGACACTTTGGGCTTATAATGACAGCCTTTCTGCTGTAGTTGTAGGATGGATTAGAGCCTGATACTTTCTTTGTAGATTAGGTGATGTGTAATTCTATCACTGACCAAAAAAGTAATGCCAATTACTTTTAAGGTTTAAAACCTGTCAATATACCAAAAAGCTTTTACATTGAACTGTTCCTGAAACAGCAACAGAACAGACTGAATAATGGCCTGAAGTCCAAGGGAGAAGACAGACAGAGGGAAAGTGAGAGGCTGGAAAAAAAACTCTGATAATTAAAAAAAACTGAACAGCTAACTCTAAAGTGCAACTTCATGTCTTCCATTCCTCATGTGGCAATATTCCCTTCTTGGCCATGCAATTAGAGGGAGTTAGTGAGCTAAAAGAGGGGAACATTGACATTCCCACACAAAAGGGGCAGATTTTCACCATTAGCACCTGGGCATCAATCTAGTGGAGTGGAACCCCCACCTTTTAAAGAACCCACCCGATTTTCATTCTTTTGTAATCAGTGGGATGAGTGTTACATGGGTTCTATAAAAGGCGAGCACCAGATTACTGTCCAAGCAGCGAAGATAAAAATGCACCTCAATGTTTGCCTCCTGGTTTTTCTCCTTGAAATCAGTGGTCAGGCCACCTGATTGTTCCTGGTGTTAGTCTCAACACTGTTCTTTCAGTTCCAGGCCACAATAAAAGGCCCAATATCTCTGAGCTGTTGGTCTCACTCACCCGCATTATGATCTTTAGATAAATCTGGCTATTGGGCCCAGAATGTTCTAGTGGGAACCACTGGTCAAAGCTCATATCTGGGCTCATCAGCAACTGTGACAGAGATATGGACAATGACCCCAGACTCAACTGACGGTCATCATCCTTAACCTAGAAGAAAAAGTAAAATGAACAGGTTTAATTGAAACACAAACTGTGGACTTGTAATTAATGTTTATGTAATTTCTAACCCTTAATTTCCCTTATTTTATCTTTAGCCCATTTTCAGTTATTGCTCTCCCCTCTCGTACTATACCATATATTAGTAATGTTGCTTTAAAAATCTTTTGGGGTCGTTACATCCTGCCCATTATGTACAGTAACATTAAAAATGACAAAACAAAAACAGGTTGTTCAAACCCACCAGTCCATGTTGGTGTTTATCCCCTACAGGGATAGTAAATTCTGTACTTGCTGTGTTCCCACATCCCTTTATTCCCTTTCCTTAAACCATCTATCTAACCTATTCGTAAATATTGAAATCCACTGGTTGCAGTTCACTACAAAACCCACAGAAAATGCAAACCCCAAACCAAGAGTTCTTTGGAGAAAGAAAAATTGTTAGATACAATTTAAACTTCCTGCAAGGATAACAATATTTGGACAAAACCCAGTTTGGTGTTAAGCTACAGTCAACAAATAAAAATCCCTCTGGAAAGGTCAAGAAAGGTACCTGTATATCGAGGTCTTGTTGATTCGGATTCTGAACAAAGAATGTAAAGGCATCCTCCCAAACTGGGGCGTTTGTGTTATACACGGTCTGTGGGGAGAGATGATAATCTGACATTTTGGAGAGGCAGAAACCCATCAACTTGGTTCCTCGGTTTTAAAAAAATAACTATAAATGGCACCGTGAAATATCCAAGATGATGATGCTCACTTTGTTCTGATAGTAAAATACTGATGTATGAGGACTAGATACCTGAGTAATTGTGTGCATGGACTGTAAGCCATACTGGAGAGTATCTGTTAGGAATTATAATGTAAATGAGGGCAGCAGCTAATCTGAAGGAAAGCAAGTTCCACGTGAGTAACTGATTACAATGAGGGTGTGCGCAAAGGTCTGTAATGGAGAACATGTTGGCAGTCCTTCCCTGCTCTATATCACATTGCACTGTATTGACCTTAAGTAATGGACCAAGTGTCCATCCATACCCTGCTCTCGAAGGTTTTGTCCAATAACGAGACCTGGACCAGTGCATTCGGTTCCCTGGTCCCTTGCTTTAGCTGTGCACAAAAAGAAAAATAACAGTTAGTGAAACAGCAACTCCTGAAGGTGGATACAGGAACTGAGAGAGAAACAGAGTGAGACAAACAGAAAGAGAAACAGAGATGAACAGAAAGAAATATAGAGAGAATGGAAACCAGACAAGTGGGCAATTAAAATTGCCTAGGCCACTTAGCCTCTCCATAGCTGCCAAGAGCTGGCAGCTGTGAATTTCACCAGCTTCTGCGGATACCTGCCCAAAGTTGGCAACGTTCTTTTTAACATTTGAATTTCAGATCTGATGATGACCCAGCGAGGTAGACTGGGGTCTGTAGAAGCTATGCAAGGTAGGTTTTACATTCCTCGTGGGGCCTAGAGGAAAGGATTGCGTCTTTGGGCCTCTCAAGGATAGCTTAGGCCTCCTCTGTGTGATCTTGCCCCTCCTGATCACACGGACCCCATGAAATGGCCCAGTAGCTGGACCCATCACTTAACTGGTCTCTGGGCAGGAGGACGGTAGGTGGCATTTAATCATAGAATGGTTACAGCACAGAAGGAGGCCATTCAAATTGTATCCGTGCCAGCTTCCTGCAAGAGCAATCAGCTGGACCCACTTCTCTATCCTTTTCCCCCGTAGCCCTGCAAAATTTCTCCTCAGGTGCCTATCCAATTCTCTTGAAAATCCCAGTTGAATCTGCCTCCTTCAAACATCCTAGATCCTAACTACTCACTATGTAAGAAAGTTTTTCATGATGTCATTTTGGTTGCTTTGCCAATCACCTTAAGTTGGTGTCCTCTGTTTCTTAACCCTTCCACCACTGGGAACAGTTTTTCTCTATCTACTCTGTCCAGACCACTCATGATTTTGAATAACTCTCCAGATCTGCACTCAACCTTCTCTTCTATAAAGAACATCCTCAGCTTCCCCATTCTATCCATGTAACTGAAGCCCCGCATCTCTGGAACCATTCTCTTGAATCTTTTCTGTACCCTCTAATGCCTTCACATCATTCCTAAAGTGTTGTGCCCCAGAATTGGACACAACATTCCAGCTGAGGCCGAGCCAGTGTCTTATAAAGGTTCTTCATAACTTCTGTGCTTTTGTACTCTATACCTCTATTTATAAAGTCCAGGATCCAGCATGCCTTATTAACTGCTCTCTCAACCTGTCCTGACACTTTCAATGATTTGGGCACATATACGCCCAGGTTCCTCTGCTCCCGCATCCACTTTAGAATTCTACTCTTTATTTTATATTGCCTGTCCTTGCCCTTCCTACCAAAATATTTCACTTCACATTTCTTGGTGTTAAATTTCATCTGCCACTTGTCCACCCATTCCTTTTGAAGTCTATCACTGTCCTCTTCACAATTCACAATATTTCCAAGTTTGTGTCATCCACAAATTTTAAAATTGCACCCTGCACTGTTAGACACAGTAAGTGCTTGGTGTGGAAGAACGAGTCTAAAGCCAGTCTTTTACCCCAAGCTGGTTTATTCTCAAGACAGTTCTTCAGTGTAACAAACTCTCCCAGCCCCTTCCACACTGGAGTGTTACCACTGTACTCATTTATAGGTGAACCAATGCACATCACCTGTTTTAACAAGCAGTTATCTTAATGTAATTCAGTCAACAAGCAGTTATTAGACCTTGACAATGTAATTACTGATACATTGACATGCACATCCAAGTTTAAGTCATTAATATGTATCAAGAAAAGCAGTGGTCCTAATACCAATCCCTGGGGAACCCCGTTATATACCATCCTACAGTCTGAAAAACAACAGTTCATTACTACACTCTGTTTCCTGTCATTCATCAACCTTATGTCCATACTGCTGCTGTCGCTTTTATTCCATGGGATTGAACTTTGCTGACAAGCCTGTTAATATGGTATTTTATCATGCCTTTTGGAAGTTCATGTACACCACATTAACTGCATTACCTTCGTCAGTCATCTCTGTTACCACATCAAAAAACTCAAATCAGCCTGGCAGTTAAGAGAGCTGTGGGCCTGGAGTCACATGTAAGCCAGACCAGGTAAGAATGGCAGATTTCCTTCCCTAAAAGATATTAATGAACCAGATGGGTTTTTACAACATTTGGCAATGGTTTCATGGTCATCATCAGACTTTTTCTTCCAGATTTTTACCTAATTCAAATTTCAGCATCTGCCATGATGGAATTTGAACGCAGGTCCCCAGAGCATTACCCTGGGTCTCTGGATTACTAGTCAGTGTCAATACCACTACACCACCGCCTCCCCGAGGGGAAGGGAAGTAAAAGAGGAAAAGAAGAAATATGTTCAGGTTGAACTTTGGAAATCAATAATCTATCATTTTATGATGTGAGTGCTGATTTCCTTGTGTAGGTGGCAAGGGTCAGCCCAGCTGAGGACTTGACTCCAGTAGACAAAACAGATGTAGTTAAAAATATCAACTGCTGAATCACAGATAAAACAGAAGTTGCGTCCAGAATGGGGATTTATTCACACTGCCTCTGATTACCTTATTGCATTCACACCATTGGTGGACCATGCAGCAGGGTGGACCCCGACACCAAGAGGGTTTCGTCTGGTAGATATTATTACTGTCAGGTTGAAACACACCCCCACCAAATGCAGAACTCAGCAGTGTAGTGTAACACCAGGATTGAGATTTGAAGATACTGCTGGTGTCTCATTCTCATAGTTCATATTGCTGATCGGAGCTTTGCATCCTATGACCATTATACATACCGGGAGATCCTGTGCTTGGTCCACATAAACAACCATGATGGCAGCAGAGGGTTCCTCACTGTTCTGTACAGTGATGGAGCTATTAACCATAAGTGCCTAAAGATAACAAACACAATTAATATTTTTCTTAAATCACAGTTTTTGAGGGGATGCAGTCCCTTTTTTCCCTTTTCCTGCATGCGTCACTGACCATACACTCACCATCGTTACTGGCTAGGGTGGAGATCATGTCATACATGGGACAGGTATCAAGTAACATAAGTCATGGTCAACATGATCTGCTGGAATAGTTTCAATCATCCAAGGGGATCAGAGAAATTTTCCAGATTTCTTTTCCCCTAATTGGCCTTGGGGATTTATTCACTCTATTTTGCCTTTCCCAGGAGATTCTATGGACCCAATGGGTAGGGAATGTCTTAGACATGAACCATAAAGCATCACAACTGTGATGGGTCAGACTCAGTTGACCAGCTGGTCTTTTTGCTGTCCAGTATTTTTCATGTGTTATGACCATGGGAGAGTAGCCTCCTTTCCAGCCCTCCACCAGTGCTAGTCTTAAGCTCGAGCTTAAAGGTGTGCAATTGTGGCCTCACAATGACTTGCTCTCTAATTTGCTCCCCTCCACTCTCTTTAGGAAGCTGTTAAGTGGAGCTTGGGCTATCCATTATAGTGCTGTAATTGTATTGTCACTACAGTGTATATTTAGAAAAATACAAATGATTGAGAGTCAAGACTCATATGGCATTTAAAACTATTCCATTTAGTGCTCTGCGATGGGTTAGATGATAAAGGTAGTGTGCAACTGAGCTCTACAGACCAGAGGTCCCAGAATCAATCTTAATCAAGCTAAGATAACTAATCTCAGTGTGTGCAGTGGTATGGATGCTCCAAGTACCCTATGCCTTCCAGGACTAGTAAGCAGAAAAATCAGCCAGGGTTCCTGCTCTTAGGTCGCTATCCAGTGACCCCTGCTGGAAAGTGCATGTGTGGAGGTCAAGTGAGGACATTTGGCTCTGATGCCTCCTTCAATGGAATAGCCTTATGACATTCACATGAAGAATGGACACTTGAGCATGGTACTAGAGCCTTCAGGAAAGGGGGTAAAAGTCTGATAAGGGTGTACAATTATTTAAAAAGTACCTTATTTCAACTATGTTCTCTTAGGACATCACTGAAGCTTATGAATAAATTGCAGGGCTCATTCATTCTCATCATCCACAATTCTACATGTAACATTAAATAGAGAATCAATCTCTCATTTACAATCAACAGTTAACTGGTGATATTCCAGTTGTAATCTCACAAGATATCAATACTGTTTTACAAGAGTTATGAAGGTGATGTTGAGTCAACCGTGTATAAAATTATGAGGGGCATAGCTAGGGTAGACAGGAAGGAATTTTTCCCCTTGGTGGAGGGATCAATAACCAGTAGCCATAGATTTATGTGGCAGGAGGTTTAGAGGGAATGTTAGGAAGAATTTTTTCATCCAGAGGGTGGTGGGAATCTGGAACTCACTGCCTGAAAGAGTGGTAGAGGCAGAAACCCTTATAACATTTAAGAAGTATTTGGATGTGTACTTGCGATGCCATGGCGTACAAGGCTATGGGCCTGGTGCTGGAAAATGGGATTAGAATAGTTAGGTATTTGTTTGACTGGCGCAGACTCGATGGGCCGAAGGGCCTTTTTCTGTGCTGCAGACCTCTATGACTATGACTCAACTATCATCTCAAAGGCAATGCAGAGTTACACGATATCTCAAGAGTGATCCTAGTCATGCTTTTGGTCTAGATTTGATAAATTCGAAGTTATTTTTGAGCTAAAAATTCAATTATCCAATAATTTGAAAAAAAAGTATCATCTCAAATTAGGTGATGGTCAATCAAACTGCGATTTCAAAGGTGAGCTCTAATCTTTGATATTACCTGCTCTAGTTTTGCTGGGTCAGAGTACAGGGACAACCACTCCAGTTTCAGACGAACTTTTCCTCTCTCCACATCCTTCAGAGTGAACCACTACATAAGAGAACAGAAACAGGGTTAGGGTCAGGCACAGAGCAAACATCACAAGACAGGCCAGAGCTGAGTATTATAAAGCAAGGTACAACAAAAAATAGTTCATACATATCAGGTCTAAATGTAACCATAGAAAAAAAAAAGGAACTTTAGTAAATGAATATAAATTTCCTCAGAGCTGTTCCTGTTCTGCTACCATAACGTTGTTGAAAGTCTGACATAAATAACAACAACTTGTATTTATACAGCATCTTTCACATGATAAAACATTCCAAAGCGTTTCATAGGAGAGCTAAACAAAATTTGACACAGAGCCACATAAGGAGATATTTGGCCAGATGACCAAAAGTTTGGTCAAAGAGGTAGGTTTAAGGAGGAAAGAAAGCTAGAGAGAGATTTAGGAAGAGCTTGGGACCTTGGCAGAAGGCACAGCCAGCAACAGTGGAGTGATGGAAATCTGGGAAAATCTACAAAAACAGCAAAACTGATGGAGAGATGATGCGCAGTAATGTATAATCATCATTGACTTCCAGGAAGTTCCTGGCCTAAGTATTCTTTTAAGGGCTGAAGGACATTAGTGGGGCAGAATGGAGGAAGCTTTAATCTGCATTTAAATGTCTTGAATGGGTTCCTGCCATACAGAAACAAGCTATTCATCTCAGATGGTCTCTGTTGGCATTTATGCTCCACACATGTCTACTCCCACCCCATCAACATATACTTCTAAACTCAGTAATTTCCCAGCATAAGCATTCTTTCAAGGGCTGAACCCACATTTATTTAGGGGCAAAGCAGAAGGAGCTTTAAAATCTGCATGCAACTGTCCTATACCTAACCTGGAAGTGCTTAATGTTGACACTGGGTGCCTGAAATAAGAAAACATTCCATTCCCTTGCCACCCTGACCATTGCAAACGCACAGAAAGATAATGCCTGGTAATGTACAGCCATCAGCAACAGCCAATGATTTTGGAAATTAAAAGATGACTTGTCTTCACAAAACAAGTTTCCCAAACCGTTGTTTCAGTTGTTTGCAAGCTCAAAACACAATGCTGAAATAATCATGCCACAAATGATGCACAGCTCTTCCAGTTCTCCTCCCTCCTCAAACAGGGTATGGCTAAAAATGACAGAATGATGTTAGCATATGCATTCTGATCAAATTCCTTCATTTTAATGGAGCTGTTAACTTGTTCAAAATAAATTAAGGCCTCTTTTAAGATGGTACAATCTCGTCAAACATTCATATGACATCATCACCAGAAGTAACTTCTACTCTTTTTTTTGTCTGATAGTTTTCCATGAAGACAGTGCCTCTTAAATTTTCTTCCCTGACCAGCAGTTATTTCAGCATCTCCACAATTCCTTACCTCTTCCACTATTTGATTTTTCATCACTTCCCCAAGGTCTAGCTGCATTCTGAAAGCAAAAAAAAAATTCTGATATTACCTTCTCAACTCCCGTTCCCTCAGTGCAAGAAACAATCAAGGCCACATGAGACACTGAGAAAAAGCAATAATAAAACATGGGGAGACTGTAGGAGTCAACCATAAAGTGTACGGTAAATGGTGGGGGGGCCGTGTAAAAGCATAGAGGGAGAGGGTACTATTTTCAACAGGTTTCCTGTTGAGCTATAACAGCAGAAAACCTGCTTGTAGTATTATTAGAATGTACATCTGTTTATAATATTTTACTAAATCTCATTTGATTTAAATTAAAAGTAGCTACATTTAATGTCCAAATCAAATCTTTTCTTTTTGAGAGAGCTCAATATAACTCTTCCATATACCACAATCCGCTATAACCCATTGAGCTGTTTTCCTGATATAGAACCAACATAGCCTCAGAGGTGAGCCTTGTTGAGTTTGCTTCTGATATATTGAGTATTACAGCAACAGTTTTAGTTACAGCAGCACAGGACACAAACATTGCCTCAGATATCTGCATCTTGCGATACTTCATCAATTTCCCCTCAAAATGTTATTTTAAAATTATTAATGTTTCTTCCGTGGCACAGGTGATGTGTTGCTTTATAAGAAGAATTACACAATGCAATGCACAACAGGGTATATTTTGGTTTGGTTTAGTTTTACATTGCTTGGATAGTGATCTGCATGAATGGCTTTCTTGCCCATTATAGAATATGCCTGATTTTCATTCCATTCATTTCATGATAATGAAGCAGATTTGTTGTTTAGTATTGAGGTGCTGGGTCAGAATTTGTGGGGACAGTAAACAGTTTGAGTATAATAGGCAAGGAAAATAATGAAAATTGGGGGCAGGAGTAATTGGAGACAAGGTATCAACATAAAGCCAAACAGACGCACATACACTCTCGCATTCCTACACACAAGCTGATACATACATGTACACAGACACATAGTGCTCTCACCTGCCCAGGAAGTCGTCCTGATCTGGGTCTTTATCAAACATCTCAATTTCCAACAGCTGACCAGGGACTTCGTGGACAATCACCTGTGGAGCATAGAAAGCCACAAATCAGAAAGAGAACAAACAGGATACACTGCTACTTAAAACTATCCTTTTCTGTAAATTCTAAGAACTTATTATTTAAATGGATTCTCCATCTCTCAGAAATTGATTTTCTCAGGTTTTTTGCTCCAGGATTGTAGTCCAGTTCTGTAATACACTAATCCAACCTGACAAATAAATTTTAAAAGATAAATTCCAGCTGTCTGAAACAGCTTGAAAATCTATGGGTGATTTTCCCCACTGCATGATTATAACACTTACTAAGATTAGCAAATGGAGAAAAATACATCCATCTGATTCTAAAGTTGAACTTATTTCATCTATATTGCTTTCTAGCACTAGATGTCAGCAATGTGCTCAATGAAGCAAAATTTGATGCCAGTAGCAAAGGATTTTGTTAAATTAGTAGATGATATTGCTGATTTAAAGATGGGCACTGCAGGAAGGAAATGCTATCCAGGAGAGGATCTTGTGCACATATTATTGATCAGCAAAGCAAATACTTTTTTTATATTCGTTGGCTAGGCCAGCATTTATTCCCCATCCCTAATTGCCCATTTTTAAGAGTCAGCCACATTTCTGTGGGTCTGGAATCACACCAGGTGAGGACAGCAGATTTCCTTCATTAATTGACAATGGATTCATCATTACACTTTTAATTAATTCCAGATATTTATTGAATTCAAATTCCACCATCTGCTGTGGTGGGATCCAAACTCAGGTCTCCAGAGCATTACCCTGGATCTCTGGATTACCAGTCCAGTGACAATACCACTACAACACTACCTCCCGTCTATGGAGTATCCATATGCTCTCTACTCTCACCTCAGTTACCAACAAGCATGGCTGATGGAAAAGCCTTTCCGTAGCATTAGACAGAAGTTCCACCCTGCCAGAATGCTACCGCCGTCCCCTCCCCCCCAAGAGTGTCAGTGGTAGAGAACACACAGGTCGCCAAAGGTACCACGTATGGTGTAAGGCTCCGAGGGACAAGAGAGAAGGAGAGGCTTATACCTTCAATGAAAGGTCATCTATCTCCTTAAAAATAAATAGGCCAGACAATGTTTCACGTAAGGTTTGATGAGCCCTACCTGCTCGACCTATTAGAATACCTGTGCCACAAACTCGTATGTTAGTTACAGTTCTGATATATCTAAAGTTTCTTATCTAACTGTGAAGAGGACAGGTGGGAAAGAAGGGGGAGGCAGATTTTGCTGCAATTCCATCCTAGAATCTTCCTCAAGAATATGATCATAATGCGGTGAAAATGCCAGGATTTCCTGACAGGCACAAATTTGAGCACTGCTCCAGATCCCAGTCTCCTTCAGCCACTACACCACAAAACCGTGCTCCTGGGAATTACGGAGCCAATATTTCAACCAGCAGAGATGCCAGGCCTTTAAAGGTTCTGATGAATGAATGAAACATAAGAGTCATATTCACTCACCTCATACATTTCATTCCACTTGGGATTCACGGACTCACTGATGGTCTTGCTCATAAATGCCTGTGTGCCCACTCGTACAATTGCATACGGATCAGACTTTCCTTTGATGAATCCCTTGACATAGGTGTCCTTTGACTCCAGGCTCGCTGCTTCAATTAGGTGGATCCGTACTATTCCCTAAGAATAAATAGACAAGTTCAAACCTCCCCTTCTGAAGGGGTGGGTAATTGCATGTAGGGCACTGAAATGCTGCAGAGAGAGAGGTGTGGAGATTAACTGAGTGCTGACAGCTTAATACAAGTCACATACCTGGGCAGCATAAGAGTTTGTAGTTACTTGGTGTCAGGAGCAAAATAGGACTGCACCATATCACATGGTAGCAGCACTGGAATTTCCCCCTTTCTAGTAGTTATCCCCAGATTGGAGTTTGCTTCCCAGAAGAGTTGACACTCTGGTTTCTTGGTATTCATGGACATTGGAACTTCCATCAATTAAAAAGACTGGTGGGGGAGAGGTCATTTTCATCTCCACTTGGGCAGTAAGCTGGCTGAGCAGATTACCTATCTTTTGTAGAACCTGCCCTGATTTCATCCCATTGAGACCAACGCAACAAAGAATTGCCAGGTTCTACAAAGCGGGTGTCCAATCTGCTCCACCTGGTTAGTGCTCAGGTGGTGAAGTTAAAAATGAAACTCTCCCTCCCCATGTTTTATTAGTACAAACAAAGCAAACCACTAAACACAACACTATGATTGGCCGGCCAGGAGCTTTTACCAATTGCATTAGGACATCACTGCTCTCAACAGGATATCAAGGCTTAAACATTGGGCTGTAAATAGGTGGGCTTCATGCTTATACACTACGATAACAGCACCACCTTGGAGCAATTCCACCACAGGAAACAATTTTGTTGGCAATGATTTGGTGAAAACATACACAGTGTGATACCTACCCGAGGCAAGGGAGAACGGAGCTCAGCCACGTGGAGTTCTCCAACAAGAGGGCAAGTGATCCGGTTTGGCAAAACCAGGAAAGAGGCAATGGTGTCCATAAGTACGGTGTCAGACTTCGAGCTGTCCAAGGAGAAAAGAGGCAGAGCAAGGCAAGGGAGTAGTGAGGGAGAGATGGAGGGAAATAGTGTAATAGAGAGAGAGAAAACATTTATCAGAGGCTTCAGCTGCAAAGGAATATAACATACAGGATATAAATTTAAAAGAGGCACAAGGGTAACTAGAGGTCAGCACTCTGAAGAATAATTACTTTTTACTGAAACATTTCGGGTATACTCTCTGGCATTTTTGGCTGTTTGCAGTGTTTTCAAATGTACTGCTTTTGGATCTATTTTATTTACAGGATTCCCAGTAGGCCCTTGTGCTCATCTTTTTTTTATGCACACATTAAAATTCTTATTAAACCAAGTGACTCTCAAATGCTGTATATTTGTGAAATTGTATCATTGATTACATTTTCCAATATGCTTTGGTTTTGCTTGTATATTGTACAACATTTTTGGAAAAAAGGTGAGAAACACCCAAAACTCTAGAATGTAATTCATGTTATTCTTGGAATAATCTTTCAAACGCTTTGATTTTATTTTTGATCCTCAGGATTAATTCTGTTTTGTTCCTATGAACGATCAATACCTCAGCCCTGGAATATCCAACAGGTTGGTGAGTCCCGTCCAGTTAATGTCCAGTACCTGAAAGGGCATAAGTGTCTAAATCAATTTCAGAATCTCAAACTGTAGTTCAATTCAGTGTGCATCAGGACTCCAGCCACTTGGCTGAGCAAACAGTTACCATCTCTCAATTCCATAAAACCAGTCTGATTTTAAAAGTCTTTGAACAACACCTGCCAAGTGGTCTAAGCATAGAAAGCCTATCGTGTTGCAGTGCCATTCATTTCAAGGATTTTCATGTTGTTGTCTCCAACCAGAAACTTCAGGACTGAACTCAGTCACGAAGGAAACAGCCTTTGGACTTTCAAAATCATGAGCTAATATTCATTTCTGTGGCTCTTGTACTGTTACTATCCATAGTTGTAAAACTCTTTTTTTATCCTCCCCACTTAAGAGTGGGAGGGTGAGAGAGGGAGTGTGTTTTTTTAATTCGTTCATGGGATTTGGGCATCACTGGCTCGGCCAGCATTTATCGCCCATCCCTAGTTGCCCTTGTTCAGAAAGCATTTTAAGAGTCAGCTACATTGCTGTGGGTCTGGAGTCACATGTAGGCCAGACCCAGTAAGGATGGCAGATTTCCTTTCCTAAAGGACATTAGTGAACCAGATGGGTTTTTACAGCAATGGCTTTGTGGTCATCATCAGACTTTAATTCCAGATTTTTACTGAATTCAAATTTCACCATCTCCCATGGTGGGATTTGAACCCTGGACCCCAGAGCATTACCCTGGGTCTCTGGAACACTAGTCCAATGACAATACCACTCTATCACCACATGAAGTGGGAAGTTGCAAACACTCCTCCTCTGGGTTTGAATATGGAATAAATTAACCTTCTGAGTTAATCATAACACGAGTTTGCAGTGAGTTTAGTAAATCGGATCACACAAATGGAGGGTTTGGGAAAACACGCCACAGCCTTACTTCGTAAATAACTCGAAACACCTTCTGCTTACGGACAGTTGGTGAAAGGAAATAAATATAGTTTGCCTGTCTCCCTCTCTCCTGTCTGCAACAATAAGAAAAAAATCAAGCACTAGTCTATTGCTAGAGGGTTAGAATTGAAAAGTAGGGATGTTATGCTAAAGCTGTATTGAATCTTGGTTACACCACACATAGGTTACTGCGTACAGTTCTGGTCGCCATATCATAAAAAGGATCTAGAAGCACTGGAGAAGGTGCAGAGAAGATTTACAAGGATATACCAGAAATGTGTGGGTTTATATGTCAGGAAAGGATAGACAGGCTGGGTCTCTTTTCTATTGGAAAAGGCAGCTGAGGGCTAAACTAATAAAGGTCTTTAAGATTATGCAAGGTTTTGATAGCACACATATAGAGAGAGTGTTTCCTCTTGTGGGGAAGAGCATAACTAGAGACTGTCAATATAAGATAGTCACCAAGAAGTCCAATAGGGAATTCAGAAGAAACTTCTTCACCCAAATAGTGGGGAGAATGTGATTGAAGAAAATAGTAAAGATGCATTTAAGGAGAAACTAGACAAGCATATAAGGGAGAAGGGAATGAGGGTTCTGATGATAAATTTAGTCAGGAAAGATGGGAGGAGGCTCAAGTGCAGTATAAATGCAAACATGGATTGGTTGGGCTGAATGGCCTGCTTCTGTGCCACATATCCTATGTATTCTTACGTAATCATATGTAACCACTACACAACCACACCCTCGTTCGGTTTAAAAGGTTTTTAAATTTTTGCCACTTTTTATGATCATCTCACTCCAAAGATTTTTCCAATGTTGTCAACTTCATGATATTGAAAACCTCAATTAGGTCAGTTTCAAGTCTCCTTCGACACCCCCCCCCACCCCCCCCCACCGCCAATTTCAAAGAGAACACACCCAACCTCCCAACCCCAATCTCCTTAACCTTTCCATGTAACTTCAAATCTTGATACCAGGAATTATCTGCATTGCTCATCTCAAACCTTTCCAATGCAATAATACATTTCTTATGATTAGTTAATGAGAAGGGTCCCAAATGGGGTCTGATCACTGTTTTTAACAGCAACCTTTCCTGATTCGTAATCCATCCCTTAATTGATAGGTTGGCAATACACCCTCAGCCCAACTGTTGTCCATATTAGGTATGTGTTTGCTTCTTTTGTCAATTTCTCTCTACCACTTATTTGTACCAACACTGACCCCTGCTGGGGTGGCGCTCCAGTACCTCACCAAATGGCCACTCTTCATGCGCAAGGTCAGGTAGCGAGTGTCCACAGGCTATTCGATATGGGAGTTATTTAACAGCAAATAATATGAAATTAACACATTCAACATGACTTAGCTCCTTGTATATCACTCCTACAGAGGACAGCCCAAAATTATTTACAAAAGAGCTGGAATAACCTCAAGTCAAGATCTCACTGATCCCTCATTAAACAGTCCTGTATTAATCCCTCATCTTCTGTTACAATGGTGGTTTGTTTTTTTGCTTCCACAACACACTTACTGGGCGGCGGACGAAGAACAGGGTCACTGCTCCCACTAAAGGCATATTTCCAATCAAGGGCTCAAGGATCACGCGAAGCATCCCATGGAGCTGCAGGACAGATGGGCAAAGGAATCAATGAGTGAAGGAACAGACACTAATAATAAACTCCAGGACACCTCAGGAGAAATGTGTTGCATGCAATATAGTTAAGTTCGTGGACAAGATTACCTATAAGCTTGCGGTTTTCTCCTCAAGCTTGCCTCACACGGTGTAGTCATGTCAACCAGGCAATTTACATAATATCGGCTGCTGCAGCAATATTTTGATTGATTCCGAAGTGTTTCACTGTTTCTCCTACTATCATATTTCAGTATTTATTTAGAAACTTACTGTCAAAATCAACTGTACCAGTGCTCCTGTTCCTCCCCTTCCATACACAATTCCGTTAGCTCTGTTCCCTCACCCACTCCCACTTCTAGTAGTTCCATTCTTTCATCCCATCATTGCTCTTTCTCTGACCCCAATTCTTTTGTAACCTGAGCTGTCTGAAACCAACCCTCCTGCTACAAGTAGCTGGCAGCAGTCTGATTGCTGAAAATTAGCTGATGCTGGCTGAGTGATTGGCTGCAATTGGCTGGCTGCGGATTAGCTGCTGCGGATTGGCTGCTGGCGGCTGGTTGCAGATTGGCTGCTGGTACTTGAGCAAAATACTGTGGATGTTGCTGCAAATCTGAAATAAAAGACAAAAAATGCTGGAAATGCTCAGCTGGTATCTGTAGAGAGATAAACAAAAGTAACATATGATGAAAGGTCATCAACCTGAAAAGTTAATTCTGTTTTTCTCTCCACAGATGCTATCAGATTGGTTGCTGTTAATTGGCTACAGATTGGCTGCTAATGACATTATTAGATAGCACTGGCGTATTCCCTGGGTGCCAGCAAGGTTAATAAGAGCTAAAAAGGCACATGGGTAGGACATGAGAGTGGGTTCATTGTGTCTGGAGTGTGGTTTCTACCATAATTTTGTCAGTCATTGCTAATTTTAGGGACAGTCTTTTAAAACTTCTGAGGCAGGAGGCTATCTACACTTTATATTCACACACATCTACTTGTATGTGTTTGCCATGTTAGCCCTGTGCAAGGTTCTGTTCCTGATACCTTATTTGTATTCTACAGAATTGCTTTAATTTATTTTTGGGGCAGTAATAGCATTTAATTTTATTTCTTAAATCAGTCTTTCTTATTTCATAACTCCCTCACAATCACATTACTTTTTTCACTACTTTTTGGCTGGAAGGACAAAGTGGTCAGGGTTGTTACTTAATACTGCAACTAGGGACTGCATTGTCAGGGTATTATGAGATACTACAGGTTTATATTGCAACCTCCTCATGATTATGATAGCTCTATACTGAGAAGCACTAATGTTTAAGAAAGGTTTAATCTAGGAGAAAGCTCCAGAAATTGCTGCTCAACTAAAAGTGATATGGAAGTCAATATATAGTAACAAGGGCCTGCCTTGTTCAGTGTCAGCCCACTCACTGTTCAATAATGGCTTACAAACATTAAGATGCTGATATTCATTCATTCATTCAACCTGCAGTCTTACAGGAAATACTAAGTGACTTCTTCCGGTTCAATCTTGTGCTGCTTGTTCCTTTATTTGAAAGCTGATGTCAATGCAGGGTCTTAACAACTCTGGTGCTTCTCTGTTCTCTATAATTAATGGCTCTGAGGAAGGGATTGAATAGTTATTCAGTTTTTAAAAGTATATTTATTCCTGGGATGTGGGTGTCACTGGCTGGGCCAGCCATTTATTGCCCAATCCTAATTGCCCTTGAGAGGTGATGGTGAGCTGCCTTCTTGAACCGCTGCAGGCCATGTGGTATAGGTACACCCACAGTGCTGTTAGAAAGGGTGTTCCAGAATTTTGATCCAGTGACAGTGAAGTAACAGCGATTTATTCCAAGTCAGGATGGTGTGTAACTTGGGAGGGGAACTTGCAGGTGCATGCGTCTGCTGTCCTTGTCTTTCTAGGTGGAGGAGGTCGCAGGTATGGAAGGGGCTGTCAAAGGCGGCTTGGTGAATGATGAGAGCCATTACCACCATATCTGATCTGACCTCCACACCCACATGCTTTCCATCAAAAGTCCCTTGACCAGTTTTCCCCTTCTCTAGCCAGGGCATATTAAGACCAGGTGTCATCCCTCACTGTTACAGTAGCTTCTATCAATGATCTGGGCACAGGCCAAGGGTCAAACCTGGAACCTTCCAAGTCTGTGTGGCTCAGAGCCCACTGTGCTATTGAGGGTGACATTTTAAATAGTTTGGTATTTCTTTTCAAGTGTCAGTTGTAATAAAGGTGCTATGAAATGGGCACAAGTTTATAAGGTGCGCTGAGCTGTATTATTTCCCATCAAATTACCTACCTGAATACCATTCACTCCAGCTTTGCAGAAATACTTCTTCACTTCAACATTGATTTCACAGTCACCAATGTAACTACAGAGGGAAAGACAACAGAGGAAACCCCATTTTAGAGAATCTGGAAGTGTACAGTATACTGGCTTCAAAAGCATGGGGCAGACTGTGTCTTTTTTTGGGATTGTTTAGGTAATCCATTCAATTGTGACCCCGGGCTCGTCAGTTAGTGAGCTGAAGGCAGTGTTTGATCAGGTGTCCCTAGATTCATAGGCCTAATGTCATACAGAGTAGCTAGTTACCCAAGGTTAAGTGCACTAGCAGATTTTCTTTGTCAGATCGTTAGAAGGAAGCACTGAGGGGAGTCACATCTGCCAAAGTCCAATTATAGAGCGACACTGGCAGAGGCCAGGGGTGTGACACGAACTGCCCTCTCATGTAGCAATGGTGTTGGGAGGGGTTGGGGAAAGGTGCTGAGATGAGAAGCTAAATTCATTGCAGCTTTTCCTCAAATTTTGCTAATTTGAAAACTGTCCAAACCCAGTTATATTAAAAAAAATCAATTGTTTATCACCTTAATTGTGAGACATATTACATTAAATGTAGAAGTATGCACATCAAACTTGAGAAATTCTGTGGGGGGAAAAAAAAGTATGAGCTTACATTTCGAGCATCCCAAAGCACTACCCAGCCAATGTAGTACTTTTGGAGTGCAGTCAATGTTGTAATGTAGGAGATGTGGCAAAAGTGCCTCGTTGACAATGAAGCACTTTGAGATATTCTAAGGTTTTGAAATAAGCAAATTAAAGTTTTTTCTTTCTAGTAACCAAATTGGTATCCATGTTGGGGTGTGAAATCTGGACAAAATGATGCTAATGCAAGCCTGCTTCATAAGTCTGTGTAAAGTTTGTTGCTTTGGCTGGATTTTCAAATTCACTTTGTTCCTGGGAAACTTTGAAGGCAGTGCATTGAACATTTTGAAACAATTTTTTCCTGATGCTGCATTCGTGTACGATCACCCCTTTTTCCATGCAGCATTGCAATTTTTTTCTTTCACAGGATGTGGGTGTCGCTGGCTAGGCCAGCATCCATTGCCCATCCCTAATTTCCCTCGAGAAGGTGGTGGTGAGCTGCCTTCTCGAACAGACTGCAGCGGTTCAAGAAGGCAGCTCACCACCAATGTTGCAAGGGCAATTAGGGATGGGCAATAAATGCTGGCCTAGCCAGCGATGCCCAGATCCAATGAATGAATAAAACAAAATTGCATTTCGAGCGGTAAATATAGCTGCAGTGATACAAATGGCATCCAGGGAGGTTGGCAGGATTGGATTCAGTGTCTACTGCCAGACTACAAGAGATCTGGATGAGGAGTGCCAACTATGAGACGACATCATCTGCAGATCCAAAGGTACCTCAAAGGCACTTATGCACATGCCATTCCTACCTGGGCATGCCAGGTGAGCCACACCTCTGCTTTACTGCAGCTTGATTTACAGGCAAGGTCTGCACATTAGACTGCAGCGGATGACACAAGCTGGGACCATTCTTCCTGTTGCTGCCAAAATTACTAGTACATTAATCCTTCCAGGACAACAATAGAAGGACATCTACCAGATTAACCAGCTGCAACTCATCTGCACAGAAGATGCCATGCTTGTCCAGTAGAAAAGAGAGAGCCACTGGAGCAGACACAGGAATTTACAATCTGGGAGGCTTAGATGGCACCTATATAGCCATAAACACTCCCCACAATAACTCCACTGCCATCATAGAAGGGGCATCGCTCCATTAATATGCATGGTAGTTTCCCACTGCAACAATGCCATCTCTTATTAGCCATTACCCATGGAGTGCTCACAATGCTTTAATCCTGCAACAATCCACATTATCTGCATTGTTTGAAGGTACTAAGAGAACAATCAGAGTGCTCTCTACAGAGATGAGGGTTACCCTTTGTACCCATACCTGACTGCAGTTGGAAACACAAACAAAGCAGATACTATGATGAGGCCCATGTCACTGTGGAGCAGGCCATTGGGATATTGAAGCAACAGTTCTGTTCGGTGAGATGCTGTACACTCCACCCAAGGTCTACAAAATTATTACTGCCTGCACAGTTTTGGAGAGAGATGAGCATGAAGCTGGAAGATGGAGTAGTCCAATGAAGGTCCACATAAGATAGAAAGGAGGCAGAGGTGGAAGGTCATGATGTTTAGGTAGAGAGGGTGGTCCAAAGTTCTTACAGAACTACTCCTGGTAACCAACACTTACTCCCTCCTACCATCTTTCACCAAACATATCTCACACAGCGCCAGATACAGGAACAGCATATTCCCTGTTGCTATGCTGATTTGGCAGGTTACCCATCATTACCCTCACTCTCAGCTTTCAACCAAAAACAGCTCTGAAACATCAAAGAAAGGGGAAAATAAAGTTTCATTAGTTCAGTGCCTGTACAAAGCTTTTTCTTGATGACTGTGTAAGACAGGCTAGCGCCATATCTTAACCTCAAGTGTCACGAGGTACTGTCCAAGTGAGGAAAGCAACTGTGGTGACAGGAGGAGGTGCTAGCCTCCTGGAATGGTCACTGCTGTGATCAACTGGATGCAGGAGCTACAGATGTCTCAGTCTCAGGCACTTGTTCAGGCTTTTATGGGGGCTGGACTGGGTGAACATCAGAGCTTTGAGAGAGGAAGCGAACCTCTTCTGCAACCATACCATCGGTGATGGGCACTGCAAGTGGACACCCAGTGTTGGCTCCATTGGGTGTCTTGAATGCTATTTCAGCCAGGCGTCTTTCCAGCCATTTGAAAACCAGCAGCTCCTGAAACTGGATGCTGCAGATCCCCATGGTTTGAGATGTAGCTTGGAACACAGTTCTCTCCTTATCCCCTCACAGGTTAGGGATCCCCTACAGAGGACTGTGAAGATGACAAAGTACCTCCTTGTACTTTGCACTTGAATAAATCCCTCCTACAGCATTGCAGAGGAAATCAAAGGTGCTCTGCTGCATGCTGTTCATGGACACATAAACTTAATGCCTTGTGCTCTTGCATCAACCTATTTCTGAAAGCAGAATTAGGAGGAAAGCAATCCTTTGCCCATGGACAGGAGACACTCTGATATAGACTCTTCTCCTGTTCCCTCCACTTGCTCCTTCTCCCTTGTGCTTAGTGCTTTACCAGATACCCCTTCCTCAAATTAATTAACTGAAACAAGTAGCTGGACAGGTGTAGAGCAGAGGACAGTACTTGATGCAACCTGGTGTGATGTGCAAGAGATCATGGTGTCACTTGGTTCTGGGCCTTCATATTAGGAAGAATATATAAAAAGAGAAAATGACAGCCAATTACATTGCATCCCCTAGAGAATATAATAAAGGTATTTTGTGTGTGAGGTAGCCTCATCAGAAGAAGAGTGAGAAAGATGTCAAACAAGAATACTTGCAGAGTGGTGGCACCATGTCTTTGAATACTTGAAAAATATTTTGTACATTTGCTCCAAGGTCCAGTGATCTTGACCATTATGTTAACATGATTTGCCATCTCCTTCCAAGCAGCTTGAACTGCTGCATTTACAGGAAGCAGGGCCTAATGCCAAAGGGGATGTTTTGCTTTGGGGTAAATATGAAACATTTGACTAACCCAGCAGATCCATTGGCTGATACTGAAAAGCTGCTTCTCCTCAGAACATTGCAAGGAATCCTGAGAAATGCTATTGAACCACCCACTACAAAAAATGCCAGGAAGCTGCTTAAAGACAGTTGAAAGTGCTCAAAAATAGGAAGTGCCCTTAGAATCGTGTGTCTGATACACTACTTATTGAATAAGTTTTGTTTAAACCGCTGAAGTGACAACCAGAGTGTCTCACTCTGTTCACAGTACTGACTATGAGCCTTGATATTTACCCCAGAGTTTGTCAGTGTCAAAAAAAAAAACAAATTCACATGATTATTTGGTCACATCTGGCTGTTGTAGGACAGATTTTGCGCTCAGCTGTACAAGGTGTAGCAAACATTTGGACGATCTGGCCTTCTGCATACTTTGCGTCCAATTCCTTCCGCCCATGATTTTGCGCCAGCTGCTAATGTTCTTGTGCCAGAGCCTCATTAGAGCCCCAAAATGCATGCCAAAATATTTAAGTGAATAGCTGGTACATTTTCATGCCTTTTGCATTGGGATGTAGTTATTTTCCTCTACAAAACCTCTTGTTTATTTCTCACCAGATCATCCTGATCTCTCTCTGTCTGTCTGTCTCCCCACAACAACTCCTGGCACCACCCGCTCCCTCCCAAATGATTCCCACAAATTACTCCTACATCTCCCCCAAAACCACTATTCACAACACTGGTACCCTCATTATCATTTCATCCATCACATAACGTACACTGTATGCCTCCTGCATCACTTGAGTAATGGTTGGGGTCAACTTGTTGGTGAGTGGGAGCACAGAGAGGCAAACAAGAGGCAGCCCTTCAATTTTCTGCATTCAATGAGTCCCTAATTTAGAAACACTAATGTGCAGCCCATAAGTGACATTTTGATTTTCCTTCTTCTGTATAGATAAGCCTGGAAATTCTATTAGAATGCCCCATTCCCATTTAGACTGTCTGAGATCAACAACTTGGAGCATCCCACCACTTTTCATTCTGCAAATAGATATTCAAGTGGACCACCTGGTGACCAGTTATTCTTAAAGAACATTACTGCACACGTGGGGGAAGGAAGGTTTCGATATAAAGTGCTCCTTTATTTTGGGGTCCAACATATTTAAAACCTCTTTTAGCTATAAGGTAATGTCCTAGTTTTTATTGCTGTTGGTGCAGTGTGGCAAACTGACATTTCAGGCTAAGTCAATGAGGCAACAGTCGAACTCATCTGACATCAGACAACCTCAGTCTGTGACCACACTAATTACTTTAATGATAAGCTACCTCTTTTTCTAAAAAGAAATTTGGATAACCACATGGCAGTTTCATAACATACTTACCAATAATAAAAAAAAATCAAGAAGTTCTAAGTGGTACTGATGAGCTGTTGCTTTGACAAGGTCTTTGCACTTCTTGCATCCATTATCCACTTTTCTTCACCATTTTCTATTCAGTTCATTGCCATTCTGGTCACAAGCATGCAACAGCTACCTCACCAGTCAGGACTATTTCATTTACATTTAATGGTAATATTCAGTCAATAGCAATGCAGCTATTAGGTTATATCATTGTTAAACATTATGCAACTATTAATCAAGCAGAATCCTTGTGAGACACTTGTCTAAAGTAATTGCAACATAATATAGTAATGACTTTGGGAAATGAAAGTAACCAAAACTAATGCAGGGCACATATCTGAGGCTCCTAGATAAATTCAAATCTCAAAGTACTCACTGATGAACAGTTTCCTACACAGAGTTTTAGATGTAAGTTATGGTGTTGTATATATTTTTCTACATTCTCCAAGATTTAAAAACTGCTAACAGTATAGTATCATCCCTGATACTATAAGTTATTCCATATACCTTTCCATTTACTGCCCACAGCATAGCTGAGGGGCAGCTTGTTGGCAACATGGGTTTGGCCCTCACTTGCCCAAGCAGTGAACCCTAGTCTAAAAACACAGGCTGAGAGAGAGAAGGTTGGGCAGGCAAGTCTCTCCTGACTGCCCTTCTGCCTCCCCAGCAACATTGGCAAAGGCCTAGGAGTGGTTTTTAAAAATGGGGTAGCATCATTTCACCAATAGACCACAGTTTTTCAGAAAGCAGTTGTGAAGGAATAGAAAAACAAAGTATCAAGATTACAGGAACTGGGAAATGCATTAGATTAATATTTCAAGCAGGAACAGGCAAATAAATTACAAATATGACATCCAGCATGTGCTTCTATATGCAAAGAGCATGGAGTTTAAGCAGGAAAGTGGAATTGAACAGCAAGTCAGTTACCTGATATGCAGGTCAAGTGTGACCTGTCGTTTGTCTGTACCTGTATGCACCTGTACTCCATGAACCTTCAGAGGCTGAAAGACATTTCAGAGGTATGATTACTAGCACTTCCTTGATATATCTGGAATCTAGTTCAGTTAGTTTGGTCCACAGTAAAGACTCCTGCTGCTTAAAGTAAAAGCTCCCTAGATGGCTCCTCAAATTTAGCAGCTGAAGGTCCCAGATTAGTGCCGAGTTAGCTGCTTTTTTTCCCCCCTTATTAAGAGTCAGCCACATTGCCGTGGGTCTAGAGTCACATGTTGGCCAGACCAGGTAAGGGTGGCAGATTTCCTTCCCTAATGGGATTGGCATTAGTGAACCAGATGGATTTTTACAACAATCAGCACAGTCATCATTAGACTTTTAATTGCAGATTTTTATTGGATTCATATTCCACCATCTGCTGTGGTGGGATTCAAACCTGGGTTCCCAGAGCATTTTTCTAGTTTCCAGGTTAACAGTCTGGTGACAATAATACTACGCCACCAGCTTCCCCTCAGCTTCCACTGGGACATGGGTCAGTGTTAACAATTGACCACAACACCCTACATTAGAGAGGGGTATATTGACCAGGATGATTGTTATCCAGTGATTCCTACCAAGAAGTGCTCGTGTGTAAATGTCAAGTGAAGGCAGGGTTAGCTTTAGCAGTCATGGTCCTGATAGTCAAAAAAAAAACCCACCACCATTCATTGCCTAGATTCAGACCCAAATAATGGCCACCATCATGAGGTATAGGAGAGTGATCAGTGCCCATGATCCACCATGATAAGGTACTGAAGGGACCAGTACCCATGGTGAGTTTTCAGTTGTATAAACGGTTCTCGGGTACACATTCCAGTATGACATCTCTTTTGATGGAAATTAGTCACTTATTTGGCACATTCATCATTTACATCTACACATTCATTAATACCTCAGTAGATTTTTATTCTGGTTAATAATGCAGGGGAAGTCATGAAGGCACACACATCCTGCATATGGTTTACTGAGGAATATCAGACTGAGTACTTTCTAAAACCACCAGTACGTCACTTCGGTGTGTTACACAGCTCAAAATGTTCTCTTCATACAAAACCCAAATTTGCTGTCAAACAAGGACAAGTTTGGACTGTATAGTCAAACAGCCTGCCGGCACTCATGGCCAAGGCTCAGACAAGAAGAACCACCACTTGAGCAAAGTACACAAGGGTGTGCATGGAACTGTACTGCAGCGAGTCAGCACCTTCATTAGGGGGATGATGAAACAAAAACGTACCTGTGGGATTCACTGTATTAAACACTGAAAAAACTCAGACTGAAATAACGTGGAAATTAATGCTTGTTAGAGAAACACCATTTAATTTACACAGATATGGAATTACCTTCACTCCAAAGCTGACTTTTGTGAAGGCAAAGGTCTGTAGATGGTTGTTCGAACTTCGAATAATGGGAGCAATGGAGTTCACCAACAGCTTCTCCAGGTACTGACCAACAAATGGCCATGCTTGCTGCAGAACCTACCAATAAAGAGTCTTTCTATTAGATTGTTACATTTATGAATTTACTCTTGGATCTAACAATCGCACCTATCCCTAGGCAATATGATCCTCCCCAGTTGACAGGACAGTCAAAAATATTTTAGAATTCCAGATTGCTCAGTAACTGGTTGCTCAACAATATGCAAGACCAATCCCATGGAAACTTGCCCTCCAAACTTACTCTTCTCCCAGAGGGGCGACGGCAGACATCTGGTCAGCCCCTTCCTAAGCAGAGAATAGCCACTCGCTGTATAAGCAATTTCAGATCCAATTCTGAGTAACCTAATCAGGCTTAACCAGAGTTGAGTAGCCAGGAATTAAAGCCAACTCACCTGGCAGTAATGGAGCAGGCTTGGGTCAGTCTTACATAGACATACTGCATTTTAACACAGGCAGAGCACCTTTATATTTGATGGTACATGAAGAATAGTAGAATAGTAAAGTTTACAACTAGTGTAGCATTCAATACTGTTCATTTACCCATTATCTATTCAATAACGTCTGCTATTTTATAGCCCGAGCCAGGGTCTGGTAGACTGTTCATTCTCCTGTGTATTGAAGTGAAGGAAGCAACATGACCTCACATGGATAGCCAGAATACAGTAGCAAGGCTACATATTGAGTGGGTAAAAACACACTCCAGTTAGTAGGAAACAACAGCTTACAGGAGTGGGTTGTGGCAATGAGCCAGAGGAAAACAACACAAACCATGAGCTACGTCTTCCCTACTGTGGAAGTGGTTATCAGACACACACACAGGGCAGCCATGACAGAGACTGGACAGCCCTGGCCTCCCAAGTTGAAGAGAGTACTTGGAGCCATGTGTTTGAAACACAAATACATTTTTCTGTACAAATAAACCATTTGTTCTGCACCACACCCAAACCAAGGTCATATTGCAAACTGGAGTATTCACTTATTCCAATTATTTAACACAAGAAAATATAACCTCCTAATTCTTAAGTTTTTTTCAAGACTTGTTCCTTTTAGTTTCTCATTACTTTATTGATCTGTACAAAATCCTCTAATCCTTTTAGAAGGATTATTACTGTCATACTTTATGCTGATTATTTATATAAAGGACACATCAAGGGTGACATCTTCCATTCTGGAGTAGAAGCTGGGAGGCGGGACTGAAAATGAGGGTCATTTCTGCTTTGGGGGAGGGGCTAGACGGCCGGCTCTCTGCGATCTCACTGTTCAGCTCATTACATATGCATGTATGAGGAGCATGGCAAATCTTGATGCATGGGTGGGCAGGAAGTCACCATCTCCACCCTTACCTCTCGGGGTTGAAGGTCCTGGCGCCATATTTAAAGGGCACTCAGACAGCTATTTACTCACTGCAAGCCAGGAGCATCAATCTGGCTGTCATTTAAGATTCTGCACTTACCAGAATGTCCCAGAGCAGACAACATGTGGCCCCACTGTTCAGCGAAGCCTCCCTGCAGGTTCTCTTCCAGGCTTTCCAGAAAAGGTGGGAGGTCTCGTTTCCCAAAGAAGGCTGCAGGAGGCCCTCCTGTCAGATCAATACAGCCTGGGTGGGGCCCACAAAAGAACCAGCCTGCAGTGCAGGAAAAAGATGACTGATTTGCTGCACTCTGCCAGAGTAAGTGGTACCATATACTCACTTCAAAGTAACACTCATAAGGGCTTAAGGCAGTTTAAGTGTACAAGCGCACAGGGGTGTCAGACAGGAGTTGGGTTGCAGGACTCAGCAGCAGATGGGCCATGTGCACTAATGAGTGCCAGCCATTTCCTGCTGTCAATGTATTATCAATTGCAGGACATGGAGCTCATTAATCACTTACTGGGGAGGGCTCAGGAGCTGCCATAGACATGCAAACTCCTAAACTACTCATACATCCATTGGGATGACACTCAATCCTTCCGTCTGTCTGCAGGACAAGGACGCTCACAACAGGAGGGAATGGGCCCAGACTGACACGGCATGCCCAATAATGGAGTCCTAACCACTTTCAAGGAGGGGGCCAAACAACAACCCGGCGAGGACCAGGACCATTCCTGCACCGAAGAATAAACAGGATTCCCCCAGGAAGCCAGTGAGGATGCCTCCAGTTTGCAGTTGTCAGATGCGCTGACAGAGTAACACATGATTTTAATAAGGATGCTTAGGCATCCACTAAATCCTTCTCTCCTCCACCCCAGGTACCAGCAAGAAAAGGGGAGGAAAGAAAAGGCCATCCACCACAGCTCCTGCTCCTCTAAGGATGATGCCTCAGGATCCACAGAAGAAACAAAATCATGACGTTCATCTGCATCCTCCATCAGCAGAGACATTTACCTCTGGGTGCAGGTTCCAGAGCAGGCTCAGGTTCATAATCTGGTGGACACATCATTGACACGGGTCCACAGCTGATGGAGGAAGTGACAATTAAGGTCTTTGACACTTGGGAGGACTGCTGGAGAACAGGCCTTTTTTTGAGTCCCATGCAGATGCAGAAACAGGCCAGGGAACATCAGGCAACAATTCCAGAGGCCACGCACAGACTGGACCAAAGGCTGAAGGAGTTCCTCCACGTTCTGTCTGATATCATGACTCAGGCATGCAAGCGCTTGGCTGCCTGCAGTGAAAGGGAGGGGGCATCTTTGGAGACCCAGGTCCAGCAGAATGCACAGTGGATATGCTCTCGAACTTGTACTCCATCGCTCCAGCCATGGGCGCATTCCAGCAGTGACTAGGCAGTTAAGTGCGATAGGGGGTGCATAAAACAACCTTTTACCCACCAGCCGCGATGGTGGATTTTCACGCCATATCGTCCCGAACTTGCCTCATTATTTATGCACTCCACGGCGGGCGGTCTCTCATACACCCACCAGCCATCACCCTGCCGCTGCATCATGCCGGGCACCATGTTTAAAATCCAGCCATAAGCACACATCTCAGTGCTTCCAGATCACCACTGCTGCCTGGGAGACATGGCTTTGGAACAGAAGAAGACTGCAGCCCCCTGGTTTAATGACGGGTCCTTCGAGCGACTGCTGGATGCTGTGGAGGCCCACTGGGATGTCCTGTAGCCCAGCTCTGGCTGTAGATGGGCAACAACATGACCAATCCAGCTTGGGAGGCGATGGCAGTGGTGGTCAGTGCCAATGCCCTTCAAAAGAGGACAGCCACCCAGTGCCACAAGAGGATAAATGATCTCCTCTGTTCCGCCAGGGTAAGTCACTCATCTCATCACCCTCAACTCTCTCACACTCAAACCCATCACACACCCACAGGGCCCTCACTCACTGCCAGTTCAAGGGACATCACCAATCACTCTCTCACACACACCATCAATATCCTCATCCTGTCCATGGGACCACCCACCACCCACACAGGCCAGGCATATCTATCATCTGGCCCAGCAGACGTCTTACTTACACTCTCTCCATCTGTACCCATGCAGGACAAACTGGCACACGAGAGAGAGAGAAAGGTTGGCACACATGCAGGACAAGCTGGCACACGAGAGAGAGAGAGAGAGAGAAAGGTTGGCACACATGCAGGACAAACCGGCACACAACGAGAGAGGTTGGCACACATGCAGGACAAACTGGCACACGAGAGAGGTTGGCACACATGCAGGACAAACTGGCACACGAGAGAGAGAGAGGTTGGCACACATGCAGGACAAACTGGCACACAAGAGAGAGAGAGGTTGGCACACATGCAGGACAAACTGGCACACGAAAGAGAGAGAGAGGTTGGCACACATGCAGGACAAACTGGCACACGAAAGAGAGAGAGAGAGAGGTTGGCACACATGCAGGACAAACTGGCACACGAGAGAGAGAGAGAGAGAGAGAGAGAGAGAGAGAGAGAGAGGTTGGCACACATGCAGGACAAACTGGCACACGTGAGAGAGAGAGGTTGACACACGTGCAGGACAAACCGGCACACGAGAGAGAGGTTGGCACACAAGAGAGAGAGAGGTTGGCACACATGCAGGACAAACTGGCACATGAGAGAGAGAGAGAGAGAGAGAAGTTGGCACACATGCAGGACAAACTGGCACACAGAGAGAGGTTGGCACACATGCAGGACAAGCTGGCACACGAAAGAGAGAGGTTGGCACACATGCAGGACAAACTGGCACACGAGAGAGAGAGAGAGAGAGAGAGAGAGAGAAGTTGGCACACATGCAGGACAAACTGGCACACGTGTGAGAGAGAGAGAGAGGTTGACACACGTGCAGGACAAACCGGCACACGAGAGAGAGGTTGGCACACAAGAGAGAGAGAGGTTGGCACACATGCAGGACAAACTGGCACGAGAGAGAGAGAGGTTGGCACACATGCAGGACAAACTGGCACACGTGAGAGAGAGAGAGAGAGGTTGACACACGTGCAGGACAAACCGGCACACGAGAGAGAGGTTGGCACACAAGAGAGAGAGAGAGGTTGGCACACATGCAGGACAAACTGGCACGAGAGAGAGAGAGAGAGAGGTTGGCACACATGCAGGACAAACTGGCACACAAGAGAGAGAGAGGTTGGCACACATGCAGGACAAACTGGCACATGAGAGAGAGAGGTTGGCACACATGCAGGACAAACTGGCACACAAGAGAGAGAGAGGTTGGCACACATGCAGGACAAGCTAGCACACGAGAGAGAGAGAGAGGTTGGCACACATGCAGGACAAGCTAGCACACGAGAGAGAGAGGTTGGCACACATGCAGGACAAACTGGCACACAATGAGAGAGAGGTTGGCACACATGCAGGACAAACTGGCACACGAGAGGTTGGCACACATGCAGGACAAACTGGCACACGAGAGAGAGAGGTTGGCACACATGCAGGACAAACTGGCACAGAGAGGTTGGCACACATGCAGGACAAACTGGCACACGAGAGAGAGAGGTTGGCACACATGCAGGACAAACTGGCACACGAGAGAGAGAGAGAGGTTGGCACACATGCAGGACAAACTGGCACACAAGAGAGAGAAAGAGAGAAGTTGGCACACATGCAGGACAAACTGGCACACGTGAGAGAGAGAGAGAGAGAGAGAGGTTGACACACGTGCAGGACAAACCGGCACACGAGAGAGAGGTTGGCACACAAGAGAGAGAGAGGTTGGCACACATGCAGGACAAACTGGCACGAGAGAGAGAAAGAGGTTGGCACACATGCAGGACAAACTGGCACACAATGAGAGAGAGAAAGAGAGAGAGAGGTTGGCACACATGCAGGACAAACTGGCACACGAGAGAGAGAGGTTGGCACACATGCAGGACAAACTGGCACAGAGAGAGAGAGGTTGGCACACATGCAGGACAAACTGGCACACGAGAGAGAGAGGTTGGCACACATGCAGGACAAGCTAGCACACGAGAGAGAGGTTGGCACACATGCAGGACAAACTGGCACACAGAGAGAGAGAGAGAGAGAGAGAGGTTGGCACACATGCAGGACAAACTGGCACACAAGAGAGAGAGAGGTTGGCACACATGCAGGACAAGCTGGCACACGAGAGAGAGAGAGGTTGCAGACCGGTGGCGGAATGCCCAAAATCAAGGTCCTCACGGGCTTTGAAAACAGAGCCAAGCAGCTGGCCGGCCTCGATCTGGACTGGTCCTGTGCTGGTGGTGAGGTCAGCGCTGCTTTACCAAGTGAGGATCCAGCAGTGCAACATCCATCAGACAACCATGCTGTGACTGATGTGTCCTCTTTCACAGGCAACTGCCATGCACTAATTATCTCCCCTTGCTTTCGCAGGCACATCTGGGAAACAGCCGATAGAGTCCAAGACACAGGACCTCCAGTCAAGCCCTGGAGAAACCTCTGAAGAGGAATCTGGAGGCACCCTCCTTGAAGTCCCGTCACAGTGCTCACCCACACCCTCCACCAGTGCAGAGACACACACCTCGGTGGGACCTAGCTTTAGAGTAGCCCTGGGATCACAATCTGGTGAGCATATCACACTGATCCACAGCAGGTGGAGGCAAGGACTTCCCAGGTGTCCAGCACTCGGAGGACTGCTGGAGGAAAGAACATTGCTGAGTCCAAGTCAGGACTTGGTCATGTCTCAGTTGCTGGAGCTACAAAGGCAATCTTGGGAACATCAGGAAGGGATACCCGCTGCATTCCTCGGATTTCAAGGCTTGATGGAGGAATCTGTCCGTCTTCAGGCTGAGGTGATAGGGCCGGCATTGCAACGCACCGAGGTCAACGCTGGTAGGATGGCGGCCGCCATGGAGACCTTGGCCCAGGACTTTGCTCCTGCACTGCTACACGGGCTTAACTCCATCGCTGATGCCATAGTTGGCCTCCAACAGTGTGTACGTGAGAGGGGTGCTGGGCAACTCGATCTCACCCCAGCTACCCCTTCTCCTCAAGGAGTCAGCCAGGGTCCCTCAGGCACTCATAGGGAGGAGGATCAGCAGGTGCACACTCCGGGGCCATCCACCCAAGTGACTCTGGGAGTGACTGCCCATCCGAATCCCATCTTCTTGTGACCCCAGCAGCTCCAGCTCCAGCTCCACAGGCCGAGGAGGGTGCCACTGCCACACAGCAGGACCCTGAAAGCAGGCCGGGGCCCTCCAGGTCTCAGCCCTCCAGAGGATGCCCACCAAAGTCACCACAGACAGGGTGTCACAGTCAGCAGGCTGCCTCCACCTCCGCTGTGAATGCCCAGGGAACACCAAGACGTAGCAGCAGGGTTAGGATAGTTAAGGAGAATTAGTGGCACAGCCCTGGCACGAGTATTAATCACTTGTACATACTGTTTACTATTGTCAATAAACTCCCAAGAATGTCTACCTGCCTATGGCTCCTTGTTCTGATGAGCAGTGTTCTTGTCACTCAGGTGTGAAATCTTTCTGCACAAGATAAAGGCAGGTGTCTCAGTCCAGGGCCTCTCCCCTGTGCTCTGTGCAGCCTTCAGACCAAAGTGATGGTCCAGCCTCTCACTCCCTGGAAACATTACTGATGCCTGCACCTCAGTGGTGCTTGTCATTGCTGCCAGAATGTAGTGGGCAGGTGCCACAGAGTTCTCTCATTCTCTGTGTGCTCTCAGAACCTCAGGTCATTGGTACCTACATGGACCACAACCACTGGATCCTCCCCCTCCCACTGCAAGTTCCTCTCCAGCCTTGAGCAAATTTCCCAAATCCTGACACTAGCCAGGCAACACAGCCTTCTGGACTCTCGCTCTTTGCTGCAGAGAAGTGTCAATCCCCCTCACTACACTGTCCCCAACTACCACTACATTCCTTTTTGCTACCCTCACTTGAATGGCTTCCTGTACCACAGTGCCATGGTCGGTTTGCTCATCCACTCTGCAGCCTCCAATTTTCATCCAAGCAAGCTGAGAGAACATCAAACCTGTTGGACAATTGCAGAGGCTCACACTCCTGCACTCTGGGTCCCCTTACCTGCCTCACTCGCAGTCACATCTTCCTATCCCTGGCCACTGACCAAATCAGAAGACCCTATCCCAAGTGGTGTGACTGCCTCCTGGTCCAAAGCATCCAGGTAACCTTCCCCCTTCCTGATGTGTCACAGTGTCTGCAGCTCGGCCTCCAGCTCAATGACTCTGAGCCGAAGCTCCTCGAGCCGCAAACACTTACTGCAGACATGTTTGCCCTGGATTACAATGTTATCCAGGAGCTCCCACATGCTGCAGCCTTGACACATCACCTGTCCTGCCATCCTTAATGTGTTTTAAATAATTAATTATATTAATCACTTATTTAATGTTGCTTTCTTATATATTTTATTAACTTTACCAAATTATGTACTATTTTAAACCTTAGGGATAGAATAGAATAGAACTTACCAGATACTCACCAAAGAGCTAGCTCTTTTCCCCATAGTTGAGCAAAAACCAATTTCTATGGAGTGAGAAAGAGGAAATGAGCAACTCTTTCTCCCCCTTCACTGAACTCCCCTCTCACCAAACACCAAGTCTTCACTCAGTTAGTCAGCTGCACTCCATTAGCCAAGGCTACACAAAAGATCCATGAATTTATAGTAAACTGAACTGGGGCTACAGTAACCAGATTCACCCAGTTAGCTAATTCAGCTCCTATAGCTGAGTGTCTAAACTACAAGAAAGAAAGACCTTAACCTGCTTAGATAGCATTTTCCTGTTACTGTTAGTTACGGACTAGATAGATTTTAAGAGCAAAATTTAAAACAAAATTAACACATAACTCCCCTCCCACCAAACTCCAAGTCTTCACTCAGTTAGTTGGCTGCATTGCATTTGCCAAGGTGCCAGAAGATAGCCTAACTGAAAATCAAAGATCTGCAGTTATACTTCACTTAACCTTTACAGAAGCTGGATTACGTTACTTTAAGTAGCTAAAGGCATTGCTTAATGTGGTACAAAGGCATACAGACCACAAAGACCCAGTTGAACCCAGTTTGTTGGTCTCTGCTGGGGCTGTTTTTGGAATGCTACAACTGGCCTCAGGGTTGTTATGGGGGGAGGGAGAGAAAGACTGAATAGAGAGCAACTGGCATCCATCAACCTGTGACCCAACAATGGGCAGAATTTCCATGAGAAGGGAGGGAAACATTGGTAAGGGGAAAAATCTGCATGGTCCTGTGATTTTCTTTTAAAGGAGTTCCAATAATTATACAGTGGTAGGACATTGGTCCATGCCTGCAAACTGCTCACATGGCCAGCTTTACGATCTTAGTCAAGTCGCTGTGGAGGCATCAAATGGAGAGCGCAAGAACCAGCGTGTGCTGCCCTAGGCTGCTCCCACTAATACCTCAGAGGCTTGTAACTTGGTCTTCAACCGAATGCCTTGTTGGAGAAAAGGATGCTCACCATCACTAACATCCATAACTCACAAGAGATTCGTTCAACATGCCCAATTCATGAAAGTTGAAAGCTCCATTTAAAACTCCCCCTGAGTTGTGAGCATTCAAAATATTTGTAAGCAAATTGCAAGCGTTAACTGGATTTGATGTTGAGCAATATCAAGGGAGAAAAGGAAACAATTTATTAATGATTGAAACAAAATAAATATATGCAATAAAAATTGAAAATTAGATTAAACACATGTCTTCCCCCACTGCATTCATCATGTTTGCCCACATTTGCTGCAGATTTGAGTTGGTGTCTGTGACAACACTGGATCAGACTGCACCTTGTGCAACCTCCCTGCAGGAACAACCTTCCATTGAAAAAGCAGAAAAAACTCCTCGAACTCAAAGGAAGTCATTAAAGAACAGTTTCTACCTTGTTTAGCCAGTCTGCACGCTCAAGATCCTGGAAGTTAATCTGTGAAGAGAGAATGCATCATCAGTTTGTTAATCTTTTAATAAACTGATTGATAAAAATCAGTGTACCTCACACAATTTGCTGTCTAATAATTTAGATCCCCAGTAAACAAGATTCTGCCTGGGATTGCATAAAAACTACCCTTACTCATAAACTCTGGGAAATTTTTGTCTCCAATATTTCTCATTATAAACACATTGAGTTTTAAGGTGGAAATCTTCACAAAAGGCTCTTATAATGTTGCTACAAGTTACCAGAGGAACGGCCTTAGTATTGGATAGAACAACAATCAGCTGGTAGTCAAAGTAAGTAAATCACCATTTGATTTTTGTCAAATGTCATGTCACCTCATACAATACCATATGCCTGTCACATAAGACAGGCAGTGAGCTCTCGTACACATTGATGGCACTGGAACAGGCTCCCCTGCCCCATCATCTTGGTCATAAAGGGAGGCCTCAAAACACAAGAATTCATGGAATGAGAAAAGCTATCCAGCTCCTCGAGCCAATTCCTTCCAGAGATTCTACCCAACAAGTGTAATCTCTCAGGGAAAGGGTTTATAAAGCTTCTCTTTACCCCATGCCCCCAAAAGGAGAAATAAAGCTGAACTTTAGAATACTCAGCTAACTTTAACATTTTAATGGCCTGGGAGTAGCACAAAACTGGCAATAGAGATTTTCTTAAGATAGCTGGCAGCTGATTTGCTATCACCCATTTTGCACTACTGCCCTATACAAATTTCATCCCCAAAATATGCATGAAACATCTAGAAAGGCTTTGCTCACAGAACAAATGCAATGCAATTTGGAAAGAATTGACAATACAGTACTGATTTGCATCTTATTGCTGTTATAAACAATTAAAAAAACAGCAACTGTTCTGATTCCAAGACAAAACTCAGTGGAAAGTTCCAGAATCTGCTTGCGCACACATGGCCACAATTATGGCATCCTTCCCAGAGTACATTGCACAAATCAAAAGCATTTCCTCTTCCCCATCCCAGTTAAAAAACATGTAAGTGTTTGAAACTAGAATCTTTCAAAGAACAGTACACTTTTCACAACACTTGACACAGGATTCTGGGGCATTTATGTATCTGTTACTTAAAAATGTAGTCCACTGCTCTCTTCCTCATTTAAGGCTGAAAACAGATAAGGTAAAAGTTGTGGGAAGAGGCGGACGAATTAAAGAGGTAATTCCACCTCAACCATGATTTTAAACAATGGTGTGTTTGAAATTTGGGGGGCGGCGGGGCAGGGGGGGAGGGGGGATAGTGGGGGGAGAGAGGAGGAGGCGGTGACAGGGAGATCCCCAGTTATTTGTTCACAGCATTAATTTCTGAACTACCAACAGCGAGTAGGGAGGCCATAGAGTTATGCATAATTTTTGTGTGGAATTGTCACATCATTTTCAAACTAAATTTATACAAATAAGAAATGCAATTTTTTCTCCATATCTGGGTGCATCCAAAGGTCTGTGGATGTTAGTTACTAAAGTTTTTGATCAACTTAACTCATTAGCAAGATAAACCTCAGAATTCAAACCATTCTCCTGAACCCTGCACACTCAACAGTTTTGAAGTTAGACAAAAAGTGATCATATTTATTCCCAACTTTCAGAGTTCAGACAACAGGAAGCAGTGTGTTTACCCTATCGCGTCTCCAATTCTTGTTTCTATCATACCTCTCATCCTCTTCTTGTTACCATCATCAACTTTCACATGGATATGGTACGGCTCTAATAGCCAAGATTTAACTTAAGTCTAGAAAAGACTAATTCATCAAACTGCAGGCAATTATGAAGCTTTCTCTTTCCAAGAAGGTCGTGGACACTGGGGGTCAATTGGAATTTAGACTTTTGTTGGGTAGGTAAAAGGAATTGGCATGCAGATCATGATTTAATTCAATGGCAGAACAGATTCAAGGGGCTGAATGGAACTTCTGTTCCGAGGTAGCTTTCCTTTGGGATTGGACCAAATTTGAGTCTGCAATATTTTTGGAATGTAAATCTGACACCAAGAGATTGTGACTTTACAACACTGTGATGTATATGCTTTTTTTTTTAAATATTGTGCCCCACATTACTGTAGATATTCTGAGTATCCAGCACTCCTGTCAGCATTGATAGCTCAATGGAAAATGGTTACAGCTTCCGTTGAAATACTTTTGTCTATTTGAGGAAATGTAGCCTTTTTGATGTGAGTCATCACTGCTGCCTGGTACTGTTGATAAGATAGCGTGCACACAGTCATGACAAAAAAACCTCATAGCAAAAAATAAACAGCTGCCACTGTGGCAATAGCGTCAGGTTCAGACTCAAAAAGGAAACCACATCGAACATTTGTTCAATGTTTTGTTATTAAGATGTTAAACACCTCTGACAGAGAGCGTCTGCAAGTAGGTTTGTGCATCTGAAATGGAGTAGGATGCTCCTATTTCAGAGTTATGCACATCTAACTAGAAGATATGAATCTGTGCCCATAACTCCCTGCACACTGAGTTCCCAGTCTCAGTCCTCCCATCAACACTGGGTGGAGACTAGATGCTCAAAGAAAATGGATGAAGAACAAGGCATCCCAGGCCACTTCCTGCTCTTAGGCACATCTCAACATGTATTAACAGTGGATATGAGAGAGGTAGAGGGACCTCCAGCCCCTGTACCTGGAGGAGCTACAATGGGCAGAAAAAAATTTGCTAAGTAATTTACTTCACCAAAATTATAGAGGGTGAGTTTTTCCCTGTAAAAGCAATGAAATAAAACCCAGTAACACGTCGGTTCACATCACATCGTGTAGTTGTGTCGGTCTGTCGCTTGTTGTTAGCTCCTGCAACCACCAACAGAACTTGACCCTGAAATTGAGTAAACAACATCACTACCCCACCACATAATAGAAACTCAGCACTGGCAACATTCAAGGTCGCTCACTTACTCTGCAGGCTCTTTGCACATGATTCAACCAGAAGATTTTAACATGCAGAAAGCTACAATTACATTTTCCATGTGAATCATGACCATTCAAAGACATTCCTGGAAATCACAGTGTACTCAAGCAACAGCTATGCTGCAAGCTGCACTTGTACACTCATCAAATAACTGTTTCCAGGATGTAGCACATCTCAGGGTCAAGGTTACTGATAAAATGCTTGCTTTTCACTTGATCCCCTTAATGTTTCAGTGTTAGAATAGTATCCACTGTGTCAACTCAATAAGCCACACATTCCAGCCTTCCCTGCTCTGAATGCAAGACACTGAACCTCACTCAAGAATGCATCATTCATATCTTAATTAAAGAAACATTTTTTAATCCAACATCAGTTTTATTCAAGGGATTTAAATTGCTGATGGCTGCATCAGTGTAAATAGCAGGGGGATCTCTGTAATCTGACGAAGCCAATTACGTGCCCATTACAATTGTCTGGTGACAGTTTAGATGACGGACCCATTTGTCTGGAAACTTGGTAACGGTTTATGCAGACAGAAATGCCTTTTCCTATGGACTGACTCACTCATAAAGAATGGCCAAATGGATGACCATTACTGCCTGTGGAATAGTCACTCACCAGGAGTCTGTGACGTAGGACCAGAGGAGAGAGTATTGAGCTAACAAAGAAAATATTGCCCCTCAACATTAGATCTGTGGCCATGCCCAAGTGTCCAATGATCAACTGGCATTTAAAATCAGACACAGCAGAAGCAGAGAGATGCTGAGGAATGTACAGTACTCAATGTTCTGCCATCTGGGATGACAAACAACAGACAGTATTAAATTGTATCTTATTTCTAGGCATCCAAAAAATATCTAGGACAGATCTTCATTCTGGCATCAATCTTTTCTTCACTTTGGATTTCTTTAAATTGTTGCAGAGCATGTGTTTCAGTGGACTCCTTGGGCTAGAAGTTAGATTAGGGCAGTTCTCAAGCCTGAATTTGAAGGCACTCTTGAAGCAGTGAAGAAGCCAGAGGCCCAATTTAGCCATCAGGCCTCTTCTTCATAATTTCAGTGAGTCAATTGGGCATCCAGAGGCAGTTCACCACCAATTTAGGCCAGCTCTGGTAGATCCTGGGGAGTATAGGAGGAAAGAAGAGGGGAATGAATGGGGCAGGAAAGAACAAGATGGGAGGAGAACACAAGCCAACTGCGACCCTCGTGATTGCTGTGGAGTCAGGAGAAACACTTGCTCCTTCGGCATCCACATGTAGGCAAGTTATAAAGTTACCCAATTTTTTTTAATAACCTCCAGCATTCCCCTTAACCACCATTTAGGCTGCGGCAAGAACAGAAAAACCTGAGTACAGTATGTATGGTACATGTTCCAATAAGTGGGCAAATTTCTTCTCCATATATTGTAAGCCTCGGTCTGAAGCTGCTGCTGTTTTGCTTCGGACCCTAGGAGACCAGTGTCTGAGAGTTGAATCCCAATGTTTACACTTACCCCAGTGGCAAAAATCACTAGTCTATGGAAAACTGAATGAGCAAGCTGGGTTTAGTTGTGTGAATATTAGCAGTTGGATACGGAATCCCTGGAAATTTGAACTCAAAACAACAGCAATTTAAAAAGCAATTAACTGTTCCACACACAATTATTTTCTGGCTTAAATTTAGCCACATCCCTCCATCCACCACATTACTATATTGAGCATGACTTACTTTACAGTCTCCCTTCAATTTATCTTTGAAATGCATTGCATCAACACTAAGATTATGCAAATTAAGATGATAATACACAAGTTGCTTTTCTACAGTTAACAATTTATCCATTCTTCTGAGCAGATATCTGCAATTCCCTATTAAAGTGCTGCAAATACATTTTTTGGAATTTATCAGATAATTTATTAAGAGAGAAAACTTTTGAGTGTTCCTATTCAATCTGAATTCCAAAGCACATCCTAACAAAAAAATCTCTGGAACATTCACTTAGGCTCGCCCACGTTCAGACCCGACTTTTTTTTTAAAAATTCATTCACAGAATGTGAGCTTCACTGGCTGGACCAGCATTTATTGCCCATCCCTAGTTGCCCTTGAGAAGGTGGTGGTGAGCTGTCTTCTTGAACCGCTGCAGTCCATGTGATGTAGGTACACCCACAATGCTGTTTGGAAGATAGTTGTTAGTGGAAACAAATACAAACCAAGAACTGGGAAAAAGTTGTTGAATAAACTAAATATTGGGAAAGCTGAATCCATTATCTTCAGTCCCCGCCACAAACTCCACTCCCTAGCCATCAACTCCATCCCACTCCGTGGCAACTGTCTGAGGCTGAATCAGACTGTTCGCAACCTCAGTGTCATACTTGACTCCACAATAAGCTTCCAATGCCTTCACCAAGACCACCTATTTTCACCTCCATACAATCGCTCATCTCAGCTCATCTGCTGCTGAAACCCTCCATAAACTTGAGATCATCCAAAACTCTGCTACCCATGTCCTAACTCACACCAAGTTCCATTCAATCACCAACCCTGTGCTCATTCACCTACATTGGCTCCCAGTTAAGCAATGTTTTTATTTTAAAATTCTCATTCTTGTTTTCAAATTGCTCCATGGCCTCATCCTTCCCTAGCTCTGTAACTCCTCCAGCCCCACAACCCTCCAAGGTCTCTGGGCTCTTCTAATTCTGGGCTCTTGAGCATCCCAGATTTTAATTGTTTCATCATTGGTTGCTATGCCTTCAGCTGCCATGGCCCTGTGCTCTGGACTTCCCTCCGTAAACCTCTTCCCCTGTTTAACTTTCTTTCCTCCTTTAAGACATTCTTCTTTGCTCCTCTACCTCTCTTTCCTCCTTTTCTTATGATGTTCCTTAAACCTATCTTGATCTGCCCCAATATCTCCTTATGTGGCTCAGTATCAAATTTTGTTTCTAATGCTCTTTTGAAGCACCCTGGGACATTTTACTACATTAAAGGTGCTATATAGATACAAGTTCTTGCATTTGCTGTAGTCTTTTACTCACTAATGGTAATACAGTAATTGGTATAAATCATACTTCCCACAAACAAAGGAAACAGACTGAATGATGAATCTTCAAACTTATCCTTCAAGGGCTCAATGTTCTTGCACCAACATATAAACAAAATTAACTGGCATTTATGTCATGCCCTGACCTGAAGAAATGGCAGAATTAAAAAAAAAATAAAAAGCTAGTTGGTCCCCTTTCACAGGGGACTGGGAGGGACATCCACAACTGAGGGGGGGCCTAGGCCCACAGTGGGAAGGTGCCAGCATTTCTGACCACACAGAGGAAACCAGAAATGTGCTCTTGCCACTTGCACCCACTTGCCCTCAGCAAATGAAGTGTTCTCCTACTGACCCTGCAAACCCCATTGAGTTCAGCAATGGAGAATACTCTCAGGCTCAATCCTGACATTAACACTTGAATCATGTCCTGAAGTGTTTCAACAACAACAACTTATATTTATATAGCACCTTTAACATAATGAAACATCCCAAGGTGTTTCACAGGAGCACTGTAAAACAAAGCAAGAAACTGAACCACATAAGGCGATATTGGGTCAGATGACCAAAGGCTTGGCCAAAGAGGTAGGTTTTAAGGCGTGCTTTAAAGAGCTGTGAAGGTGGGGGGGGGTTGTTTCCAGAGCTTGGGGCCTAGGGAGCTGAAGGCACAGCTGCCAGTGGTGGAACAATTATAACTGGGGACGCACAACAGCCCAAAATTAGAAGAGCACTGATATCTCAGAGGGTTGGGGGGCTACAGAAGGTTACAGAGATAGGGAGGGGCAAGGCCAGGGAAGGAGGAATTTGAAAACAAGATTGAGAATTTTAAAATCAAGGTGTTGCTTGACCAGGAGTCAATGTAGCTCAGTGGGCACAGGGGTAATAGGGGAATGGAACTTCCTGCGAATTAAGACATGGGCAGAGTTTTAGATGACCTCACTTTTACAGAGGGTGGAATGTGGGAGACCAGCCAGAAGTGCATTGGAATAGTCAAGTCTAAAGATAACAAAGGCACGAATGAGGGTTTCAGCAATGGATGAGCTTTCAGCCCCAAGTGTTTGTTGAATTCTTAAATGTCTGCAGAAATATTACTCTAAAATCATGCTACCCATTATCCTGTATGGGACTGGAGGAGCTAAGTCACTTATACTTTTTTGTGATGGCAAAGTTTTGTGCCTGATCTCAAAATGACGGAGTTGAAGTCAGATATGGCAAGGTCGTCTCATATCAAAATAAATTCATTTCATCTTGGGAGCATGAAAATTGTTTTATTTTGTAGCATGAAGAGAGTCGATCGATAAGTACCCATCCAAATGATTGAATTACCTCCTGCCTTTTACATCCCTGCTGGGAACTGATGCAGATGACATGCCTCTCTCAATCCTTGTGATTGATCTGTCTCTGTGCCAAAATATGCATTAGTGCATTTATTTCTGACTCTGGATGCAGGAAAAGTCATCAAAAACAACCAATTTCTTGTCAATCACCAATGAGACTGGAAAAGAACATTTGATCCCAATATGCAACAGTTAAACTGCAAATTCAAACACCAATGAAAAGTGGTTCAAAATTAAACCAGTCAACTTCTCTTTCTGCACTCCATGTTAGCTGATAATGCAACTGGTTCCCTCAACTCAAGTATGGTCCTCGTCCCTTTCACAATAGTCATCATCACCCCCAGCTCAAAAAAAAAATCCACTTGCAATCTCTATGCCCTTTCAAATTACCATCCCATCTATAACCTCCCTTGCCTCTACAAAGTCCTTGAAAATGTTATTGCCTCCCAAATCATTGACATCTCACTGCAAATCCCTGAATCTCTCAGATCAGGTTTCCACCCCACCATAGTCCTAACCAAAGTCACGAATAACATTCGCAATAACTGTGGCAATGGTGCATTACCCCTCCCTGTCCTCCTTGATCTCACTGCATTGTTAACATGGTCAACCACACCATCCTCCTGCAACGTTTTTCCTCTGTTGTCCAGCTGAATGAGATTGTCATTACCTAGTTCCACTCTTTGCTGATCTTGTCATAGCCAGGGAACCTTCTGAAATAGCTTCTGTTCCTGCCCCACATAGTTTGCTCCCAATGGATCTATCCATTCTCCCCTCTTCCTTATCTACATACTGCTGACATCATCAGCAGATATGGGTTCAGCTTCCACATGAACACTGATGACACCCTCTCTAGACCCCTCCACTTCCTTTGTGAAGTCAGACTGCTTGTAGCCCATCCAAGACTGGATGTCAGACAATTGCCTCCAATTAAACTTTGGGAAGACTGAAAACATTGGGGCTTTGGTGCCTGCCTCAAACTACATACCCTCCTCACCAATTTCGTTCCCCATCCCCTCCCGCTCTTACTTGGCCCACTGTCTCAAACTGGTTACAACCTCAACATTCTACTCAACCCAAGCTGGGCTTCTGACTCCATATCCCCTCCATCACAAAAACTGACTATGTAACATTGCCCATCTCTGCCCCTACTTCAGCCAAAACCCTCATCCATGCCTCTGTAACCGCCAGACTTGACTATTCCAATGCTGTTCTGGCCGGTTTTGCATGCTCCACCTTCTGTAAACTTCAGCTTATTCAACATTCTGCTATCCTTACCCTTTCCCACACTAAGCCCTGACCCATTATTCCTGTCCTTAATGGTCTACATTGGCTCTTGATTCCCCAATGCCTTCTACTTAAAACGTTCACTTGTGTTTTAATCCTTTCATGCCCTCGGCCTTCCTCTTCTTAGTAACTTCCGCTAACACTCCAACCACTATCCACCCACACCCCCCCAGAACCATTACCCTCACTGAACTCTGTCCCTCTGACTATAGTCCCGAGTGCATCCCCTCCTCCTCCCTCTCTTTACTTCACCATTGTCAGCTGTGCCATTAGTCGTTTAGGTTCTAAGTTCTGGAATCACCATCCTCTCCTTTTAAGGCCCTCCTTAAAAGCCAATCTGGCCAAGCTTTTTGTCGCCCTTCTTAACATTTCCTTCTTTGGCTGAATTCCACTTTTTCTGATTATGTCGCTGTGAAGTGCCTTGGGACTGTTTCATATTGCATGCAAATACAACAGTAATGGCAGTAGCATTGAACGCTTAAAAATTTTGGTTTAGGATTCACAATTTTGGGCAAAGTAACTGACTGTCTGCTCAAGGGGTGATTCAGTGCCCCCAGCAGCACTTAACAGAAGCCTGG
This sequence comes from Carcharodon carcharias, assembly GCF_017639515.1. Taxonomy (NCBI): domain Eukaryota; kingdom Metazoa; phylum Chordata; class Chondrichthyes; order Lamniformes; family Lamnidae; genus Carcharodon; species Carcharodon carcharias. Next base: position 23,047,742 of record NC_054507.1, on the reverse strand, counting down.
TGAATCAGGGCTATAGTATTGTGGTCCTAACTTTGCACCAAACTCCATCCACATATGGCACCCAGCTGAGAATCACCCCTCACATCTGTATCCAGTACAAGTGGACCCCATTCTATCTAGAGTACTTGACAGTGAGAAGGAAGGGCTCACAATTTTTTTTAAAAAAACTTTTCCATTACTGTCCCTGCTTATTAAGTTCTTGGTGTTATGTCAGGTTGGTCTCTATAACACAGCTCATACATTCCTGGACAATTAGTCAGCTGATTAAGCAGCCACACCTCACACAAGCACATTGTCCATCTTCCTCTTTATAATGCTTTGAGATTTGTGCTTTTGGATCTACATTTTTTCCCCATTGTTCCTCTCCTGAATGCACCAACCATTGCCAGGCTGGAGTTTCCACAAACAAGGGACTATTCTTCATGTGGAGTCCAGACAGCAAGCGTTGCCAAGGCATGACAGCTGGCCTGAGGCCAGCTGTGGCACTCCCATTAACTTAGCACAGACTGGGGGAATCAAACCTGGCCCTTACCTGTATCAATGACTGTGCAGTGCTAAATATACAGTCTTGTAACTATGAAGAAGTCATCAAAGCAAGAGGCTCCGACTGTGCACTCCCCAGGTGCCAAGTTCCCTGGCCTCAGATGCACAAGCACTGAATAGATACTGGATACCCCTACAGGGTGGATGGGAAAGCAAAACCAACCTGGGTTACTTACTTTACACTGGTCAGTTTGAGAACATCCCTGAGAGAGCTGGAGACATTAAAGCAGCTACGTCCCCGTGCTCTCAGTTTGGGTATAGTGCATGATAAAAAAAAAGGGGGGAGCCTAAAAAAAGCAAATAAAAACATTAATGGATATGGGGAAATGAAGTGGTTAAAAAAAGCTTCACTGGGATGTGTCTGAACGTGAGTGCTATGCTGAATCAGATGAATAACTGAGCAGGAAGGGGAGTATTGTTTGCCTGAGCCCCACAAATGGGGTTCCTGCATATATCAACATACCCAGTGACCAGGAAAGAATGTATTAATACAGTGTAGGCATTGCACACATTACAGCTGTTTCTCTGGGCTCTGCATTTTGCTGTGTGTGGACTGCAATCTGCTCACAGGGTTAGAGTTAAGCTCACCTAGTATCTTGTTAAGCAAGCCCAAAGGTTGAAAACAGAGTCCTTCCTATTGGGCTCGATGTTTCAATAAATTTGCCAAATAGTTTATAGCATATGCCATAGTCTGATAAAGTTTATTCTTCTACTAACTGAGATTGGTTTCCTTAACTTCAGAAGCAGAAGAATAAACAACTATAGCACTGGATGCTTTTAAGAAAGTTTATTTAGATGACTACTTGGTAAAATGGAGGTATTATCTTTTCTGACATTTCTACAGTAGCTGTCTGAAGTTGAACCAAAGCTCCTCAGAAGGATCTTCTGAATGAGATAAAAAATTTAACAGTTTAAGGTCATTGAGGGTCTCTTGAGAAGTGCATAGCAATGTTGACTCGTGTGGAATATAAACACCTGCTCTGATCAGTTGGGCTAAATAGCCTGTTTCTGTGCTGTATATTCTATTCATACTGATTTTAACGTAATCTTATCTGTAGACCAGGTCAGGTTCAGGTCAGATGCCTGTTTTACATTCTGTCCAACTTTATATGCTATTGACTCTGACTGGGCTAAACCATGGAGAATAGTTTCATGGGAGGTATCAGAAGCTTGCTTGAATTTATCATAGGAAATACAACACTTCAGGAAAGAAGAGGCAAAGAGAGAGAGTGTTTGTTGGGGGGAAGTGGGGGGAAACAGGGGTATAAGAACCATGGAGTAGAATTAATGCCACTCAATGGCTTTCCTATTGCTTCCATTACCCTCCATTTTGTTGCTTCTACATTGACGTCAGTTGAAACTCCGGCTTTATTTATGATAATGCTGAGTTATCTTGAGCTAAGTTGCAGACATAATATGGATCAATTCTGTTATAATAATGCAGCATCCTATCCAAAGTCAATCAATGGAACAGCTGCTGATCTCAGCAGAACTTCTATTGCCTGCATTTCCTTAGTAAATCATTTTAATGATTCAACTCCTCTCAGAGTTATTCTCCTTGAGGCCTGTACTAATTAATCAATGAATTGATTTGCCTTCGATTTAGTTCGAGCTGGTTTGGGCCAAATTTCCTGGTAAATAGAACTGTGCAAAATTTTCAGCAGTAACATTTTGTGTTTGATTTTAACTGACTTAAAAATAACAAAAAATAACTGCAAAATCATTTTTATCAATATTTCTAAAATTGAAGATTCGCATTCAAAAGCAGGTTTGTTAAAATGGAAAAGCACAGCTGTCCTGAGAGGGACCACACAATTACATAATGGGTTTGTATGAACTGTGGGACCACAGTACTGCAAAATAGTACTGTGCTATATCTCACATGATACTGCTGTTGATTAGCCAGGGAAGGATATCATTGGGATAAAAGCAAAATACTGCAGATACTGGAAATCTGAAACAAAAACTAAAAATACTGGAAAAACTCAGCAGGGAAAGAGAGTTAACGTTTCGAGTCTGTATGACTGAAGAAGAGTCATACAGACTCAAAAGGTTAACTCTTTCTTTCTCTCCACAGATGCTGTTAGACCTGCTGAGATTTTCCAGCATTTTCTGTTTTTGTTAAAACACTGGCTTGTACAGGCAATGACAAGTTCCATTTTGCATTACTTTTATGCAAAGTTAAAACAATACCATAATTTTGATGGATAAAGCTCGAGGTGCATAACATGATATGCAGCTGCTCGTTGACGTGATGATTCAGATCTGGCTGGTGTCCAGATCACATTACAAACACCCATTTGCCCTGGAGAAGGTTATTCTCACTTAATGTTGGAGACGGATTGAAAAATAGAATTTTTAAAGAACAGCCATGAGGTTCAGGAAATAGATAAAAATGTCAATTCCCTCTCCCTGTGCTGTTGTCACAGGACACAAATCACCTTACAACTGAATCAAATTAATCAGCTGAGACCGCAGTCAGGGATATTCAAACTACCAATTCTGACTCTGGCCCTTATCTAATGTAAACAAAGCAAAGTTTTGTGGGCTGAATTTTTTAAATAAATATGAGATGGTCTGTTCTGTCTCTTTCAAAGAGCAATCCAGTTACTTCTACTCTCCCACTCTTTCCCCATATTCTTGCAATCTTTTCTCTTTCAAAAATGTATTTCCTTTTGTAGGCTACTATTGAATGGGTATCCACCACCCTATATTGCACTGTATTTCAAATCCCCCTATGCACTCAAAGTGATTCTAGGATTCTATTAGAACATGGGGTGCCATTAGTAAGACAAGAAAAAGTGTGATCTGGACAAACCAACATTTCCCTTTCCCCTCCTCTTCTGAAGGCAGTGTCACTCTGTACTGAGACACTCCCCGGGGACATCCTGTAAATACTCACTCCCCGGGGACATCCTGTAAATCCTTACACTCCAGGGACCCCCTATAAATACCAACACTCCCTGGGGACCCCCGTGTCAAGTCTGACACTCAGGGGCCTCCTGTAAATAATGACACTGGGGACCATCTGTAAATATTGCCTCACAACCCAAGAAGTGTCCTCAACTTCTGAAAAATAGCCCCAGCTACCCAAACAAAACAGTGTTGCTATAATTGCACAAAATGTTTGTTATTAGAACATTGTAACAAAAACAACACAACAGTACTATATGGAGAAGAAAAGATGGAATATAAATTACAGAATTCTCAAGGCATTCTGGTCGCCATCTGGCCCCAGGCAGACAGAAATCTGGTACTGTCTTAGTTCCTTGTCATCCCCTTGCACCACCTCTCACTGCCTAGGAAATAGGGTCCAATGAACTGTAGGTGATCAGGAATGTGCATCTGCAGTTTCCTGAATCATTTACAAGACTGAAGCATTACTCCATGTATGATTAACAGCTTTTTAAACCAGCTATTATATTCCTTGTGCTGTTGTAGGAACAAACATTTGAGTGGCAAGTGCCAGACAAGTACCAATGCTCATCACAGATTAGGAGGCCCAAGAGTGAACGATACAGAAGGGCAGGAATGCAGCTGGGAATTCCAAGGAGGAAGGTTCGTTGTAGGCATGATTTAGGACGGTGACTCACCTTTTGCCAAGCTGTCAGCAGGGAACAGTCAGGGGGGCTGAAAAGAAACTGAACTTTATTCCTTGTATCTGATAATTTTTCTTAAACAACCAATTACTTTTCCTGTCTGACTGATTGGTTGCATGGGCCTGTAATGTATCAGAAAACTGGAACTGGAGGTTAGAGATGCATATAATATTATTATAAATAATTAAGATTTTTCACATTGTTTAATTTTAGATGGCTCTGTAACAAGAATTTGTATAATAGATTAAGACGACATACTGTGAACATTTATAATAGATACTGACAATTTATGATATAAAGCACTCCATTCTATTCATACCTATAATCTATTATTTAATATTAAAAGTGGTCACACAGATGTCACACACACAAGATGCTACACTTCCATTATTTCATTTTTTTAGTAGCATTTATTTGAGGATGTAGACAAATAATTACAGATAGTGATCCATGGATAACTTAGCATTTCAAGGAACCTTCAGTGTCATTCCCATGTTACTTTTTGCCGGCACCGTTTGCTTTAGCTGTGCCCCGAACATTCTTCATTCTGTTAGTGTTCCTTTCACTGTTTCCCGGAAACCTTCTTTCCCTCCAACAGGCCATGCCTTGCCAGCCTGTGTTTAGGTTCATTCATGATGCAAAGTCCTCTGACCAAACAATTATACTCCGGTTGATCGCTGATGAGGCTTTATTTACTTAAAACTAGATTTTATGGCCCTAAGGGGTCACTACTGCTCCACGATACTGCATTACATGTACATAGTATAACTTGCTTTTCTTACACATCAGCATTTCATCTGAGTTACCATGAGCAGCACTATGGGAGGTAGCAACATGTCCATGACATGGTCAAAAATAGGAAGAAATCATAAGTTTATACTATTGGTAGGCAAAAATGAAGAGTGTGGCAAGTCATTTCTTTGTTTTTTCTGACCAAGATAATCTGGCCCATCTCCAAGATAGGAGTCAAGAAGCAGCCAGATGAAGAAATTAACAATATCAATTAGCATCCAATTATCAGGCTATGCCCATTTGAAACTCTTTCTCACAGTTAGCATCCAAGGGCCAGGCTAGTTTACACTTTGCCCCTTGTTAGCACCTGCACTTCAAGACCCAAACTTCACATGGGAAACACCACAGGCAATCAGCTGGTAGCATAAACAGTATGCAGTATTACTTCCCCTTAAGCGAATGTCAGTTATTAGTGTCACTCAATAAACATGCAATTGTTTGAAGCACACCCCCTTGCACACCAGTAACAGGCAATACACTGGTCAGTGTCAATGCCAAGACCCTCACATTGGTTAAAGGAAACCATGGAACCATAGAGCTTTCAGTCCACACACAGGCTGATGCCTTTGCCATCTCTTCTAGTAGAGTTATTCACACTGACCTCATTGCCTGCATAATGACTCAAAACTCTGCATAATGACTCAAAACTAAGTAATGGAAAACTGCGTGTCAATCCAAAATTCTAATCTCATTCTGGAATTCAGAATGAAGAACCGGAACTTAACTGATTTTTAAAAATTCATTCACAGGATGTGGGCTTCGCTGGCTGGGCCAGCATTTATTTCCCATCCCTAGTTGGCCTTGAGAAGGTGGTGGTGACCTGCCTTCTTGAACCGCTGCAGTCCATGTGGTATAGGTACACCCACAGTGCTGTTAGTGTGTTCCAGGATTTTGACCCAGCGACAGTGAAGGAACAGTAATATATTTCCAAGTCAGGATGGTGAGTGACTGGGAGGGGACCTTCAAGGTGGTGGTGTTCCCAAGTGTCTACTGCCTTTGTCCTTCTAGATGGTAGTCGTGTGTTTGGAAGGTGCTGCCTAAGGAACCTTGGTGTATTCCTGCAGTGCATCTTGTAGATGGTACAGTCAATGGTGTCAAGTAATTCAATTTTGGTCCTAGAATCCCTCCCAGAATGGTTTCTTGTTTAAACTGTAGCTTTTATGCAACAGAATTCTTCCTCTATCAGGAGCTTGTGAAAGTAAAAGGGACTGGGCAGGCTACAGTGCCAGTATTTACCGTATCATTCTGGAGAGAGCAGAACAGGGTCCTACAATATAGTAGGTCACCAAAGCAACAAAAAAAGAAAGCACAAACTGAATGAACTGACAATGCCACCAGAAAAACGAATCCCAAGAAACCAGCTCTACAGCGTGAGCATTTCCTTAGTGTGGGGTGGGGCAGGATGGGCTGTATTAAAGTATTTACCAAGTGCTATTCTTAACAGCAGCATTGGTTAACAGTTCGGTTTCATCTTTTTCTCTCGTGCCTCTCTCCAAAAGTTTGCTAACAAGAAAACTTGTCTTTCATCTGTTGGGTGGTGGGGAAACCTCCTTGATCCAATTTCCTTCATGTTGATTAAATGCTTCAATGCAGTTATGACTGGTTTGGAGAATAGAATGAGTAATAAAGCTAGCTGCCCATTAAAAGTGACTCATCGTCAAAAAAAATTCTATTCCTCTGCAGGCCAATTTGGATGTTTTCCATCAAAAGCCTTAGAGGAAAAAAGTGCTGGGCAAACTTTTAATTTGGGGCCAGCGCACCATACAAACATAATCTTTTACCACAGTAACACAACATGAAAAATATTTTTGAAAAGCTTGTGATTTAGGTCATTACATACAAACTAGGGGCAGGAGTAGGCCATTCGGCCCCTTGGGCCTGCTCCGCCATTTAATAAGATCATGGCTGATCCGATTGTGGCCTTAACTCCATATTCCCACCTACTATCCCCGATAACCTTAGATTTTTGACTAACAAAGGAATCAATCTACCTCTGCCTTAAATGTATTCATTGGCCTGCCTCCACCACTCTCTGGGGAAGAGAGTTCCAAAGACTAATGACACTCAGAAAAAAATTCCTCCTCATCCCAGTCTTGAAAGGGAGATCCCTTATTTTTAAACTCTGTCCCCTCATTCTAGTCTCTCCCACAAAGGGAGACATCCTTTCAGTACCCACCCGGTCAAGTTCCTTCAGGATCTTATATGTTTCAATAAGATCAACTCTCATCCTTCTAAACTCGAATGGATACAGGCCCAGCCTGTTCAACCTTTCCTCACAAGATAACCTCCCCTTCCCAGGTATCAGTCGAGTGAACCTTCTCTGAACTGCTTCTAACACATTTATATCCTTTCTTAAATAAGACAACCAAAACTATACAGTGCTCCAGGTGTGGTCTCACCAACACCCTGTATGACTAACAAAACATCCCTACTTTTGTATTCTATTTCCCCTTCAATTTGCCTTCCTAATCACTTGCTGCACACTAACTTTTCGTGATTCATGTGATCAGGATATCCAGATCCCTCTGTACTGCAGAGTTCTACAATCTCTCTCCATTTAAATAACTTGCTGCTTTTCTATTCTTCCTGCCAAAGTTTACATTTTCCCATATTATACTCCATCTGCCAAATTTTTGCCCACTCACTTAACCTTTGTCCCTTTGTAGACTCGTTATGTTCTCTTCGCAATTTATTTTCCTATCTTTGTGTCATCAGCAAATTTCGTAACCATACATTTGCTCCCCTCATCCAAATTATTGATATAGATTGTAAATAGCCGAGGCCCCAGCACTGATTCCTGTGGCACTCTGCTCGTCACATCTTGCCAAGCCAAGAATGTACCATTAATGCCTAATCTCAGTTTCCTGTTAGCTAACCAATCTCTCCGTGTTAATATGTTACCCCCTACACCATGAGCTCCTTGAAGTTTTTTTGCTCCTAATTCATTCCAAGGTTGTAAAAGCATCATTTTCATGAACATACTGGTTCCCTACCTCAAAGCACTGCTTTAGTCATGTCACTTGTCATCAGAGTAAAGGTACTTTACCATTACTGGGTTTCTTGGGGCATACATGACCCTGCCTTTTTATACACTCAGCACCAGGTGCCAATCTCCATAAGCACACTGGATTCCACTGCGTAAGAGTGAACTCCCAGGGTGCAGTCCTTTGGGTTTGGCACTTGGCATTTACCTAGGTGGAACAGGGTGGCCTTAACCCAAGGATATGATTGGTTATCAGTGTCAGCTGCAGATCAGTGGGTAGCACTCTTGTTTCCAAGTTGAGGGTTCAAGTCCCATTCCAGAGACTTGAGTACAAAAATCTAGGCCAACTCTCTGGTGCAATACTGAGGGACTGCTGCACTGTTAAAGGCGCTGCCTTTCAGAAGAGATGCTAACCCGAAGCCCGATCTGCCCTCTCAGCTGGGCATAGAAGAACGCATGGCACCATTTTGAACAGCAGCAGAATTATCCCTGATGGCCTGGCCAATATTTATTCCTCAATTAAACAATGCTAAAAGTGGATTATCTGGTTATTAACACATCCCTATTTGTGGGACATTGCTCTGCACAAATTGGCTGCTGCGTTTCCTTCATTCCAACATTGACTACACTGCAAAAAACACTTAGTTAGTTGTAAAATGCTTTTGGACATCCTGAGGTCATGAACTGCACTGTATAAAAGCGAGTTTTTTTATGCTGATTAACTGGTAACCCAACAATTATGGGTTCGAATCCCATCATGGAAAGATATGACACTGAACAATTAAATCTGATTATTCTGATGCCAGCCCACAAATTATGACCATGAAAGTTACCAGACTATCATAAGAGCCCAACCAGTGAACTAATGGCCTACAAACCCTACTTGTGATTTCAGACCCACAATACGTGGATAACTTTAATGCTCTCTGAGAAACTAAGGTGAGGCAATAGATGTAGCATCTAAAAAAATCTTCTGGGAAATTGCTAGATCCATATTGCACTGCTGAGAGCTCCTTGAAGGTCCTGCTATTTACACCAATGGATGTTGCCGAGAGGCTGCAGTTCTGTAAAAGCGAAAGCACCTTTGGCATTGCAGCTTGTTATAAAAGCTTCTTGTCGAGTGCAGAGGTCAGGAACTCCAAACCCCAACAGACCTCAGAGTTTCCTTACATGTACAGACTGGGAGTGGGCTGCACATGCACTGTTCAGCATTCTGAGTTCTTTGGGCTGCGGATGGGCCCAGGCGCACTTGTGTGGAAAATGAAAGCAAAGTGAAAACTGTGTCACGTGACTGGGAGCAGCATGCCATTGAAAACAAATGTCTCAGGCAGGAAAGAGGGAAAGGGGACAAGGAGAGGTCCCAAAAGAAATGAACCAGGCAGGGGACAGGGATAGGAGCAAGTCATAGTTAAGTTAAAATTCGAGAAAAGATTGCGGTTAGCAGACATTAAGTGAAGAGGGCTCAGGAGAAGCCCTGAAAATACAAGATGACAGCAGAAGGCTGGTAACCCTATGTTGCAGGTTGTTGGGCAAAGGTAATTGGAGCAGTAGCGTTCTGCTCAGTGATGCCAAAGATCTGAAGTCGTGCTTGAGTTGGTGCTCGAACGCATACTCGGAAATCCAGAGGAGAGGAGTATCAGGCAAGATTGAAACCCTGCAAGGTGGGCCATTGTTGATGTCATCCACGTCGGAGTGACCTTTGGAGAGAGTTCTCAGGTTAGATGTTCGAAAGTGATGACTAGAATCTTTCACGAGACACACAGTTTCAGTGAGATTGGATAACTCAGCGTTTACTAAAGTCTGGGTGGGTTGTTGAGAAATCCATGGACTTTGCCTTGGTCGCATCTACCATCTGTTGTGTATCACGGTGTGTTCGACCACAGCTTGCCTGTCAATTCACATGTACCTCATTTACTCTAATATTCAGGGTTAATAACAGATATTGTACTTTTTTTTAAAATCTTTCTGACCCTTGTAAAATGTATTTTTCTTTGTTCAAAAACCGTGGAATCTTGTGGATGGATCATCCACTCAGCACTTTTGCGACCACCTCCAGCCAGATGATACAGCCTTGTCTTTTGCATTGATGTGCTGGGCTCCCCCAACATTGGAGGAAGAGAATCTCTGTGGATCTTCCTCCTCCAGTTAGTTGTTTAATTGTCCACCACCATTCACGACTGAATGTGGCAAGACTGCAGAGCTCAGATCTGATCCGTTGGTTGTGGGATCACTTAGCTCTGTCTATTGCATGCCGCTTCCAATATTCAGCATGCAAGTAGTCCTGTGTTATAGCTTCAACAGGCTGATACCTCATTTTTGGGTATATCTGGTGCTGCTACTGACATGCCCTCCTGCCTCTTCATTGAGCCAAGGTTGATTCCACAGTTTGATGGCAATGGAGGAGTGGGGGACATGCCAGGCTATGAGGAATTATTGTAGTTGAATACACAGTGTCACACAACACAATGGAGGGTTTTCCTCAATGTGAAAACAGGACTTAGTTTCCGCAAGGACCAAGCGATGGTCACTCTTACCAATACATTATGGACAGATACATCTGCGACAAGTAGATTGGTGAGGACGAGGTCGAACAGGTTTTTCCTCCTTGTTGGTTCCCTTACCACCTGCCACAGACACAGTCTAGCATCTAAGTCCTTTAGGACTCGGCCAGCTCGGTTTGTAGCAGAGCTATCCCCCACCCAGAGTAGATTCTGTGTCCATTGCCACCCTCGGTGCTTCTTCCAATTGATGTTCAACACGGAGGAGCACTGATTCATCAGCTAAGGGAGGGTAATCAGCAGGAGGTTTCCTTGCCCATGTTTGACCTGATGCCATGAGACTTCATGGGGGCCAGAGTCGATGTTGAGAACTCCCAGGTCAACTCCCTCCTGACTGTCTACCACTGTGCTGCCACATCTGCTGGGTCTGTCCTGCCGGTGGAACAGGACATACCCAGGACTGGTGATGGTGTTGTCTGGGACATTGGCTTTAAGGTACGATTCAGTAAGTATGACAATGCAAGGCTGTTGTTTGACTAGTATATGAGACAGCTCTCCCAATTTTGGCATGAGCCCCCAGATGTAAGGACGACTTTGCAGTGTCGACAGGGCTAGGTGTGCCATTCGGTTTCTGGTGTCTCGGTCGATGCTGGTGGTCTGTCCAGTTTCATTCCTTTTTAACTTTGGAGCGATTTGATACAACTAAGTGGCTTGTTAGGCCATTTCAGAGGGCATTTGATAACCACATTGCTGTGGGTCTGGAGTCACATGTAGGCCAGATCAGGTAAGGACAGCAGATTTCCTTCCCTAAAGGACATTAGTGAACCAAATGGGTTTTTACGACAATGGCTTTATGGTCACCATTACTTGGGCTAGCTTTTAATTCCAGATTTATTAATTGAATTTAAATTCCACCAGCTGCATAGTGGGATTTGAACCCATATCCCCAGGGCATTATCCTAGGCCTCTGGATTACTAGTCCAGTGACATTATAACTGTACCATTGCCTCCCCCAATTGTTGCCAACAGTTAGCCTCATCCAATTCTCATCTACATGTTAAGAATAGATCCTTCGGGGACACTAGAGGTAATGATGTGTGAGCAGGAGGAGGAGGAGGAGCAGCAGTCATTCATGAAATTCAATGTCTGTGATAAGAATGAAACCCCAGGTGATTCCAATCCCACCTAGTCAGATGACAGTGGAAAGGTAGTGAAGGAGAATGGTGTCGTAAATTGTGTCAAAGTCTGCAGACAGGTCCAGAAGGACTAGGAAGGATAGTTTATCTTTACCACAGTCACATAGGATATCAATGGTCTTTGTATGACAAAAACAGGGAGCCTAAAAGTAAATTCATGTTAAAAAGATCACATTCTCAACTCTCGCTATTCAGGCAAATACTTGGAACATGTCCACTGCCTTACTCAGCTCTGCATGACTATGCAAACCAAATTCATGTTCTAGCAAGCAACTTGAACAAGTAGTACTGAGCACTAACATGGAAACATTCATTCCAGGGAACTTAGCATCTACTTAGTATCTTTTGGCAGCACGGTATGGTTTGGCCAATCGCTCAGGACCATCATGATAAAATCTTCTAATAACTTTTTAATCTTTAATAAAATAACTAAATATTTTAAATTCTGGTATTCCAAAAGGTTTCATCACATTAGCTCCTAATGCTCCACCTTCCGTATCAACAAGAAAACAAGCAGACTCTGTTAACTTTTCCCCAAACCAGATTTTTTTAAAAAAATCATCCCCATCATTTTTTTCTCAGGTTGTCTGCAGGAATTTCCAGGAAGCTCCAGAAAAATCTAGGAGGGTTGTCAATCATATTAATAGCCAAAAGAATATTAACAGCTGGGCTTGAATTTGCTGTAGGTTGTCCATTTACTTCAGTAATTTCAGCTCAGCACGGCACAGACTGGTGTTAGCAGACATGGGGGAATCCACACCCCACCCAGAGGAAACTGAAAAATAACTCTCAAAATGGAAAGGAGGTGATGATTTTATTTTAAAAAATTAACGGAGGGGAAACACTTTAGGAAGGATGTCAAGGCCTTGGCAAAGGTGCAGTGGAGATTTACAAAAATAGTACTGAGATTATCTAGAATGACTACACAAACTGGGATTGTTCTCCTGAGAACAATGAAAGAGAAGGGGTGATTTAGTAGAGGTCTTCAGTATTGAAGGATTTTTGATGGAATAGATCAGGACAAACTGTTCCCAGTGGCAGTAGCATCATCATCAGGATATAGATTTAAGATAATTGCAGAGTGGCAATAAGGAGAATTTTTTTTAATGCAGCAAGTTATCATGATCTGGAATGCAATGCTGTAAACAGATTCAATAACAACTTTCAAAGGAATTTTAATGGAGTTGAAAAGGAAAAATAACTGCAGAACTATAGGACTAATTGGATAGCTCTGTTCAAGAGCCAGAATAGTCACAATGGACCTAATGGCCTAGATGAAAATTAGAAAATCAAAAGCACCTTTTGTTTTGGATGAACAGGGTCATTAACATAGAGAGCATGAGTCATCCCAAGGTACAGTTTCCTGAAAAATCTTCAGCAGCCAGTTTCCTGGGACCACAGCAGATGCCAAGTTTCACATTTCATTAGCAAATTTCTAGAGCTGCTTACAAGCAGTTCTCTACGAAAAGACAGTTTTGTTTATAACTGAAAGCATGAGGTCTATGGGAAGATGCAACACAAAAGAATAACTGAATAGTACTTCTGTTTCACTTTATTGTCTTATTAATCTCAAAAGCAATATTTACTTCCTAGGAACCAAACTTCAAATTTGAGACTGTACAGGAACAATCCCCGTTGCTCAACATCCACCCATTCTGTACGCTTCAGTCAGATCAGATTCCTGACTTTACCTCTCAATTCTCTTCATTTCCCCTAACACAATGATTTTCTAAGCTCTCCTTCTTCAGGTTTCCATAGGATTTCCACAGGGTGGGATGGGTGAGCAGCACCCAGACTCTACCACTGCTGAGATGAAGAGTACAGCTTGGCCGGTCCTGGAATGTTGTTTTTCCTCACCCATTGGGAAATCCTATAACTCTGCTCTGCAACTTTCTGGTAACCTGGACAAGGTCCATTTGAAGAATCCCAAACACAAGACCTACCCCCTCCATGGAGCAACTGGCATCGACATAGACCCACTCAGTGTGTGCGGGTGTGAAATACTACCATATTTAAAATATCTCTGGCGCCAATCATTTTACAGAAAAATCCACTCGTTTTCCCAGGGATTCACTATGAATCTGTGATGTTATCCAGCTGGGAGCTCAGTTAGATAATCACAGAACTCTGCTCCTGTTCTATGAACAGGAAACAGGATCAGTTATAATTGGAGAGTGCAGCCCAATGTAATGTCACAGAGAGCTTTTCAAATATCTTTCTGAAGAGCGCCTCTGAGCAGTTGTCATTAGAAAGGGAAAATGTGAAGTATCCTCACAGCCAGTACCACGGTTGCCTGGAACTGGGCATTTCTCAGCAAGTGGATCAATGATCAGAGGTCATACATTGAAAAACAGTGCCTGGAGATTAAGTGGGGAATGAGGGGAATTGTTGGAATCTGGAATGCTCCATCTGAATAAGTGGTGGAAAGGATTCCATAAATAATTTTGATGTGAGTTGGAAAATACTCAAGGATGAGAAGCCTACAGGGTTACGGACAAAAAGCAAGGGTGAGGGACTTAAGCATGACTGCTCTTCCAAAAAGCTAGCACGTGCACAACGCACCTGTGCTGTAAGTTTCTATGATTGGTGCAAAGTTATGACTTGCATTAAAATAAATGGAGTCAATCTGGATGCAAGTGATTCTTCTCTCTCTGTGATGTCGACAAAGCAATGAAGAGAGAAGGAAGCCACTGTAGCACAGCTTTGTTAGTGTGAGGGAATGTAAGCTTCTTTTGCAAAATAATAGATGATAGTTCTGTCCAATTCTACCTCATTCTCTCTCAGTATGGCGAGTTTCCTTACCTTTCTCAAGTCTGCATGGTTTTGAAGCCCAAATTGGGATAAACCAAGTTAGGTAACACCCATGTTCTCTCTGACTCTTCTCGATTTTGATGATGTCCTGCCCTTAACTTCAATTATTTTATTTTTTTTGCTTCCTGTTTAAAAGTGAGGAATAGATGACGGAGCGAACTACACAAACAGAGAGGAGTCCATCTCTGAAAAAAAAATATCTAAAACTGCACTGGCCTTCACATAACTGTTGGCATTCACAGGACTCATTTCAAAACATATTTCAAACTCCACCCAGAAACAGAATGTTGCACCACTGATGTGTCTCTAGCTCGCACAAAAAAAAACTGTCATAGGTCACTCGTATCCTTGGAGATCTCCTGATTCATGTGGTTTCCAGATATATCTAGACATTGATGCTGTTCAGTGTGTTTTTTGACGACTTTCTGGTCAATAATATTACAAATTTTATTCTTGTCCTGATGGTTTATGGTAAATTATTCATTCAGTCAGGGTCCAATTACATATTAGATTATGTTACATGCAAGGTGCTCTACTGAAGCCTGCACTTAAACAAGACCTGCTGAGTTTTTCCAGGTAATTCTGTTTTTGTTTTGGATTTCCAGCATCCGCAGTTTTTTTGTTTTTATCTTAAACAAGGAGTGTTTCTTTAAAAAGGGATACTGGCTAGGATACTTTACCAGGAATGTAAATAGCACAACTGATACTTCAATCTCATAAGTACACCTCCAATTTCATCTGTGGCTAAAATGTTAAAGCTCAAACATTCATCAGATCTCATCTGGAGTTGTCTTTTTTGCAGCTAATGTGTCAACATTTAGGAGCTGATCGTTCCGAAAACTGAGCCCAACCATTTATTTATTTAGTGAATGCAAATCCCCAAAGGCAAGCAATAGCCTCATTTGCTGAGTTTAATGTGAACACTCCATCACTTAGTCTGTAGAGGGGACTCTCCTCAGTAACGTGCAGTATTGTTTGTGACACTTTTGTAGATACACTGAGGCCTCAGCAATGGAGGTTAGCTGCACAGGGGCCCTGACCTGTCCTGATCCTGTTTAGTAAGGACCATTCTCGTCATGGTAATTCAAAGTGTTACAGACAGGAGGGGGAAAAACTGAACTTCATCGTCTCACCATCTGTCCCTGAAGAGAGGTGTTTTTAATTGTTTTAAAACTAGACTGTGGCGGGTTTTCCAAAACCCTCAGTTTGTGGGGTCTAATTTTATAAGTAACTTGCAGCATACTCTCTTTACTATAAATTCGGAAGGTTAGGTTATTTCACATTCAAACCCAGGGAGGAGAGGGTTTGGTTTACGCAACCACACATGCACACATATTCTGGAAGAGGGATAGAAAAGAGGGGAGTTTTACAACTATGGACAACAGTAAAAGAACCACAGAAACTAATACCAGTTCATGTGAATTTCAGAGTCCAGAAAGTTAAAGTCCAGAGGGAGTTTCCTTCATGGAGGAGTTCAGTTTAGATGAGTCCCTGGTTGGAGACAGCAGCACAAAAGTCCTTTAAAGGGAATGATGATGCAGCACAATGAGATTTCTGTACATAGACTGCTTGGCAGGTGATGGTCAGATGCCTTTAAAATGAAACAGGCTTCGAGGGGTTGAGATGTGTTGACCACTGCTTGGTCAGCCGGGAATTCTGCTATTGTTCTTTTCAGAGTGAAGGTAATCCACAGACTGCTCGTTTCTCAGTTCTCAACTGAATATAGGGATTTCAAAAAGTTCACTCGAGTCCTTCCTCCACAATGATTTCAAAAGGGATGTTTACCTGGTGTCTGGGACTAACTTTTGTTTTATGATTTATAATATCCCAGTCATTAGCCTCTGACAGAGTCACCATCCATGTCGAAGAAAGCCATTGTCTGGACAGACCCTATGACTCCACTAGAGGGTAAGCACATCAAGATGCAAATGACATCTATTTTCCCCTCAATGGTCCCCTTTTGAAATCGGCCTGGACAGTCCCAGGTGTGAGATGGGTCTGTTAACTCATTATTGCTGTTTCGATCTTTGAGAGTCCCCTGGTTTTGTGATTATAATGCCCTTACAATGGGGTGAGAGATTCCACAAGGGTGAGAGGAGAACTCTTTTGTTCTTGTAATGCCTGTTGGAAGCTTCCAGGACAGATGACCAATCCTGATAGTCATGTGACCTGTAGCAGCCATCTTTTGGGTCAGCAAAGGTCCATTTTAAAATAGCAAAGAAAAAGAATAAAGTTTGACGTACACAGTTTTGATTTCTTTCATGTCTTATTGACACATCAAAAGCCTGCCACTTGACAGATGGGATTTGTCACAAGGAACTGGTTAGTGACTTATAGCGTTTCCTATTTCTTGATTCAAAGGATGTTTGTTGATGGATCTTGCCCAGCAAGATGTCTGCATATGGGGTGCCAAGATGGAAGGCAGGCAGGAGGTAGGTTGAACAGGTCATCATGGAGTGGTAAGTGAAGTGCAGCATAGATGGTTTCAACCAGCTTGTGGGTTTTCATTAGTCAGCAGATGTATAGGGGGGTGATGTTTGAGAGGACAGGAAACCAGGGGAGGGGTGTTGAGTGGAGGGTTCTTGAGTTATGATGTGCATTGTTGTGTTCAATTGATTGTCAACAAGATATGGGTGTGATGACTTTTGCCAGACAGGTGCACAGTACTCTGCTGTGGAGTATGATAGGACCTCAGCACTTGCCCCAAATGTTGTAGCAGCAGCGCCCCACATAGATCGTTCAAGTTTGGTTAGTAGGTTGTTTTTGGTTTTGATTTTTTACTGCTGTTTTCTTCAGATGTTCCTGGAAGGACGAGGTCCCCTCCACAGTCATTCCCAAGTATGTTGGGTTAGGATCAAGCTTTAATCGCTGGCCATTCATATAGATATGCAATTCTTTTTTAGCACGAGCATTGTGGAGGTGGAATACACCAGATATGGCTGGATTCAATGAGAGATGCCATGTGCTGCAGTAGTCCGCCAACTTTGAAATGTCTTCGTTAAGGGTCTGGTCCAGAGTGCAGGAGGATGGAGCTTGGGTGGCACAACAGATATGCCACTGTCTAGCAGCACTATGCCCGTCTTCAGTTTCTTTTGGAAGCCATTTTTGAGGTAGGTGGTGAGTGCCAGTACTTGATCACATGTGCTACAGCCCTTATGGAAACCAGCTTGGTCAACAGAGGATGGTCTCTACTTCCAGAGATATGCGTTGTAGGATAAGACACTCTTAAGACCTTAAAGGACACAAAGTAGCAAAATCGGTTGATGGCTGGCCGCCAGCTTGGGATCTTTTCCGGTTTTGGGATAGCAATAATTTTTGCCATATGCCACATCTTCGGGGGTGAGTTTCAGCTGATGATTCTTGTGTAGAACTGAGTCAGCCAGGCATGAGCATAGGGGTTGACTTGTTGCAAGAATTCTAGTGCAATGTTGTCATATCCCGCTGCCTTGCTGCATTTCAGGTCCCTTAATGCTGTCTCCAGTTCTGTGATCTTGAGGGATTGGGACCACCATCCCAATCTATTCTGCATGTTGCTGGCATTGTTTTTTCAGTTCGTTACAGGTGATGTGTTTTATTTTATTTTCCGAGCTTCCTCACAACATGGAGCAGGGAACTGCAACTTGATTCAGGCTGACTGATGGATGACTTTAGTACAGGTGATTTTTGGGCTGCTCCAAGACAGCAAATCAGGCTCCAGCATTTCCAACTAGAGCGAGTAAAATTGAGCTGTTGTTTCCTATCTGGTGCGACGAGCAATATTGAGACACTCGATGAGGTGGTCTGCTATGTCAGGGTCACCAGATGATTCACATTCCTTTAGGAGTTATACACTCTGCATCAATGTATGGGACACATGAGAGTCGACAGCCATGAGGGATGGCTGTGCAAACAGCTTTGTGGGTAGCACTACAGAAGTGGTTATATGTCTCATCCACAAGTATATGATGAGTGGGTATAGTTACAATGATGCTGCCCAAAGTCTCACTGTATTTTGGCAAATCTGCTTTACGGAAGCTCCATCACATCTTCCTTGTGTTGTTGATGACTGGAAGGCAAAGGCCAATGTGAATGAGCGATGGCCTATGTTGACCACGTGGAAAGTCGTCCAGGACTAGGCACTGTGCTGGTTGAGGGTAATCAAGGGAACTGACCTAGCTCAGGTCAGTTGAGTGTTTCTGACTCCATCTGGCTGGATGGAATGTTCCCAACCATTGAAAGTCTCAAATAGAATTACAATGCCCTTTTTAAGTTCTGCTGGCTCTTCTCCCTATCCAGTACATTTCTATGAAACCCTCTTGAAACATCCATCCAGCATCGAGAATTGAGTCACGTCCCCTCTTACCACATTCCACATGTATTTTGTGGCAACAGATAACAAGCAGATAGTAAAGGTGAAGCAATTGGGTTCTAATTTTAGGCAAAGATAGAGGGGCCAGCCTGCTCGTTTTAACTGGCATAGACTCTAAAAACAGTACCCTTGCTTTGGCTGTTGAATTGTATTTAACAGACTCAGTCTAAGTCTCACATGGGTTTTTCTTGTACTTATTTGGAAGCCTTTGCTTTGGCTTTTCCTGATACCTGCCTGACCCAGTGAACACTCTGAGTCAGCACATTTACCACAAGGTCCCTTTTGGAGTACTTGTTTGTCATCTTACTCACAGGATAAACTGTATGAGCATGGTTTTTAATAAGTTCTACTTCATTGACATCTAGTATGAACACAGTTTTCAAACACAGGCACCATAGTGGAACAAGGGCAGCATAATGTTGATTTTACTTTCAGTCAATCACTCTGTGATACTTATATGGCACCTTTACACTCCAGTGCAATATCTAGGG
Source organism: Carcharodon carcharias (assembly GCF_017639515.1). Taxonomy (NCBI): domain Eukaryota; kingdom Metazoa; phylum Chordata; class Chondrichthyes; order Lamniformes; family Lamnidae; genus Carcharodon; species Carcharodon carcharias. The sequence goes on along the minus strand of NC_054507.1, from coordinate 23,028,481 downwards.
AGTGGAGCACTGTACAAAGTGTCATATTTTGGATGAGACGTTAAACCAAGGTTATGTCTACCTGCTTGGGCAGATGTAAAAGATCCCATGACACTTGTTTCAAAGAAGAGCAGTGGAGTTATCGCTGGTATCCTGGCCAATATTTATCCCCCAATCAACATCACAAAAACTGATCATCTGGTCATTGTCACATGGCTGTTTGTGGGAGCTTGCTGTGCGCAAATCACCTGCCACCTTTCCTATATTACAACACTGTCCTTCATTGGCAGTGAAGCACTTTGGGAAGTTTTGAGGTCGTGAAAAATGTTACACAAAAGCAAGTTTTTTCTTCTTTATCACATCCTTGGATTGCTACAATAAGCCTCAACACCCTTGGATTAGGGAAAGCTCCTGCTGTCCAATGACCCCCACTAAAAAGTATCCATATGTGGACATTGTAGAAGAGGACTTGATTCAACCACCCAGGGCATTGCTTCATTAACATTCACTGTCCAGCGTCGTACATGAGGATTGGCCATTTGGGTGAAATACCTGACTGGCACTTTATCTCAGCAAGAGATGGAGAGAGGAAAACAACAGTTCACCCCCAGCTTCTATTCTGAATACTTGTCAATTGTAATGGTTTCACTTACTGATAGTTACAGTTCAGAAAGGAGCACAACTATTTATCCATGGCATCTCACTTAGGTTTGTCAAAAAAAAAATACTGCAAGAGATTGAATGAGATTAGACAGTTAGATCCTGCTACTACATTCATCCTCTTGACCGTTAGAGAGTGAGACTTGTAGTGATGGGTGTAGAGCAATCTTCCGGTCTGCAAAATGGTGCATTTCTTGTAGGAGGGGAAGAAATAGATGATCAAAATGGATTTTTTTTTTAAAAAAAGAAACATGCTGCAAATTCCTTAACTGATATTACTGAAGCCCAAACCTAAACTAAAATAAGACTGGCTACCTCCTCCCAGACTTGATGGGTATTCATCTGCTTTAATCTGTCACTCAGAAACCTCAGATGCTTCCTCAAATCTTCCATTGCTTTCATCTTCAAACAGTGCGAGAAGCCAGTAGCAACATGACCACAAAGATGTATTGTGTGCCAGATTTTCAATGTAATTATCAGTGTCAGGCTCTGTCCATTTCAGTGCTCGAGCTTCTGATTTTCAAGTCCAAAGAGCTAAATGTAAGTACTACCCTTTACCACCACCAACTTCTTTTTAAACATCACCTTTAACACAGTGAAACATTCCAAGGTGCTTCACAGGAACATTATAAAACAAAATTTGACACCAGGCCACATAAGAACAGGTGGCCAAAAGCTTGGTCAAAGAGATCTTTAAAAAGCATCTTAAAGGGAGAAGAGAGAGTGTGGAGAGGCGTAGGGAGGAAATTCCAGAGCTTAGGGCCCAAGCAGCTGAAGGCACAGCCACCAATGGTGAAGTGATAGAAATTGGGGATGCTCAAGAGACCAGAATTGAAGCATCACCGAGATCTCAGAAGGTTATAAGGCTGGAGTCCTTGCACAGGGCAGCAGTATTAAGAACACAAAGTTCTAAATCAGCTGGCTTCCTAAACTTGCTATTGTAAGTCAGTGCTTAAGGACCCAGCATCAAGTTAAATATAATTCTGTACACATACATACTTATACTTGACCACACTACCTTCTTGGCTCAAATACACTGGAATCAAACCATACAGCCAAGAAAGGTTCCATATTCAATCCCAAGGTTTATGTTGGGTTAGCTGATCTCAGCTGGGTGGTCACTAGGAACTAAGGCAAATGGCATCAGCCCTACTGGGTTCAGGGGGTGGGGGTGGATGGTGCAAATATCAGCTAGTTCCAAATCTGATCACTGTTTCCTGTTGGAAGATATGTGCGTGTGTGATGTATACAAGCCTGAATTTGGGTAAATGGCCTACCAACATTTACCAACTGGGTTCACAAATGAAAAATGGCCACATAGGTCAAGTACCAGAGAATAGCTGCCATCTGTGTAACTATATTCCAGCAAGAGTCAGCACCTTCAGGAGGATCAGAAGGGAAAAAAAACTTTTCTTCAGGTTTCCATCTCGCTCCTGATGGCAGCATTTGTTTGGACGCTGTTCCAGGACAGTTTGGCCATGCCTCCAGTTTTCACAAGCCTCCAACAGCTTTCATTAACACCTCTCTACCTGTTACTGAAGATGTGAAATTCTCTTGCTGTCGGTTACAATGAAACTTAAATGGTGTGACCTCCACAATTCCAGTGGAATTGGTCACCCGATTTTAATCCGGAGTCTCTCATAACACCATTGACGAGCTGCTGAACCAGGAGATCGGATCCTGTGTACCTGCTTTGTAAAGTCCACTGAAGTCTCCCCACATTGGCACCACTCCCTGTAAGCCTGTCAGAAGCCAGATGATGATTAATAACTGGGGGGGGAGTAATACACCAAGATTGTCATAACACCACTCTCCTTGGTATCTCAAGCTGAAGATAATATAAAGCTGTTGGGTTCAGATCTCCATTGAAACTGCAAATGGATAAGAAACTGACTAACCTGGATCAGCTGCTCCTCATTAGTCTGAATAATTTCCATTTTTATTTGCATGAGGTTGTGCTTATTTATGCTGTAGTGTTACAAAGAATGTTACTGCCAGTACTCATCAACATTAGGCAGGCCTTATTTTGATTCATGGGTTAGTGAGAATTCACATAAGAAAAAGATAAACTCAGTTAAGACCATAAGAAATTAGGCCAATCGGCCCATTGAGTCTGCTCCACCATTCAATCATGGCTGATAAGTTTCTCAACCCCATTCTCCTGCCTTCTCCCCGTAACCTTTGATCCCCTTACCAATCAAGAACCTATCTATCTCGGTCTTAAATACATGCAATGACCTGGCCTCCACAGCCTTCTGTGGCAATGAATTCCATAGACTCACCACTCTCTGGCTAAAGAAGTTTCTCCTCATCTCTGTTCTGAGGCTGTGCCCTGGGGTCCTAGTCTCTCCTAATGGAAACACCTTCCCCACATCCACTCTATCCAGGCCTTTCAGTATTCTGTAAGTTTCAATCAGATCCCCCCTCATCCTTCTAAACTCCATTGAGTATAGACCCAGAGTCCTCAAACGTTCCTAAATAGGCACCAACTTCTAACAACCAAATTTCTACTACCCTTTTGTGAGGAAGTGCTTCCTAACATCACCTGAATAGCCTCAATCCAATTATAAAGTAATGCCCCCTTCTTCTGGACACCCAGCAATATAGCTATAAGCTTCTGTCCTTCAAACTTGGGTGGTACCAAGGGAGAGGATTTTTAAGCTGATAACATCACAGGGCACTCCTGGTGGTTGGAATTATTTGAGGGGATAAATTCAGAGTATCACATAAGGAGTAGATAATTCATTAAAACATAACAGAAACAAAAAGTGCTGAAAAACTCAGCAGGTCTGACAGCATCTGTAGAGAGAGAAACAGAGTTAACGTTTTGTGTTCATACGATTCTTCTTCAGAGCTAAAGGGAAATAGAAATGAGAGCAGGGTGCAGCGTTGAAAAGGCAAGCGACTGGAAGGTCTGGGTCATACTTGCAGACAGACCGAAGGTGTTCCGCAAAGTGGCCACACCCAAAGTGGCGTTTGGTCCCCTCGTTGTAGAGGAGGCCACATTGGGAGCAGCAAATGCAGCAGACCAAATTGAAGGAGATGCAAGCAAAGTGCTGCTTCACCTGAAAGGAGCGTTTGGGCCCCCATGTTGAAATGGCAAGCAACCTTCTTGTCGCTTGCCATTTCAACATAACACCCTGCTCTCATGTCCACATTTCTGCCCTTGGCCTGCTGCAATGTTCCAGAGAAGCCCAACACAAACTGGAGGAACAGCACTTCATCTTCCGACTAGACACTTTACAACCTTCCAGACTGAATATTGAGTTCAACAATATTAGACCATGAACTCCTCTATCCTCACCCCCTTTTTTATCCCTTTTCTTAAAAACTTATTTTTATCATTTATTCATTGTTTAATCCTTTTTATCCCTTTTTCCCCTAACCTCCCTCCCCCACCCACCTCCAAAAGGGCCATCTGTTACTTGTTTCATGTTGTTCTTTCACAGAGTGCTGACCCTTGTTCTGCAATTCACACATTCTGCTTTCTTACCTTAACGCCACTGTCAGCACCTCCTTTAGCCTTTACCACTACCATTAAGACTCCGTCTTTTTGTGCATGACATCTTTGTCAATCTCTCCTTGGTCCCCACTTATCACTGCGCTTTCCAGCTTCACCTGCTCCACAACACCCCCCACCCCCCCCTCCGAACCTTAAAACAGTATAAATTCCATCACATTTCTCCTTCTCTTTAGCTCTGAAGAGTAATACAGACTTGAAACTTTAACCGTTACTCTATCCACGGATGCTGTTAGACCTACTGAGTTTTTTCAGCATTTTCTGTTTTTATTTCATATTTCCAGCATCCGCAGTATTTTGCTTTTATTCATTAAAATAGTGTTAAGTACCTTTCTTCCACCACCTCCTCCACCCCCTCAGTTTACTACTACCACCAACACATTGAATGCATTCTCCATCAGGCACCATGGCTCAATGTGGAATTGTAAAGTGGGAAGAATGGTATCAAGAGGCCAGCATAGTTGCTGCTCTCCCAAACTTGCATTGAATTATGTAAAAATGCCATAAAACAAGATGATGGTTTTCAGGTACAACAATCGGAAGAGAGTGAAGTTTTGGTCCCTCATTTCCCAAAGGCTTTCAGGTATAGTGACAACCATTCCCCCAACATGGATGTGTTTCACCAAGACCAATCCCACAGAACAAACCAGTACAATACAAACCAAAAGACAGCATACCCTCTTCATCCTCTCATTATGGTACACCTAGTTTCTGGTCAGCGCCCACGTGATGCCTTGACCAAGGAACAAAATTTGCTGTTCCATGGGTGCACTTGGGAGATGTTGTCTAATCTTACGATATCCAATTTTTCCCTGAACAACCCTGATTTTTAAGTGGTCAGCATGGGACCAAATCTTACACATTAGCCAAGTCCCATGTTTAATCTCTGGAGTCAAATGATCTCAGCTGCGACACCAGTAGCAGTTGTACAACAAGCCTCAATGTCCCTTGGGGTAGGGAGGGAAAAAAGATCTAAGTTTCTTTAAAAAACAAAAACCGATGTGGCACTCTTCCCCAACCCTGGAAAGGCAGCATGCAATATACATGTCTCCTCTTTTTCCCCATTTCGAAATATTGCAAAGACAATTGCCAGAAATAGTGGTGCTCCATCTGAGGGATGCAATGGAGAAACGGTGAACAAGAGAGCTTCTCATTCTAAATTTTAGGTGAAGTGGTTTCTTTTTCTGTGGCTTATTGAACAGATGTTCCCTAGCCTGTTTGCACAGCCCACACCTACGCTTCAGAACAATTTCCAACCTTGGTGCCTAAAGCAAAACCTCACTGCTGTCTAAACAACAACTTAAATGGAACCAGTTTGTTTTTTGTCATGTCCATACATGATCTCAGTGAGGCTGTCGGAACTGTTGTGAGAACATGGATCTCCACTTGCAAACAGATCCTTCCATTCTAGCAAAGTAGTACATCCGTGAATCAAAAAAAGCCATAGATGTACCTTCTAAGTTGCATATGAGGAGCACTTCAGTATTATCAACTATCATAATACCTGACATGTTTAATGCACATATGACTCAAGCCCTAATTTTAACCTAACTCACCCAGAGGGAATGCTGCAGGTTTCTAGATGCCCAATTTTATGCTCCATTCAAGTCAGTGGGGTGATTTTTGTGCATTTGCTTTACTTCACCAGGGTCTCTCCTCCTCTCCTGATGGTGCTGCCTCTAGCTGGAAGATGGTTCCACCAGCAGCCCTCCTGCCCCTCATCCATTCTTCTGGCGTGAGCCTAGGCAGTTACTGAACATCACAGCAGAGTTCCAATTTTAGTATCTCTTGACATCTACAAGTGTATTTTCCAGCAAGTGTAACTAGGTAGCGATCAAGAACGGGAAACCTATTAAGCTTTCACCCTCACATGCATACGAGTGCTGAGGTTAAGTGCAATGTCCCCTCCAATGCCCCAGCTGAGATCAGCAAACGTAGCACAGACTAGGGATTGAACCTGGGACCTTTCTTGTCTACATTGGCACATGGAGCATTCACTCACCAAACTACCAAAAACAGGTTTGAGAGATTAAAGGAAAGAAACAATGTTAATGATGGGTTGATTTACGTTGTTAAAGACACGCAGGTGATGGGCACTGGTGGATTAATGACAGAGCACATATAAAAAGGGATGGTCCTTTAAAAGTTGTGTCTTTTTGTTACAGTGCCCTTTTAAAAGGGCTGTCAATTAGCTAATTTGTCAATTTGTTTATTTTTATTGGTACTCAAAAGAGTATAAGGAGGGATGGCTGGGATAATGAGTTAGTAGTTGGGAGACAGATCTGTAATGCTGCTTTCTGCAAATAAACCTACTATCAAAGAAAAGCTCTGTGTCTTGTTTTGCGCTTCACCATCTGGCTTGGATCCATGTAACACCAAATCCCAGCTAATACCATAAAACAGCATTTAAGAGGAGTAGTCAGGAGCCAAAACCCAGTGACCTCGAAACAGTTTATATCCAAAAGACTGTGAATAGGGAGGGGCTTGATAAACAAACAGTTTATCAACTGTAAGTGATCCTTACTTAACTGGTTGCTTGTCACTGATGATTCCAGGGAATATTCCAGTCCGGCTTATGCTGTTTTTACTGCACTGTGTGGTTGGGTCATGTAACTGGAAAAATTGCTGAATAAAACATGCACCTCTACCTGTCACTTGTGTAGTGTCAGCCATTTACTAAACAACTTGTTGAGGTTGTATGGAGAGATCGACTAAAGAAATCTACACACTTGTAACCATGCTTGACAAACCTGTTAGAATTCTTTCAGCATGTATTTGAGCTTGTTGCTAAAGGAAATTCCACAGATATCTGAACTCAGTAAGGCTTTTGATAGAGTATCACATAGGAGATCTTAACATTTTTTAAAAAGCACAGAATAGCTGGGCTAAGGGGATTTTCAGGGGGCTGCAAAGGAGATGGAGAACGATCACGAATGGAGCTGGGATGGGAAATGACTTGGTTGGCCCAAAGATCGATTCCATTTGCTTTTTTAAAATTCATTCTCTGAATATGACCATCATTGGCAAGTCACCACTTACTGCCCATCCTTAGGTGCCCTCAACTGGGTGGATTGCTAGGCCACCAGAAAGTAGTTAAGAGTTAACCGGAGGTTCTCATGAAAGGTTACGGTGGGCTTCAGGACCCTGACATCAAGACAAAAAGGGGGTCCAAAGCCCACACTTGCTGACAGTGGGACCAGCTCAACAATTTTAATCAGTCTCCTAATTGGCCATCTCCAGCCTCACTGTCCAATTAAGGACAGTGGCAGGCTCCTGATACTGCCAGCCTAATTCTTGGTCGAGGCGGTGAAAGGAGCGAAGAAAAGATGGTGGCGTTCTGGAGGCAGGCCGGCCTCAGCTACATTCAGTACTCTTGAATCTGTTCACAAGCAGTGAGGGCTACCCTAAAGACCCAGTACCAAGCAGAGGCAAAGAAAGTGGCAGATGTAAATGTCAAAGTCAACAAGCTGAAAGAGACATGAGCAGCTTCCACAGACCTGAGTTTTTGAATGTGAGAACTTTGACCCATCAACCTGAAATATGGAATTGTGAATCCATTTGAAGGCAGTATTTGCAAAACTGACCAAATGCTAATTAAAAATAAAAGGCCAGAAGCTCTGGAGCCTCGGCAGCCCCACCAGCAGCAATCTGGGACCACAAGGATGCCTCAAAATGACCCTCAGAGGGGCAAGTAAAAAAAAAATTCTGAGGCCCCTCAGAGCAGACAGAAAAGCCCACTCAGGAGAGCGTTTGGGCCTCCAGCTCCGATGGTCCTCGGAATGTCACAGGGAGGCCTCCTCCATTAAGCTGGTGGCCTTCCCACACAGCGTGGGACTGCAGAATCGACCTCAATTGGATCCTTGAATATTAAAATTCACCCTCACAGTGCGGGTAGCTGATCCACATCCCAGCCCACTGCTAGGAAACTTCTCCAGTGGCGGAAATGTGCCAGGGAGCCATCCCAAGCCACCACAGGGCTGGTAAAATTCTGACCATTAACTCTGTTTCGCTCTCCACAGGTGCTGAGACACCTGACTACTTCCAGTATTTTCTGTTTTTATAAAAGTGTTAACCATGATTTGTCTTAATGTTTCAAAAAAGTATGGTTAAAGACAACACTGTCAACTTTGCTGATGATACTGATGTGGAGGAGGGGTTGCAATCAGGTGCAGGTAGATTAGGAGCTAGGCTGAGAAATGACATGAAATTCATTATCAGCAAAGTGCAAAGTGATAAGGTGAGGGAAGGAGAATAAACACGAGATTGATTTGGAATATCGACAGGGTACAGCACAAGGAAAGGGGATGGGGCAGGGAGTTGGTGGAAAGATTGTTGAAATTACCTTGTTGAAGCGAACAGCAACAGTAAATAAAGCAAACAGGATCTTGGATTGTAGAGCACATGAATTAGCAGACAAGTTACAGGTGAGATACTGAACCTGTACAGGGTCCTATCCATCTGCAGTAAGTTTGAAGGAAGGACATTATGGCACTGGGAAAGGGGTAGCTTCTTAAAGATATTGCCATCAGCCACCTGAGCTTTAAGGAGAAGCAACAGGAACAAGTCTGTGTGTAGTATAGACTCTGAGGGAATCTCACTGAGGAATTCAGGTTCCCTAAAAAGGTATTGACTAGTTAAACTAGTTCCCACTCCCATGTTACCACTTCCCTCACTAGTGCTACCCATACTCATTTGTTCACTCCCAAACGGAATCCGTACACAAAAACCAGCAGGTCCTACGATCATGAACTTCCACAACAGCTACCAGATCTCATTCCAATGGCAAGACCTTTCTAACAGAATACATACTGTGGAAAGCTCAGTGCATTTTCTGACTTCAGCCTAGCACCTTTGCTAGTGGCATACTGACTGATCATAAGAATTTTATTTAGCTGAATAATGGTATAAAGGCAAATTGTAACAATACACTCAGCTAATTTTAATGAATGGAGCTGTATGTGTAAATAATTAAATAACAGCAGCTCCAGACAGCTGCCACCTGTCCACCTTTACACCAACAGTTTAAGATTTCGACAATGTAAACTGGTCACCTAAAGCCTCTTGTAAATACAGAAAGTCTACTCTTTTACTAAGATGTGGGGGCCTTAATTCCTAAAATTATGAAAGTTCTCAATTAATTTTAATCAATGCCCCCCCCCCCCCCCGAGACCACAGCTTGACATTGGCAGGAAAGAGCTCCTCAGCTCATTGTTTTATCAGCAGTATTGCCTTGACTTGGAACAAAATGTACTTTCTTTCGTAATAGAATTAAAAACATTGAAGAAAGTGCACTCTGTCTGCAACGACCCAAAGTTTCTTTGTGCTTCCAGGTTTAGGTTATTTACAAAGGTTCAGGCCTATCCCCTGGCACTGCTCAGCATCAGGGAAGCCTGCTGGCATTCAGGCTTTCCAACTGATGTTCAGAAACAGCTGTCAGAGGCCTCTAGTAACAATCCATATTCCTGAATTAATTAGTTAGGGTCTTCTCTGACTAGCCTACTCCAGTGTTGCCTTGTAAAACAAAAACTCCAGAGTATTGTTGCAGTGGTTATCCAAGTTCACAGGCTTCCTCACAATAGCAACATTTCTGAATCTCAGTAAAAACTGCCTGGGCCAGCTTTTGATCCAGGATAATAAGTTGTTCTATTCAATGTTAAATGTGTTGGATGACTGTTCAATTGACTGTGATGAATGTTGATAGTGTTCCTGTGAAACCTCAAAATGGAGTTATCAAAGTCACATCACTGACACTGTAACAATGTTAGAAAAGCTGTAATTCTAAACATTGATTTCTGCTGCAACATATAGGCAGAGTGGGCAATTCTTGAAAGACAGAAAATCACTAATGCTCCATGCCAAGCCCTGCAACTGCCCCTTTCATTTAAAATTTTCATATCATTCATCATCTTGAAGTCAACTATACCAGCTAGGACTGGACTGTGCCATCTCCAGTGACCCATGGCTACTACTTCCTCGTTTGTTCTGCAGAACTTAAGAATTGTCTTCAAATATCTTAATAATGCTTTCATTGGTCATCAGTTGCTTACGCTGTTAAGCACTTGGGCAAGTTTGTGTTGTCCATTTGGATGACATTACCTGACCATTGAAGCGGTGTCTTCATCGCCATTAACTGTATGCTGCCTGTGTTTGTCATTTGAGAACTTGTGTGTCTTATGTAATCATGCCACAATGTAATGGTCCAGGATGATACTTTTGAGTTCTTCAGTCCATATCTCTCAGCTGTACAGAAGAGTGGCAAGAATCATAACTTGGTACGTCTTGATTTCCATCAACAGCTTCATGTAATGCTTTTCAAAAAAATCAATCCTGCTACATTCAAATGCAACTTATGCCTTTATCACACAGTTATCATCATTGTTATAATGCCAGCTGTAATAATGCTAAACAAGACAGGCGAACTGATCTGTTTTCAGCTGTTGGCCTTCAACTTGATGCTAAGGTTCCTGTTATATCATCAGGAGCAGGGTGAAATGTCACCCCTGTTTTGTAAGGGCTGACAGTAAAGCCCAGTGGCAGAAGGTACATTTCTAGCTGCTAACAGAAATTTTCCACAAGGAATTGGAAGTCATGCTCTGACTAAGCTGACAGGGAGTGCCCAACAGCAGACATGTCCTCTTCACAGATATTTGCTCATGCCCACAGATTCAATTTGAAAGGATTGCTACTTGTTCTGCAGATGCCAGGATTATCAAGAAACTGTGTATTCCATGAAATGCCGTTTAAGACTTCTAAAATCACCTTGTTTCACTTCACTGCTAACTTGGAAAGTATTTCGAGATCTTGGTGCCCTTTGGCCATGTTGACAAACTTGGCAATGCTGACAAACATTGCATACCATCTGAACTTAGCCAGGGTATCCCACAACTCTCACCTGTTCACTGTGTTGGACACTTGTTAGGTCAACAAACATCATTAACAAAACTTGATTCTACTCAATAGCATTCTATTTCACTTGAGCAAGCGTGAAGAAAGTGTCAGTGGTGCTATGGTTAGCTTGAAAACCAACTGACTCTTGGACAAAACATCTATTAAGGTATCATAATGATCCCATTCAAGATCACTCTGACAAGCATCTTTCAAATGATAAGAAAGCTAGCCACTATGGTTGGAGTTTGACAAATCTCTCACACTTAAGAGGACAATAAGCAGGATATCCTTCAAATCTTATGGCATACTTCTGCTGTCCATTTCTTTTGAAATGTCCTCTTTAGCTGCGAGATGATAAGCTCAACAGCACATCTATAACTGTGAGGATACCATCATTTCCCAGATGCCTTACCAATCTATACAACTTGCACAGCGTTTGAGTTCATCAATTTTGGGTGAGGCTCACAGTCATTCATGAACCAATTGCTACCAAATTTCATTGATCGCTTGCTCTTTGACTTCTGACAGACAAGTTAGGACATGGCTGGTTTCTACCCATCTTTGCACAAATTCATCTTTGTCACAGAAAAATTATCCGCCATCTACTGATCTCACCACACCTTTGCCAATTAGACTGGGATTCAAGCCAGTGGCTTCCAAGTCACTGATCCTCTGTTTGAACACTTATGGCAACTCAAAGTTCCACTGCTGCAATAATTTAGATAATTATCACTGTAAAGAACCATGGAACAGTGTATTCAGACAATGTCTTTTGACCTCCATGACTTGCATTCCAATCCAACATGACGCTCCACTTTAAGCCTGCAAATTCTGTAAGCAATACTTAAAATCACATTAAAAATAATAATTTCTGCTTCCAACCTTAACTACACAAAAATAAGAGCTTGAATCTGAAAATAACGGCACAGAATCCAATATCTGAATTAGAATCTTTAGTGTTCCTCAGACATAGAATCATGGAATAGCACAACACAGGAGGCCATTCAGCCTATTAAGTCGACAGGGACTCGTTCAAAGAGCAATCCAGTTAGTCCCATTCTTTTCCCATATTTCTGCAATTTTGTTCTCCTTCAAGAATTTATCAAATTCCCTTTTGTTGGAGGCTACTACTGAATTTGTATCCACCACATCCTTCCATTCAGCTGATGCTTTTTATGTTCAGGAACCCTTTTCAAAATGGGAACAGAGAACGGTCAAGACAATTGTGTGTGGGGTGAGGAGGTTCACTAAGAATATCCAAGGCCCCTCCACAAACCCAATTTATACAACACCCACCACCCTGATCCATTAAAAGCACAAATGTGTCGAGAAATACGCCCGAGAATGTTTACACAAGGCATTAACAATAAAGCAAATCTCATTACACTATACTACACTGAAATTAAACTGCTTCATTTGCAGAGGGCACAGACTATCGACCTCTGCATTAATCCACCCCTGCATGATCTTTCAACGCATCAGGACATTACTCAGTCCGTGACTTGGGATTTTTAGTATTCATTAACATATATACATACAATCAATGTTTCAATGATAGTCTTGCCAAAATTGGGTACGTCACAATCTGTTAATGTCACATAAATAGTGAAACATTGCTTCAGACGGCAGCAATCAGGTGAAAATTAATTTAAGAGCTGCTCCCACAGCTGATTTTCAATTACACACATATTGCTCCTGCATCGAGTAAAACAAGTCTTTACATCCTAGTAGTTTACCCTACCTTGTGCCTCTTAAACTAGCTGAACATTTTTATTATATTAATGCATCAATTACTATGTATAGTCTTGGTGATGGAGAACAGAGGTGCTGGAGGGTGGGGAGCAGAAGAGATCTGGTAGATGAAGTGCTGTACAGAAATATATTCAAAATGAACGTTGCTCCAATTTTACCCAATACCTCTGCATAGGTCTTATTACATGGGAAATGTAAATCAAAATTACACCAAGTTTTGACCTCCGTTTTTAAAAGAGTCTTAAAAAGGGTATTTTTTAACTCCAAATAACTTTCTATTGAAACTTAAGTGCTTTTCTCCACTAGTGTGTTTCTGGCATTAATTAGTTTATTTAAGCATTTTGAAAGAGTACGATTTCCACTTTCCTGTCGCAGCCATTTGCTATTCCAGCTTGTGTCACCGTTTGTTGCTGATGATGAGATACATGGGAAAATCAGAATGCTCAACAGAGGGGTGTCAGATTTCTTAAACTGAGTGAAGCAGTTTGAAAGTCAAGGTGAAAGAGGTGAACTCTTTTGGAAATACAGTAATCATGTTCACAAGGAGCTCAGAGGGTGGGGGAGGACTGGACATACATACACAATGCTGGCCTAGATTGTGGGCCATTTTTGTTTTACTCTGGACACTATGTAAAAAAGATCACAAAATACACTTCTGTTAAAAACATCCCAGAAGTGCATGTTGATGAAAAAGGTTTTGGGCATGTGTGTTGGGGAAGAGCGTGAGAGCAAATGGATGAATTAGAACCAGAATATTAAAAGGATCTTGAAAAAAGTGATAGGATAAAATCAAAGTTAGTTGTAAAATAGAGTCAGAATGTTATTAGAGAGAGAAACGTAAGTAGTTTTTTTTTTAAATGCTGATGTTCAACCAGCAACAAGGAGAGGGCTGTCCTCTGCTTAAAATGGGGAAGTAACAATCATGCTAAAGCACTTGATAGCTTTGATCAAATAAGGGGACACATCCTGAAGACTGGTTAGATAGCAGAGATGAAATAAAGTGAACTAGTCTGAGAAAATAGGTGCTGCCATGGTGGTGGAACACACGTTGATCCCCCATTTTACTAGGTTCCTGACCTGCAGCTTGTTGCCAGGACGACGATTCATGAAGTAGCTGGGATTATCCCCAAGCCACTCTTGGGTACCTTCTAGCAGCTGGTTCACAACAGTATAAGCAAATGTTTGGGAAGAGGAGAAAAAAAATGACTTACTGATGCCAAAGCCATAAATACTTGTTAATTCAGAGCTAATGAAATATAAATACAGCAAGGAGATTTCTAAAAATTCATTTACCAGCATCGCTGGCTAGGACAGCATTTATTGCCCTTCCCTAGTTGCCCTTGAGAAGGTGGTGGTGAGCTGCCTTCTTGAACCACTGCAGTCCCAGTGCTGTAGATACACTCAGTGCTGTTAGGGAAGGAGTTCCTGGACTTTGACCCAGCGAATGTGAAAGGAACAGCAATATATTTCCAAGTCAGAATGATGAGTTGCTTGGAGGGGAACTTGCAGGTGGTGGTGTTCCCATGCGTCTGCTGCCCTTGTCCTTCTAGATGGTAGCAGTCGTGGGTTTGGAAGGTGCTACCTAAGGATCCTTGGTGAGTTCCTGCAGTGCATCTTGTAGATGGTACACACTGCTGTTACTATGCTTCAGTGTTGGAGGGAGTGAATATTTGTGGATGAGGTGCCAATCACGTGAGCTGCTTTGTCTTGGATGGTGTCAAGCTTCTTGAATGTTGTTGAAGCTGTACTCATCCAGGCAAGTGGAGAGTATTCCATCACATTCCTGACTTGTAGATGATGGACAGGCTTTTGGGGAGTCAGGAGGCAAGTTACTCATCACAGGATTCCTAGCCACTAACCTACTCTCGTAGCCACAGTATTTATATGGCTAGTCCAGTTCAGTTTCTGGTCAACAGCAACCCCCAGGATGTTGACGGTGGGGGATTCAGTGATGGTAATGCCATTGAACGTCAAGGGGCAATGGTTAGATTCTCTCTTGTTGGAGATGGTCATTGCCTGGCACTCGTGTGGTGCTAATGTTACTTGCCACTTGTCAGCCCAAGTCTGGATATTGTCTAGGTCTTGCTGCATTTGGACATGGACTTCTTCAGCATCTGGGGTGTCGAGAATGGTGCTGAACATTGCTCACTGATGATTGCACATCCCCACTTCTGACCTTATGATGGAAGGAAGGTCATTGATGAAGCAGCTGAAGACAGCTGGGCCTAGGAGTGTATGTTAAGATAATGGGATGAAATGCCTCGATGCAAAGTGGAAGAAAGTCTGTTTTTCTTAATAGTCATCAAAAATGCATTCTCATAACTCATGCATTCCTGTTATTTATTGCAAAAATATAAACATTATTGTTGAAAGAGAAATTTCACACAGCATAATAATGTATATGATTTCAGAGACTGCGAGACTTCGGGTACAAATTCATTACACAAAACTGTCCATACAGGGGCAATTCATTAAATTAACATTATTCAGAAAGGCCACAAGGTAATTAAATGGAAATACCTCACTAATGTATCCAGAGGTGTTCTTCTGGGATGCAGACTGAGGGACATTGTTGAGGCAAACCAAAGGAAGCTTCACTCTCCAGTGTCTGACCCAACAGAGACTGATGCTAATACTGGATGCCACAATGAAATGCTTTATTCCCCAGCAACAGCATGCCTTGCCCTGATGAGCATTACATTCACAAAAAAGTATTTTCCTCAGTTACAGCCTTCACTTGAAAATAATGAAACACTTAAAAGGACCCATGATTTAAGTCAGGTAAAGGCTCCAATTTTGATGTCCATTAATATCGCCCACTGATTCTATCAATAAGTGTCTGCATTGAGAACATTGATCAGCATCTGTTTAATCCTAGACACTGAAAGGAGCTGGTATTTGTTCCCTAACAATACTGCTTCCAATTTACCAGCAGATTCTCCATTATCAAATATTAGTGTTTCAGAATGTCACTGAATTGTTCCCTTGTAGCCATTAAAGAACTGATTTTTACAGCGTACCTTTCATAGTAGTTACCAAGTTAAATTCATGCCAAGTTCCTTCAGTATTTCATTTTTGTTCCAACACTTCCTTCAATTTTCCCAATGTGCCATTGCGTGTGCAATGCAGCTTCAGTGTATCAATCAGTGTGATACACTGCAGCCCCTAAAGAATGGACTGAAAAAAGCTAAGTGCCTACTACACACAGATTCTCAGGTGCTGGGAGAATCAAGAGAGGAGATAAACTCCTGTTTTGTTTGATTTACAGGTTATTTGATTGCCCCTGGACTTGGGTCACACCATGCCACATATCCTCCACCAGCAGAAAAATCAGGCAGGTAAGCTGCTTCTCAGCCACTGGGGAATGCACAGTGGGCATGTTTTGAAGGCAGGCATTGGGCGGGGGGAGTGGAGAAGTAGGAAAGGTCTGTTATTCCCTCCCTCCTTGTAGCAAAATGCTTTTACTTAGCTCCTTCCCCTGAACAATCATGGTGGGAACACAAATCCCATCTGTTTGTGATGCAGTAAATTAGAGCTTCAGTGCACCAAAGCCATCCAGTGAGACCAAATCCTACAAAAGTCAAGTGTTCCATAATACGTAGACTCTGCACCCATCTTTCATTATTTTCAACCGTATGGTATATGTGATGCCTATAATGAGGGAGGAACAGGCATTGTAACCTCTATTGTCTCCAACCTCTCCTCCCGCTCACATTAACTACCTCAACATCTATACTGATGCAGATAGCTCTACTTTAATGAACAGAGGTTGCAATCTCTGGGATGGAGATTTTCATGCTCCATGGAACTGCAAGCTTGTATCAAAACTTGTAACTACATTAAAAACATGTTTTTGCTTGAGAACTACCTCTGCACTAGGAAGGAAAGATGCATTCCACACTCGGTGTCTCATGCACAGCAACCTTTCAGTAAGGAATTTCTACCAGATCCAGTCAAAATTATACAAAGGAACATCCTAAAATCTGTTACAATTAAATAATAGTGTCAATAAAGACATGCAACATGAAAAAATATATTATGACTTCACCCTATTGGAATTCCTATCCCACCACTTGGCAACCTCTATCCTCAGAAACATAATGCCAAATCATCTTTCATAAAGAGGGATATGTTTTATATGTAAAAAAAAATACACATTAAGCCATTGTGTGAAATAACATCGAAATTTAACATTACTCGCGATATATTTCTCTATAGCACGTACATCTTACATCTGAATGTTTTTAAAATTGTCATTACTGCTGCAGATCTCTTTATAGGAACGCAAAACTGGGGAGGAAAATTACACTCGCACTAGGACCTGCGCATCCCTCCCTCTGCAGCAATATTTCTGACTGAGATTGCGATTCCCCACAGATGCAGACAGAAACTTTGTAACTAAAAAAAACTCTTGTACTTGATGCACAGCGAGACTTCTTGCTGACTGTCCCTTACCCAGGCTGGAAGGCTCTTGTTTGCTCTCTTCCTGGTGACGATCTCTTCGTTTTCCAGGAGGTAGAAGGCGTCCCTCAGTTTACTCCGCTTGTTTTCCCTCCGCATTTTCCAGCCCATCCACAGCATCAGCCCGAAAACCAGAAAGCTCACACTCAGCCCGAAGTAACCGGTCAGATAGATCAGCATGAGCCACAGGAGCGTTTTGCCGAACCGGGTTAACAGAACCATCATGTCGGTGACGGCCAGGCTCGGAACCCCGGTTTCCTCAGGGGTCCCGCCAACTGAGGCGGACGCCCCCTCCTCGCGAGTGCTGGGCTTTCGATCCATGAGGCGATTTTTTTTTGTTTTGGATAAAAAAGGGATTTTAAAATAAAATAACACAACAGAACAAACACAAGAAATGAAAAAAAAAGTGGACCAGTATCAGTGAAGAGCACGGCAAATCATCTCGGCGCGAGCGGCTGGGGTTCCTCCCTAACTGCAGCGATCTGGGTTCCGGAAAATAGCGAAGCCTTCGGTCGAAACACGATTTACTAAAAATGAGTCGCACTTGAGCAGGAGGAATCGCGGTCGAATGCTACCCCACCGCCTGTCAGCAGTAAGAAGTGAAACCGAGCTCTCCTCCCTCTCTCTTATAGCCTTTTGCTAGAGGGCGTTACTGGCGTCTGCATCCTGAAGAAATACTTTTCTCAGATTCACGGCTCTTTTTTTAAGGGAATTTGGAAGTGGCTGTAAATCTCAACTCCATTTATAATCACGCCTTTCCCCTCAACTCACTCAAAAGTCAAGCAAAATATACTTAATTCATACTATATCCGCGTAGCTTCTTCGAGACGGTTACTTATCTGTTGTGGGATTTTTTTTGGAGTCTGAAACTTTGGTCCCAAAGTGAAGACCAGACCATGCCTCCACATTCACAGTCCTGAATAAAACTTCCGTCACATCCGTTCAGTCTCTCGCATTTTTTTTTAACTAAAAGTACCATCTTGTTCTTAAACATGTTTGTTATTTTTAAAAAGTAACCAACAGTTTCTCAGACACAGCCCGCGGTACGACACCGAACACAGCTTGTTAAAGGTCACCTTTACAATCATGACCAAAAATAAATCTATTTTCCATATGCAGTTACCAGGTTTATTATGGACTCATTGGGAAATATTACTGATTTTAAGGTTTTTGCACACCTAGCGAATTGTCAACACCCCGTAAACGGAGTGACACAGCAGCAAACCCATATAAGGGGGAGGAATTCCTCTGACCGCTGTGTGCCGTGAAATGGTAACCCAAATGTGCTTCGGATTTGATACGAGTTGAGGAATTTTCCCCTACCCACATGGAACTATGCTCATTACTATGTGACACCTGTCAAAATGAATTACCTTGTAAAACCAAATTGAGCGCCACTCCTAATAATTGATACCTAACCTCATCCTTCCAAAAAGTATAGTGATGCCAAAGCACAGATGATAATACAACATTTCCTGATGCTATAGGGAAAATAAAACTTTCATGACCACTGGACGTCTCAAAGCACTTTACAACCAATGAAATATTTTTGAAGTGTAGTTACTGTTGTAATGTAGGAAACGTGACAGACAATTTGCACAAAGTAGGAGGAAGATTATTAATGCTCAAATTAACCATCACACTGAAAATTCTGGTTTAATTCTTTATAGTTCTGGTATGGCTATTCCACTGATAATCTTCCTGTAATGTGTGATTCAAACACATGGACCGCACAAAGATTATAAAACAGGGATCCTTAATGCCACTGGCATCAAATCTGCATAAACTCTTAAGGGAAAGCGTAACTGAAAGGGTTGAATTATTTACAATTAATATTTATTGTCGATGCTCCAGATCCACCCGGATATTGTCGCTAATCAGCCAGAAAGCAGGGATCAATTAACGGAGCTCCTATTGCTAACTTTCTTGATCACGGCAATCCAATTACCTATTTGCCTAGACACGAAGGGGTAACCTCTCGAACTTAGGGATGTTGTCCAGGCGGTCCGGTGACTTCACCAGCAGTTGTTCGTCTACCCTGCTGCCACGCCCAGCTCTCCAGCCACCATCAGCCCTATTTGTGGCCTCAATACAGTGACTCACCAGCTTTGAACTGCTGCTCCAACTCCTGGATGTGTGGGTGTGCTCAGCCTTGAGGCTTGCTGTGGAGATAGGACAGCAAGGATTGGATTTGTGCTTTCAGTGCAGAAATCTGTTCTGCCTGCCTCTTCAGCTTGATGTTTACATTCCCACCCGTGTTGAGTCTCCTCCCTGATGGTGGCCTCATTTCTGATCTTAGTAGTCCGGTCTTTCCCTATGACCTTGATGATGATGTAACTACAATCTTGCTCTCTCTCTCTCTCTCTCTCCACGAGACAACATCCTCCCAAGCTGACGACCGCTGCTGCCGGGAACCTAGTGCCCCGCAGTGGGCAGGGCTCACTCTCCGGCTTTGCCTCAAAGTCGGAAGCCAGAAGTCAGGATACCAAGGGCCCGCTATACCTCCCCCCACCCTGTTTGAGAGTTGTCGTCGTAGTAACTACACATATCACATAGTGACTGTTTACTAAGCAATCGCATGATCACCAGGTTCGATTGAGCTATGATAGCTAGCACGTTCAAATCCACATTGGTGGCAGTATTTTCTTCATGCATCACCAAACTGGGGAAAAAGAAAGGACTGGGATGATATCCAGCGTTTGCTTGAGGTGACCTTTTCAGCCCCTCCTCTGAACTGGTACTTTCAATAGAAACTAGCCTTTATGATGGGTCAGCCACAGAGTCATCTCCAGGGACCATGTGATCAGCAGCACTGGTGGTTGCAGTTGCAGCCTCCTTTGCCTGACGTCTTGGTATCTCCTTCTGGCCCTGGAGTCGGCCTCTTCACACTGGATGCACTACCAGAATCCCTGACACACATTGTAGTATTCCCCAATGCTATCCGACTCCTCTTCATTCAGGCCACTGCTGACTGTCGCTTCAGGTTCCGCTACGGTATTAAATGGGCTGCTTGACCCCACATCATCTACCAGACTTTTAGCATCAAGCCACTCCCCTCTGGGAACAGTCTTCATAAGGTTGACCTCCAGCTACGGGTTCAATGTCGTGGGTGTGATCATGTCGAGCCACTTGCCTGTTTTGGCCAAAGTGCCCCTCTCTCAGTTCTGGCTGTAATCGGTAATATCAGGAGCCGTCCCTGACCAGTAACACCAATTTTTTGTCAGTGCAGCTGCCTTTTCCAATGCTTGCTGTCCCATCCGCTTGTGGACTGCTTCCAATACTTGAAGCTTGAGACTGCTGGGAAGCAGGAGTTGCTTCACCTCTCTCCCATTGTCATGGACCAGCCAATGGAGAATCCCACCCTCCTCACTGATCCTCTTCCAGCACTCCAACAGTTTATGCACCCATTTGGACTCCTTCATTAGGCAGCATTGGGTCGGTGGACATTTAATCTTCCAGTAGAAGTGAAGTTTACCAATGTTTTCATCGACCAGTTGAAGCTGTCTGAGGTCCTGTTTTGAGATGGATGGCAAAGGTGAAACTGTACATGGCTCTACTCCCAGATCTCCCTTATAAGGACAGAAATGATACTTTGATGACTTCTTGCCCAGACTCCACAGGGGATTGGAATGTGGATGCTGCCATCTGCTTGAGGCCTGGGCATAGCATCAGCAGTAATCTTCTCTAAACCGGCAAAGGTGCATTCCCTTCCATGGTCAGTGTTCCATCTGAGGGCCTCAGTGTTTCCATTACCTTTGCCGGGCCTGTATCTTCTCTGGTGAGAGGTGAGGAATGGAGTTGTGCTGGTCAGGGTCATCATACCTGATGTCTGTTGTTGTTGAGGGCAGTTTCATTTGAAGTGTCTAACCCTGTTACAATTCCAGCACCTCTATGGAGTATCCCTTGGGCGTGCTCAGCCTTGAGGCTTGCTGTGGAGATAGGACAGCAAGGATTGGATTTGTGCTTTCAGTGCAGAAATCTGTTCTGCCTGCCTCTTCAGCTTGATGTTTACATTCCTACCCGTGTTGAGTCTCCTCCCTGATGGTGGCCTCATTTCTGATCTTAGTAATCTGGTCTTTCTCTATGATCTTGATGATGATGTAATCACATGCATCAAAGAAGGACAGTCAGGGTTTGTCACTGTTAAGTCCCCTCAACTCAATCCATATGTCTTCATCCTTCATCGTTTCAGCTAGGCGATTCTTCAGCATGCAATACTGTAGCTGTGGCCTAACCAGTGCTTTATGCAGTTCCAGCATAACTTCCCTGCTCTTATATTCTATGCCTCGGCTAATAAAGGCAAGTATCCCATATGCCTTCTTAACCACCTTATCTACCTGTCCTGCTACCTTAAGGGACCGGTGGACATGCACACCAAGGTCCCTCTGATCCTCGGTACTTCCCAGGGTCCAGGGTCCTACCATTCATCGTGTGTTCCCGTGCCTTGTTTGTCCTGCATAAGTGCATCACCTTACACTTATCCAGATTAAATTCCATTTGCCACTGATCAGCCCATCTGACCAGTCCGTCTATATCCTCCTGTAATCCAAGGCTATCCTCCTCACTATTTACCACCCCACCAATTTTTGTGTCATCCGCAAACTTACTGATCAACCCTCCTACATTCAAGTCTAAATCGTTCATATATACCACAAACAGCAAGGGACCCAACACCGATCCTTGTGGAACCCCACTAGACACAGGCATCCAATCACAAAAACACCCCTTGATCATCACCCTCTGCTTCCTGCCACTCAGCCAATTCTGGATCCAATTTGCCAAATTGCCTTGGATCCCATGGGCTCTTACCTTCGTTATCAGTCTCCCATGCGGGGCCTTATCAAAAGCCTTGCTGAAGTCCAAGTAGTCTACGTCAAATGCATTGCCCTCATCTACACACCTGGTCACCTCTTCAAAAAATTCAATCAAATTGGTCAGACATGACCTCCCCTTAACAAAACCATGCTGACTGTCCTTGATTAATCTCTGCCCCTCCGTGTAGATTAATTCTGTCCCTCAGAATTGCTTCCAATAGTTTCCCCACCACTGAGGTTCGACTGACTGGCCTGTGGTTCCCTGGTTTATCCCTTCCTCCCTTCTTGAATAACAGTCCCCCATTGGCTGTCCTCCAGTCCTCTGGCACCTCTCCTGTGGCCAGAGAGGTATTGAAAATTATTGCCAGCGCCCCTGCTATCTCCTCCCTTGCATCGCTCAACAGCCTGGGATACATTTCATCCTGGCCTGGAGATCTATCTATTTTTAAGCCTGCCAGACCACTTAGAACCTCCTCCCTTTCTATGCTAATTTCTTTAATTATATCACAGTCCTTCTGCCTGATTTCCATACCCACGTCGTCCCTCTCACTTGTGAACACCGACACAAAGTATTCATTTAGAACCCTACCTACATCTTCTGGCTCCAAGCACAAATTACCACTATAGTCCTTAATGGGCTCTATTCTTTCCCTAGTTATTATCTTACTTTTAATGTACGTGTAAAATAACTTTGGATTTTCCTTTATTTTACCTGCCAATGTTTTTTCATGCCCCCTTTTTGCTCTCCTAATTTCCTTTTTCCCTACACATTCTATGCTCCTTGCAGGCTGCCATAAGCCTCCCTTTTTCTCTTTATCCAATCCTGTATATCTCTTGACATCCCAGCTCCCTACCCATTGGTAGGTAGAATATCCGTGACGGAATATTCTGTCCTTCTCCTGCTACGTTAAAGGAGAGCACACTGGAATCCATTTCTTGGTCACTGCTTTGACTCAACATCATCCTGTGAAGTCTGTGCCTCAGCGAGAGCTGTAGTTACTTTGGCCTCCCTCTCTAACAGGGCCAGTTTCAGTTCTTTCAGGATCAACTCAATCTTGGCCAGGTGCATTTCCATTTCATCTATCATGATTCGATGCCTGTGTTGTGGAATCCCACTCCTGACACCAAAATGTAACATGACATTCAATCACACAGGCTGCATGATGATTATAAAACTGGGATTCTTTATTCCATTGGCATTGAATCTGTATAAACGCTCAAGGGAAAGCTTAACTTAAAGGAACAAACTATTTACAGTGAATTTTCACGGCCGATGCTCCAGATCTACCTGAATATTGTCGAGAGCTTAACTCCTGATCTCTAATCAGCCAGATAGCAGAGATCAATTGGCTTTTGCTAACTTCCCGTGACCACATGAACTCGATTACCCAGTCCCCTAGCCACAATGCAGGGTCTTCCTCTCCTCATGGTCTCTTAAACTCAGGGTTGCTGTCCAGGTGATCCACCTGCGTCTCCAGCAGCTGCCACCCCACGGCCACTTCCCAGCTCTCCAGCCACCATCAGAGGCCTTGGTCTGCCCTATTTGTGGCCTCAGCTCCTCAATGCAGTGACTCCAGCTTTGAACTGTTGCTCCAGCTTCTGACTGCAGTCCCACGCTCTCTCCCTCTCCATGAGGCTTCTGATCCCTCCTTCTCCACCAGCCTGTGTTGCCAGCTCATGCCCCACCTCTAGATCGCTTCAGCCTATGCTCCTGGGCTAGGGTCTGCCTTAGTTTGCCAAGAATGTTGGCTCTTGTACCGAGGGGAGCCCCTAGGGCCAACTGAATCCCCTGCCTGGGCTCCTGCCAGGCCAATGACCTCTGCTGGCGGGGACCTAATGGCCTGCAGAGAATGCCCTGCAGTGGGTGTGGTCCAGCCTCTGACCACGTTCCAAAGTCAGAAGCCAGAAGTCAAGATGCTGAGGGCGAGCTCACCTCCCCTGCTACATTCCCATGACCCATTATTTCAAACTCTGCTCTCAAACACTAAGATAAAAGCAAAAAAACTGCAGATGCTGGAAATCCAAAACAAAAACAAAAATACCTGGAAAAACTCAGCAGGTCTGGCAGCATCTGTGGAGAGGAACACAGTTAACATTTCGAGTCCAAATGACCTTTCAACAGAACTAATTAAAAATATAAGAGAGGTGAAATATAAGCTGGTTGAAGGGAGTGGGGTGGTGGGAAAAGTAGAACTGGATAGAGGGCCAGTGATAGGTGGAGATAACCAAAAGATGTCACAGACAAAAGGGCAAAGAGGTGTTGAAGGTGGTGATATTATCTAAGGAATGTGCTAATTAAGGGTAGAAAGCAGGACGAGCAAGGTCCAGATAGCCCTAGTGGGGGTGGGGTGGGGTGTAGGAATCAAAAAAGATGATTCTTTTGATTTTGATTCCTTCCCTTCACCCCACCCCCACTAGGGCTATCTGTACCTTGCTTGTCCTGCTTTCTACCCTTAGATAATATCACCACCTTCAACACCTCTTTGTCCTTTTGTCTGTGACATCTTTTGGTTAGCTCCACCTATCACTGGCCCTCTATCCAGTTCTACTTTTCCCACCACCCCACTCCCTTCAACCAGCTTATATTTCACCTCTCTTCTATTTTTACTTAGTTCTGTTGAAGGGTCATTTGGACTCGAAACGTTAACTGTGTTCCTCTCCGCAGATGCTGCCAGACCTGCTGAGTATTTCCAGGTATTTTTGTTTTTGTTTTGGATTTTCAGCATCCGCAGTTTTTTGCTTTTATCTTAGTGTTTAATTGACTGCCACTTCTCTTCAAGGAATGCCTACTTTGAAGAAGGATTGCTCTTCTCTCTGACAGGATATCCGTATCTCTCTTTTGCCTTGTTCACCTTCATTGCTTTCCATTTCTCTCCTGGTGTTTGACAAAGTGTTTACTAAAACTCGCTTTCACAGCCATATTTCCTTCCTCAGTGACTGTCCTGTCTCTGACTTACTCCACGTGGATTTCAACTGAAGTTCCATCCCTCATGTTTCAAACCCACCCAGGATTACAGGTAACTCTGGGACATACAACGCTCCTTGGACTGCTGTTCTCATCGCATTCTGAGACCCACACTTAGTGCCATGCACCGCCATATGAACACACTCGACCTCTCCCTCCAGCAGCACCGCTGCACCCTTTTTCAAAGCTGCGCGTGCTCCCAGTTTCATTTTATTCTTCGTCTTATCCGACGCCTCAACAAGAAACTTATTCTCTTTCTCTCAGGTGCAAAGGAACGCAAGCTCCAACAAGTCATTGACACCAACACCCATCCAGGACCCTCCACCACTGCCTGTCCCTCTGTCCCCATCCCGTCTTCCAATCCCAGCCCCAGCCGTGTATTCACTATATCCCCTGACCTTCCCCTCTCCGATGCTGAATGTTCAGTGCTCAGCAAAGGACTTAGTTTCATACCCTTACGCCCTCATCTCAATGAATTTCGGGCTCGGCACGATGCTGAACTCTTCTTCCGCTGCAAAAACAGAATTACCTGGAAAAACTCAGCAGGTCTGGCAGCATCGGCGGAGAAGAAAAGAGTTGACGTTTCGAGTCCTCATGACCCTTCAACAGAACTAGGTGAATCCAAGGAAGGGGTGAAATATAAGCTGGTTTAAGGTGGGGGGGGGGGGGGGGGGGGGGGGGGGGGGGGGGGGGGGGGGGGGGGGGGGGGGGGGGGGGGGGGGGGGTGGGGGGGAGAAGTGGAGGGGGGGTTGTGGTTGTAGGGACAAGCAAGCAGTGATAGAAGCAGATCATCAAAAGATGTCACAGACAAAAGAACAAAAGAACACATTGGTGTTGAAGTTGGTGATATTAGCTAAACGAATGTGCTAATTAAGAATGGATGGTAGGGCACTCAAGGTTTAGCTCTAGTGGGGATGGGGGGAGCATAAAAGATTTAAGCATATTTAAAAATAATGGAAATAGGTGGGAAAAGAAAAATCTATATAATTTATTGGAAAAAACAAAAGGAAGGCACAGCACCTCATCTTCCGACTAGGCACTTTACAGCCTTCCGGACTGAATATTGAATTCAACAACTTTAGGTCTTGAACTCCCTCCTCCAACCCCACCCCCTTTCTGTTTCTTCCCCCTTCCTTTTGTTTTTTCCAATAAATTATATAGATTTTTCTTTTCCCACCTATTTCCATTATTTTTAAATCTTTTATGCTCCCCCCACCCCAACTAGAGCTATACCTTGAGTGCCCTACCATCCATTTTTAATTAGCACATTCGTTCAGATAATATCACCAACTTCAACACCTATATGTTCTTTTGTCTGTGACATCTTTTGATGATCTGCTTCTATCACTGCTTGCTTGTCCCTACAACCACCCCACCCCCTCCACTTCTCTCCCCCTACCCAACCCCCCCCCCCTCTCCACCCCCCCCCCCCCCCCCCCCCCGCCCCCCCCCCACACACACACACACACACACACACCTTAAACCAGCTTATATTTCACCCCTTCCTTGGATTCACCTAGTTCTGTTGAAGGGTCATGAGGACTCGAAACATCAACTCTTTTCTTCTCTGCCGATGCTGCCAGACCTGCTGAGTTTTTCCAGGTAATTCTGTTTTTGTTTTGGATTTCCAGCATCCACAGTTTTTTGTTTTTATCTTCTTCCGCCGTCTTCGTCTCCGGGCTCACTTCTTTGGGCAGGAGTCCTCTCCCTGTTCAATGGATCTTTTTACCCACCTCCAATATTCTCCCTCCACCTGGACCCCTCCCTCTGGATTCTTACCTTCTCTTGATCTTTTCATTGAGAACTGTCAGTGTGACATTAGTCGTCTCAATTTCTCAGCTCCTCTCACCCACTCTAACCTGTCTCTCTCTGAACTTACTGCACTCCATTCTCTCAGGTCCAACCCTGACATTGTCATCAAACCCGCTGACAAGGGTGGTGCTGTTGTTGTCTGGCGCACTGACATCTACCTTGCAGAGGCTGAGCGTCAACTCGCAGACTTCCTCCTACCTCCCCTGGACCATGACCCCACCACTGAACATCAAGCCATTGTTTCCAGGACTGTTACTGACCTCATCTCCTCTGGAGATCTTCCTTCCACAGCTTCCAACCTGATAGTCTCCCAACCTCGGATGGCCCGCTTCTACCTCCTACCCAAAATCCACAAACAGGACTGTCCCGGCAGACCGATCGTGTCAGCTATTCCTGCCCCATGGAACTTATTTCTCGTTATCTTGACTCCCTTCTCTCTCCCCTTGTCCAGTCCCTTCCCACCTACATCTGTGATTCCTCTGACACCCTACATATCAACAATTTCCAGTTCCCTGACCCCAACCGCTTCCTCTTCACCATGGACGTCCAATCCCTCTACACCTCCATCCCCCACCAGGATGGTCTGAGGGCCCTTAGCTTCTTCCTCGAACAGAGGCCAGAACAATCCCCATCCACCACTACTCTCCTCTGTCTGGCTGAACTTGTTCTCGCACTGAACAATTTCTCCTTAAACTCCTCTCACTTCCTCCAAATAAAAGGTGTGGCTATGGGTACCTGCATGGGCCCCAGCTATGCCTGTCTCTTTATGGGGTATGTGGAACACTCCTTGTTCCAGTCCTACTCCGGCCCCCACCCACAACTCTTTATCCGGTACATCGATGATTACTTTGTTGCTACTTCATGCTCTCGTGTGGACCTGGAAAAATTTATTAATTTTGCTTCCAATCATTTTCACATGGTCCATCTCTGACATTTCCCTTCCCTTCCTTGACCTCTTGGTCTCAATTTCTGGTGATAGACTGTCCATCAATATCCATTACAAGCCTACCGATTCCCACAGCTATCTCAACTACAGCCTGCTTCCTGTAAGGACTCCATCCCATTCTCTCAGTTCCTTCGCCTCCATCGCATCTGTTCTGATTATGCCACTTTCAAAAACAGTTCCTTTGACGTGTCTTCCTTCTTCCTTAACCGAGGTTTTCCACCCACGGTGGTTGACAGGGCCCTCAACCGTGTCCAGCTCATCTCCCGCGCATCCGCCCTCACACCTTCTTCTCCCTCCCAGAACTATGATAGGGTCCCCCTTGTCCTCAGTTATCACCCCAGCAACCTCCGCATTCAAAGGATCATCCTCCGCCATTTCCGCCAACTCCAGCATGATGCCATCACCAAACACATCTTCCCTTCAGCCCCTCGGCGGCATTCCGCAGGGATCATTCCCTCCAGGACACCCTGGTCCACTCCTCCATCACTCCCTATACCTCAACCCCCTCCCACGGCACCTTCCCATGAAACCGCAGAAGGTGCAACACCTGCCCCTTCACTTCCCCTCTCCTCACCGTCCAAGGGCCCAAATACTCCTTTCAAGTGAAGCAACATTTCATTTGCACTTCCTTCAATTTAGTCTACAGCATTCGTTGCTCCCAATGCGGTTTCCTCTACATTGGAGAGACCAAATGCAGACTGGGTGACCGCTTTGCAGAACACCTTCGGTCTGTCCGCAAGCATTACCCAGACCTCCCTGTCGCTTGCCATTTTAACACTCCACCCTGCTCTCTTGCCCACATGTCTGTCCTTGGCCTGCTGCAATGTTCCAGTGAAGCTCAACGCAAACTGGAGGAACAGCACCTCATCTCCCGACTAGGTACTTTATAGCCTTCCGGATTGAATATTGAGTTCAACAATTTTAGATCATGAACTCTCTCCTCCATCCCCACCCCCCTTTCTGATTTCCAACCCACCCCCCCCCCCACTTTTTTCCAATAATTTATATAGATTTTTGTTTTCCCACCTATTTCCATTATTTTTAAATGTATTTCCATCCTTTTATCTCTACCTTTCTTGCCTTTTTTGATTCCTTCACCCCACCCCCACAAGGCTATTTGTACCTTGCTTGTCCTGCTTTCTACCCTTATGTAGCACATTCCTTAGATAATATCACCACCTTCAACACTGCTTTGTCCTTTTGTCCGTGACATCTTTTGGTTATCTCCATCTATCACTGGCCCCCTATCCAGCTCTACTTGTCCCCATCACCACCCCCCCCCCCCCCCCCAAACCCCCTTAAACCAGCATATATTTCACCTCCCTTCTATTTTTACTTAGTTCTGTTGAAAGGTCATTCGGACTCAAAACGTTAACTGTGTTCCTCTCCACAGATGCTGCCAGACCTGTTGAGTTTTTCCAGGTATTTTTGTTTTTGTTCTGCTCTGAAACACTTTGGTGATTTATTTGATAGAATTTTCCAAAGCATATTTATCAGGGTCTGGCATCATATAATAGTAACTTCTCATTTGGCCTTCCAACAAGGTTATAGCTAGGGTCGTAGAGGACAGTAGTACAGTGGTTATGGTGCTAGCCTAGTAATCCTGGACTAATAATCTGGGGACATGAGTTCAAATCCCACCGTGACAGCTGGGGAATTCAAATTCAGTTAATTAAATAAATCTGGATTTAAAAGCCAATATCAGTTATGGTGACCATGAAACTAATTTGGTCAGGAAAAAAAATCTGCCTAATGCCTTTCAGGGGAAAAAAAATCTGTTATCCTTACCCCAGTCACAGCAATGTGATTGACTCTTAATCGCCCTTTGAAATGGCCTAACAAGCCACTCACTTGTCACCAGCACCTTCTCAAGGGCAATTAGGGATGACTTTGCTAGCAACACCCACATCCATGAATGGACAAATAAAAAAGTTCCTTCTCAAATTGCTTTGTTTGATCGCTGAATGTATGTCTCTGTCAACTCGGAGGTTCTTCAGGGCTATATTTTCCTTTTCACTTGATATTCAATACACATCCAATCATATCCATTCTTTTGTAGACAATTGCAGTCACCAATTTCCTTCATGTCATACAGCCTATGTGATCACAACCTTCATATTCAGTTTCAAATCTTCTTCCTATGTGGAAACTGGCTGTTGCGTTTGCAATGTTCAAATCACAACATCTTCATCTCCAAAATGTTTTTCAATGGGGCAAAGCTCCAACAGATTGTACCATGGAGTGAAGGATTAAAGCCTTCATCATGGCTGTCCAGAGCATTGTTATTTTGGAGCTCTAATGCATTTCAATGCACTGTTACTTGTGCTGGTCAACGTGTTTAGGGAATCAGATCACACCATGTTATCTACCTGAGCCACAGCAATCACAGTTTAACTCAGGTATTTTCATGTCTGGTCAAGGTTCCAGGTGACTCTTGGTAATGGCTGAGTCAAATGCAACATCATCTAAAAACAAACCTGTCTGATTTAATTAAATTATAGAAGTGTTTGCAAAATGACGTGAAATTCAAATGTTGTCACTCAATTCCTATTTTTAGACATTGCTCTTGCTTGGTATCTACCATCTTTTAAAGGGTATTTAGTTCCTCCTAAGAGACAAAGGAAGTCATACAGACTTATAGGTGTGCTTTGTACACAAAGAGACTGAAGCGTGCAGACAAAAAGAGCAGCTGATTTTAATTTCAATATACTGTTGACAGTTGTTCAGTAAATAGTGAAATGTCATTACACCATATTATTTGAAAGAAAGCATTTTCCACAAATCCTTTTCACTTATTGTTAAGAGACATAGTGACAGGAGAGGAGTGGCTTAAGGAAATCATTTACATCCTGGGGTGCACTGATATTCATTTTTCCCTTGCACTATGAATGTGAGAGGATCTAGCAAACCTCTCTCTCCTCCACCAGTGACCCAGTCCGTCATGCCCCATCAGAATCCATATTAAAATATTTCACTGGCACTAAGTTCTTATGATGCACAGTACAATGTTGACCAGAAACCAATCTTTTCTGTATGGATTTGCTCCCAACATAGTAAAAGTTAAAAAGAAAATTATATTAACATTGTTGAAAATTGTCCACAGCACTGAAACTGCACTGGTCAAAGTCACAAATGACATGCAGTGTGACCATAACATGGTTGTATGTCTCTCCTCATTCCTAATGTGTTGACCATTCCATGTTTCTTAATCTTTCCTTTGAGCACTGCTGACTTTTGGCTCTTCTTGTATCTATCACAGTGCAGGTATTAACATCACCTCTAATCACAAGTCCTTCTTTTCCTGCAGTTACCTCCAGTGGAAGCCAGGGGTCCATCCATGGTCCAGCATGCATTCATCTCCCATAGGTATACTGATAGTAAGCAGCCCTACCAGTCTACTTCCTCAATTGATTCAAACACTATTGCTAGACCCTCCAAATATCAATGTCAGTTTTGATGAAAGGTTATCAACCTGAAACGTTAACAGTTTTTCTCTCCGCAGGTGCTGTCAGACCTGAGTATTTATAGCACTTTCTGTTTTGCTTCCAGACTTCCAGCATCTGCTCAAGCCTGGCCTGCGCTGAGTTTGTTGAGCTTAGCTAACACACTTATAGGATAATTGACCTCAGCACTTCTGGGCGAGGAGAGGGAAGGGGGAAAAAAAAAATCAGGCAGGAGCGTAGCTGTGTTGACGTCAGGTGAGGTCAAGCTTCAGCTGTGATTTTCTCCAAATTGAATAGTTGATGGAAGCTCCATCAAGACTCACACATGAAGTGAGGTACCAGCACCTGTGGAACTGCACCCTTGCCAAGAGTCAAAGCCTTTATTTATTCAATTTATTCAATTGTTACTTGGGTAACAACACTCTACAAACTCCTGTGATTACTCGAAAGAGGATTTTGAGATATTGGTCTGTAGGATCTCATGGAGGCCTCAACAGCCATCATAAGGTAGGTGCTTTGTTATGCCATGCAGTCAGTGTGTTGTAAGTGATTAAAATAAGGACTCAAATTTAAAAGAAAATTTTACTTAAAAAAAGAGAAATTTCATTAATGCAGTTTCTATGCATTCACAAGATTGTAAAGTACATACAAATCAACCACTCAATATTATCTAACATGGCTGTGCATCAGTTGGCCCCTGGGACCTTTACATTACTACTTTCAAAAGAACTTAAACAGCACAGTATAAATATAGAAACTGTTCATTAATAAAAAAAAGTTCATTGCTTTTATACATATGCATAGAATCAAAAAGGATATCATAAATAGATAATATAAAGGGCAATCTGGCATCAGTCTCAAGTTATGTCCTTAAAAAAAATGCAAGTGCCCTGATGGTTTAATTGTATAGTGCTGAATGACACAGACCAAGATCATCCCAGGTTTGATCACCACTTTGTGCTGAGTGGGCTGAGGCAACAGTGAGGGGATTACAATTGGTCTCAGCACCCCACAGTTAGAAAGGGGGAATAGCCAGGGACAGTGTTCCTGATAGCTGTCCAATTACTCCTGCTGGAAATGTGTGTAAAGATTATTACATCTTACATTTATATAGCACCTTTAATATAGTAAAACATCCCAAGGCACTTCACAGGAGCCAAAGGAGAGGCTAAAAGTTTGGTTTGAGGAGGTAGGCTTCAAGGAGTCTGGTGTTAGGGTGGAAAAGTAAGTTCTGTGGTGAGCAATAAACAGTTTCAAGGAGTTGAGAGAGGTGGAGAGGTTTAGGGTGGGAACTCCAAGCTTAGGGACCAGGCAGCTGAAGGTATGGCCATGACCAGCAGGTTAAAGGGAGTGGAGATGCACAATAGGTCAGAATTAGAACAGAGTTCTTAGGAGGGATGTAAGGCTAGAGGTGGCTATGGAGACAGGGCCAGTGCAAGGCAATAGAGGGATTTGAACACGTGTGCATTTTAGAGTCTATAGGCATCAGTAGACCAGAAGCCACTGTACATCAGCGAGCATTGGGATGATGGGTGGCTTGGTATGATTTAGGGTATGCACAGCAGAGTTTTCAATGCGTGCAAGTTTATGGAGGGTAGAAGATGGCAGCCCAGCTAAAACAACATTTGAATAGTTGGATTTCAAGGTAGCAAAATCATGCATAAGGGTTTCAGGGTGCAAACAGGGGATGTTTCTGAGGTTGAAGTAGGTAGTCTTTGTGGTGGAGTATATGGGGTTGGAAGCTCAGCTCAGGGTCAAGTCGGATGACATGGCTGCAGCCAGTCTGATCCAGCCTTGGACAATGGCCAAGGAGGAAGCAAAATTGGCAGAGAGAAAATTGTGGCACAAACTGAAGACAGTTGCTTCAGTTTTCCAATTTTAATTGGAGGAAATTTTAGCTTATCCACAACTGGATGTTGAAAAAGGACTGACAACAGAGGATGTTGGGAGGGTTGTAAAGAGGTGATGGTGAGGTAAAGCTGGGTGTCATCAGCTTATAGAGTCTGATGTCATGTCTTCAGCTGATATCATGCAGATGAAAAATAGAAAGGGGGGTTGGGGTTAAATAGATCTTCGATGAACATTAAAGGTAAAACTTACAGGAGCGGGAAGGGAAGCCATTAAATTCTCTAGCTACAGATGGATAGGTAAGACTGGATTGAGGCAAGGGCAGTCCCACTCAGCTAGACAATGGAAGAGAAGCGCTGGAGGAAAATGGCATGAACAACTGTTTCAAAGGCTGCAGATATTTGAGAAGGATGAGGAATAATGCGCCACAGTAAGTCACATAGGATATCATTTATGACTTGAATTATGGTCATTTTAGTGGTGTGGCAGGGGCAGAATCCAGATTGGAGATGCTGAAATATGGAGTTGCAGTAAAAATAGACATGGATTTATGAGGAAACATATTCAACAATTGGGAGAAGAAAGGCAGATTGGAGATGGTGTGGTAGGATTCAAGGACAGAGAGGTCAAAGTTGGATTTTTTTTGAGGGGATGATGGCAGATTTGAAAGGCAGGAGAGGGAGCCAAATATCAGTTAACATGAGGGCCAAGAAAGAAAATTGGGTGGTCGGCAGTTTAATTATAAGAGAGGTTGGTGTTTGATGTAGTCCAGCCTAATCTGGCGATGAATGGTTAAACCAGTTGCACATGATATATGCCAAGCCTGCAACTCTTGGGCTTAAGGGAGCAAAGATGGGGATCACATCAGGGAACAGCTGGGTGGTAGAGTAAAGGTTTTATTAGGGACAAGGGCATCAAAGGTGAAAGTAAAGATATTATTGAGCTGGTCAACAGTTGGGAGTGCTGTTGTAAGGGACTTGGAAGTTTTTTCCAGGGCAGATACAGAAGGAAGTGGGTTAGGAAAGAGGATGTAAATGGAGAGGGACACAGGGAAGTATTCAGAGATGACCTTGTCTGTGAATGAGTTGATGGGAATAGAGAGGTCAGTGAGATGACAAGATTGAGATGATGATTGTAGATATTGATAGGAGCGTTTATATGGAGGAAGGTGTCAGAGAAATTCCCAAGCCTGGTTGTGAAGTAGAGACTGTTTATTGCTCCCCACAGAATTTACTTTTCCATCCTAACACCAAACACCCAGTGCTGACTGACTCTACTTTATATTTACATCCGAGTATAATTAACTCATCAATACCCAACACCTGTTCACCTTATTGCCTTAAACTACTGGGTATTTTACATCCATCCACAGGAGCTATTAGATTCTAACAGATTCCCCTCTTCTCTTTAAATTGATATACAAACAAAAATTATGATACAAAATGATAATGCATTATTATACAATCAATCTTCAACATACACCACATTCCTCCCCTCATCTTAAAACAAAAAAAAATTAAAAGGTACATGAAAATTTCCATGTTCTCATAATTCATTAGACCACAAGATGTCCCTCTTCAAGGATATCCAACAATTTCTTTGGACAAGCAGTTCTTTTTGTGAAACAATCCGACAACTGGTGACAGGCGTCGACCCTTTAGTTTTGAAGTCTCTTTCCTTTCCAGCATCTTTTATACTCATGAGAACAATCCTCAACCTCTTTTCCATGACACTCTTTGTCCCAGAACGAACGGTTATTGATAATAGCATGCTATATGCACATTTTCCCCTGGTTGCCTCAAGTTCCTTTAAAATACTCGGTAAATACAAGGCCATATCTACCAGTGCAAGTGTCTCCACAGCAAAAGTGCTTTTAACTACTCTATTTTCTTTGACTCTCAAGCTCATGAGCAACATTCATTGTTTCTTCCCACTAAAATATGAATCTCACTGTACTTGAATAATCATCGGGAAGGTTAGAGTGTGAGGCGTCACTAAAAAATGTCTAATTTCATCCCTTCTGGATCACCCAGGTTTGGAAATCAGAGCACACGTTCTTCTAAACTTAGTGTCTTCAATGTCTTATTTGCTTTTAGCACTTCCCCAACAGTAGCATATTTCAGCATAGTGCTCAATTCTAATAAATCATAGCACGCATCAGGTCTAGTTTGTGTGCATAACCTGTTTGATTGCCTAATTAAGCTTCTAATTGATCTGCTTCTTCCTTGGTTGTAGAGTCTTCCTTTTGAGGATCTGGCCCAATTTATCAGGATCCTATTAACATTCTGTAGGCAAGACTGGTGAGTTCCTAATATCCAACCCTATTTACTTAAAAGCTCCAAAAGCTGACTTACAATTTTGAATTCCTTTGCAATTTTATTTATCATAAACTTCTCAAATGTTGCAGATCCCACCCGCCAACAGGAAATCTACATGCATTAAGAGAATGCCTGCTGGTTTTCCTTCAAAAGTTCTAACAAAATATTGCTGGATCTGCTTTTAGCTGAAGACAACCAGCTTTTAGTAGGATGGACTTCACTAAATAAAATACCATGGATGCATCGTTTAGCTTGTAAACACACTTGTTCAGCCTCCATAATTTCACTTCTATATCTCCAGCTTCTTTTGGTAGCTTTAAGAATACTTCTCTGAAATTATTCCCCATGCAAAAATGCTTTGACGTCAATAGATTTACATTCCCATGAGTATGTCGTTAAAAGTGCTAGGAAAATCCTGAAGCTTACTTTTCCTGCTGTTGGGAAGTCTAACTTCCTGGTCACCTCATTATTCCTCAAATCCCTGAGCTACAAGTCTGGCCTTAGGTTTGTGTGTACCATCAAGGAGTACTTCCTCTGTACATATCCACCTATGGGACAACGCTGGCTGTCCTTTGGTACCTCCACGTAAACGCCAAACTCTCTCCAATTGTCAAATTATCTTTTGTTTTGCCTCATTTTACCAATTTACTATCCAACTTGTTAGTAGCCACTAGAGCTTCTCTTATCGTATGGGCTCCTACTTCGTGTTTTTTCTCACCTGTTCTTTGGTCCTTGCTCTTGTTAAACCGCATCCCCTACTAGATCTCCTGCCCCTATCTGACTGCTACTCAAGCTGTCCCTCCTGTGACTAGACTTCCTTTCACAAGTTCTTGATCTTTTCCTTGGGCTGTGATCACCAGTAGGCCCGCTGTCTAAACTTACACTACATTTCCTGGCTTTCTACATTTTTACTTTCTTCTGCCAATCCATTGATCTGATATTCTGCACCTTGTCTTATACATTCAGCCAGTTTTTGTATTTCCACATGGCCTTTCCTGTCCTTCCTACTATGGTGGCTTCCCTCCACTTACTGGTCCCTTCTGACATATTTGCCACCCTAGTTCCAATTTTCAGTAGTTGATCTTTGTGATAAATGGCCCTGTCCTGATCTTCGCTATCACTTGGTCTACACTCAGTTAACCCGTTATCTGCCACAATCTGTTGTCCGTATAGGTTGGTCATATATGTGTGCAAAGTGCGTGGTGCATCTTCAGTTTCCATCATCTGTTCAGGTTCGGTCAATGTGTAATCAGTGCCAGTAAGTCGCATGAAATGTAGTTTGGTTACCATGTTGTAAGATTATAGTTTTGCCATCACTGCCTATAACTGTTCCTTGGCCTCTCCCTGGGCTTAAAATGCATTTCTGACGGCCTGATTCAATACCTCAAAGCTCTCCTGCTTTTTTTCTGAAACCTCTGTCTTAATAAAAGCTCTCCTCCCTGCATGCAATGACATGCAAATGTTCTGTAAAAACTAAACTAATGGTGGTCCCCTCCAAAGCCAGGGGATGGTCCCACATTACTGAAGATATCTTCGGATTCCTGCTATAAACTGATGGATAGGGGCTGTGGCCCTCAAACATCTTGAGCATGTTTTTTGCATGCACAGCCCATGCTGGAGCAGTTAATTTACAATTCAGTTGGTCAGCTAAAAATTTTCAGAGCATTTTGTCAATCACGGCATGATTTCTTCCACATATCCCACTGCTAAAAGAACTTTCTGCTGCTGTATACATTGCTACAATATTCAAATTTTCGGACATATTCCTGAATTCATCATTGGCAAATTCTCCTCCATTGTCCGTTAAGATTTAGCTGGTGTGCCCACCCTGCCCCATCCCCCTTTCCATTATTTTATCGATAATTACCTTTTGGTCTTTACTAAAAATTACTGTTACTATGTCTTACAAAATGTAGAAGAAAATTATTTTTTCTTTACCCCATATTCTGAGGTCTATCACTATGATTTCATTAAAGTCTCTCGCCAATGGAAGACTTACTACTGGTCATGCTGGTGTTCTCCTATACTTCTTCCAAATATCACATTTTTCACTAACATCCTGGATAGGTCTCTTGCATTCCTCATCCAGTACCCCTGCATCCTTTAACAGAATCTCCAACCTATGACCAGAGGGATGCATAAATTGTCGATGTAGTTTGGTAATAATTGGTTTTTTCTCCTTTAAATTCCTGTCCCCAAATGCCATTATTATCTCTAACATTGTCTAGAGATGATAAGCTTTAATGGAATACAGTAACGTCCCAAATGATCTCTCAAAAACAATCGCTTTATCATGTTCCATGTCCAACTTTATTCGGGCCTTTTTCATTGAAGGCTTACTTAACAGTCAAGGTATTTCATTCAATACAACATCAGTACTGATAAAGTAATTTACCCCTGCTATTTTACTCTGAATTATTATTCTTTTCAGTGATTTCAACACGTTGCCATCACCAAACCTGAAACAAGTAAAACTGTCATATTCTTTGACTTTACTTTAGTGTTTCTTACTTAAAGGATCCATGCAACAATTTAGCCAGTCCACTCCATATACTTTGGACATACACCCACGATCTAGAATTGCACAATTAAATGAATTTGCGACCAGGATACTCATTACCAGACTGAAGCTTCTGATGACCAATATGGTTCCTTCTGATCGGCTGGCATCATCTTCCCAGTCTTCTGTACCTTCCACGTCATGTGTTGTCTCAAAAATTCTGTTTTTCATCTTTGGAAAATTCAACGCATAATGATACTTGGGAGTCACATTTGAAGAACCTGTTGACCACCCCTTCGTTATTCCTGGGGTTCATCTTCCTTCCATAATTGCCCAGCTCCTGCCGCCTGTTATAGCTCCCAAAAGGTCTTCACTTTCTGTTTACAATTCTTCTTCGTTTGGACCCTATATTTGGACAATCTCGAAATGCTACTAGCATTGTATCCTCCATCTTTGGCGTCACTTCTGAAGAGCCCATTTGCACCATAAAAGCAGCCGGAAATGAATGCTTTCCCAGAAAGTTTTTTTAAAAGCTTCGGACATTTGATCCAAAAGCATCTCTCTCTCTTTGAATCTAACTCCGGTTAAAACCTGGAGCCTATCCATGTTTGATATCCTGGCACAGTCCAATGTTTAAAGGCAAGTACTGATTTAGGAATTCGCCAAGTGGAATCGCTGCAATCTTGTATATAGTCAAGTTAAACTCCATGATGTATTCTTCCACGGAAGAATTATCCATTTTTCTAAATTTATCAAAGTCCGACCAAGCCTCATAGGCATTCAATAAGTCATTTTTCATATAAATTTTATCCATGAACTTTAAGAGAATGTCCAAACCTTCTTCATTGTCCAGTTCCTGAGTGCCTAGTTCCAAGAACACTGTACAGCTGATCTTGCTCCTGGCAAGAAGCAAAAGTGCCAGAGCTATCTCTTATTTTCTTTTCGGTAGAGACATTACCCATGTCCATGCATCAACTCTATTTTTCCATTCATAAGGTTCCGTTTCACAAAACAGTGGTGGAAAATCATATCCTGCCACCCTATACCTGGTTTCAGTCATCTTTCTTCAAAAAGTCTCCAATTACAATCTTCCCTCAAAAAAAAAATTAACTCCAATTTTAACCTTCTGTCTGGAATTAAATCTTAGACGACTCCAATCTTCACTTTCAGGCAACCATTCTCTGCTGCCAATGTCAGAGAAACTCCCAAGTCTGGTTGTGAAGACGACACAGACTCAGATGCTTTTGATGGACACTATTAACAGAGCTTACTTCTCCACTCTAACAATCCCCTGACTACCCCTACCCAAGTACTGGCTTACTCTTCTTTATATATGCACCTGAGTATAATTAACTAATCAATACCCAACACCTGTTAAACTTATTACCTTAATCTACTGGGTATTTTATATCCATCAACAGAACCTATTAGGTTCTAACAGAAGGGAGGACAGGAGTGCAGGGAACCAAAAGGAGAGAGGGCATAGAATGTACTCTTGGTGGCGAACTTCAATGTCTATCACCGAGAGGGGTTTGGTAACATCACTAATGACCGATCTGGCCAAACCCTAAAGGACATGGCTGCCAGACTAAGCTCGCAGCAGCTACTGAGGGCACCAACAAGGAAAAATCAATTTGACCTCATCCTCACCAATCTACCTGTTGCAAGTGCATCTGTCCATGACAGTATTGGTAGAAATCACCACACAAGGTCCTTGTGGAGGCGAAATGCAGTCTTCACACTAAGGACACAGTCTATCATGTTCTGTGGTACTACCAGTGTGCTAAATGGGATAGATTCAGAACATATCTGGCAGCTCAAAACTGGGCATCCATGAGGCACTGTGGGCCATCAGCAGAATTGTATTCAATAACAATTTGGAATTTTGTGGCCCAGCATATTTCTCACTCTACCATTACTATCAGGGCAAGGGATCAATGTTAGTTCAATGAGTGCAAGAGAGCATGCCAGGAGCAGCACCAGGCCAACCTGGGTGAAGTTACAACACAGGATTACTTGCGTGTCAAACAGCAAAAGCAGGCAACAGACAGAGCTAAGTGATCCCACAACCAACAGAGGAGATCTAAGCTCTGCAGTCCTGCCACATCCAGTCATGAATGGTGATGGACAATTAAACAACTCAATGGAGGAGGAGGCTCCACAAATATCCCCATCCTCACTGATGGGGGAGCCCAGCACATCAGTGCAAAAGACAAGGCTGAAGCATGTGCACCACCTTCAGCCAGATGTGCAGGGTGAATGATCCATCCTGGCCTCCCCCTCCCCCCCACCAGGTCACATATGCCAGTCTTCAACCAATTCAATTTAGTCCACATAATATCAAGAAACGTTTGAATGCACTGGATACTGCAAAGGCTATGGATGCACAATAGCAGCAGCATACACTATCTTCAAGAAGCACTGCAGCAACTTGCCAAGACTCCTTCGACAGCACCCCTCAAAACTGTGACCTCTACCACCTAGAAGGACAATGGCTCAGATGCATGGGAACATCTCCACCTGCAAGTTGCTCTCCAAATCACATCCTGACTTGAAAATATATTAATTCCTTCACTGTCGCTAGGTCAAAACACTGGAACTCCCTCCCCAACAGCACTACGGTCATACCTACACATGTACTGCAGTGGTTCAAGGTGGCTCACCACCACCTTCTCAAGGGCAGTTAGGAACGGGCAACAAATCCAAGCCTGGCCAATGAATTCCACATGTCATGAATGAATAAAAAGCTTGAAATCACAGAGCATGAGAAGTCACTCAGTGTGTAAAAGCCTACCCCATAAAGAATGTGTCTACTAAATTTTGCTGTGAGGCCTAGTCTCTAAGTGATCTGAGGCCGCTAAGGTTGCTATCTGTGGTCCTGGGGCACCCATGAGCAATGCTATGGGAGATCTTTCATTTTTTTGAATAGTAAGTTTGTCTCCACCCAGCAGCTGGTCCTGATCTGCCCAGAGTTATTCTTAATCAGGCACAGGCACACCTATCTGCCTCAATCCATGTCTTCCCCAACCCAGCTAATCAGAGCCCCTCTAAACTATTCCCACCCATCTCAAAGTTATCTCAACCTGGGTACATTTCCTGCAGTTCAGGTATGTTTGGCTCCGTACTTACAATACTGTGAGAAAACCTTGCGTTGCGAGCAGTGTATTGGGAGCTGAATGCACAGTTCCATCTGTCTGTTTGCACACCTGCCCACTCAAGAGCTTCATGGCCCACTGACTTCCACCAGTTGCTTCACAAGCCCTTTTGCGCACCCATCCATCTACCTGCCCCAAGTGCTCCCTGTTCACCCAATCCAAGTCCTAAGTGTGCACTAAAAGGTAAAAAATGTAGAGAAGAGCAGAATGCAAATGAGGAGAACAAGAGAGACAGAAATAACAAGAGAGAGAGAATTACAGGGGGGAAGAATAGACAGATTTAAAGGGCAGAGAGAAGGATAGTTCTTCTGATCAATTTTTCTAAGTAAATAGGTGTAAAGTGTGTTTAACCAATCAGAAAATACGGTCAGAGCTCAATCACACCAAACCTTTTTACCACTGCACTTCTAGCCTCCCCAGTATTTCCATGGCTACTTATTCCTAGGCCTCCACTTCTTGTATAATTGTAGATTAATCATTTTGTTCAGTTCATCCGTTCCCTTCATGCAACCTCAGAGCAAAGATGTTGACATGTTGCTCAGACTCCATTTTAGCCCTGTGTTCAACTCTTCTATTTCCTTAATGCAACCTAAAGGCTGAGCGTTTGACAGGCAACGAGTTTCAAAGGCTGAGCTCTGGGAATGGCATTGAATTCATCCGCCCCCAACTTCTGGTGTTCAAGCAATGGAATCCCAGGATAATGCTGATGAGAGAGGGTTTAACAACTGTGTTAACTTTCTGTCTGCACGAGGTTAACACCATCTGATTAGTGTGCTAAAACAGAGAAAATGAAATCACCAACAGTTACATACTCAAAACATAGTTTTTGAAACAGTTGTACACTTTGCATGGTGCTTGAACAGAGTATGCTGGGTTTACTGGCAATGGTTGCACATTCACTGGGAGCAATGCATGCTTAAAAATTGCAGCAATTTGTTAGTTGGGGAGATATTGAATTAGATTTCCTGAAACTTTAATAGTAATAAAAGCATCCACATTGTCCATATTCTTCAGGCATCTATTTCACCACCCAACATACTGGACATAAAGCACCATACGTCTTTAATGTAGATACTACAGCTGAAAACTGGTTTCAATATATTGCATAGATAATTACAAATTAACAAAGCAATCTATCCAATCAAGCTGTACAGCAATGAGAGGTAATTTGCAATTCTGCATAAAGAAAGATTCTGCATTTGCATAGTGCTTCTCAAATTCTTTAGACATTTAAAAGTGGTTTACAGCCAACAAACTACTTGGTAAGTGTATTAACTATAATAATTGTGGGGACAAATGCAGAATCCAATTTGCAAAAGATCTGTTTTGGTGGCGTTGGCTGGGGGAGAACTGTTGGCGAGGACACTGGAAGATATCCTTGCTTTGTAAAAATAAAGTGCCATGGGATCTTTTGCATTCACCTAAACATGCAAACCAGGCCTTTGTTTAATCTCTCAGCTAAAAGGCGTGCTGCCTAGAGCACTTTGTAAACACAGCACTGAAGCATCAACCTAGATTATGAAGTGATGCCTGTAGTGGTCTTTGAACCTATATCTTCTGACTTGGGAGGTAGGTGTACCACTTTTGAGGCAGTTAAGGTATATTGATCACTCATACTTCTCTCAACCTTTCAGAGTGAGAATGAGAAAGAGTCAGACAAATTGAGAATGAAATGAAAAATGTGAGATCCATAGAAAGATAAAAATGAGTGGAGAAAGACAGAATAATTTAAATGAATTAGCAGAAAAACAACAGGCAGTTACAGGAAGAATCAATTTTGATTTTAATTTCCTCTTTAAGTAATACCATGAAAGATCAATTAGTCTGGTTATATTTATAGACAATTTATGTTCCACACCATCCAAAAGTGAAAACTTACCAACTGCCTATATGTAGCCTGAGTTTTCTTAACAGGCTATAAATTTATCTTACCTAAAATTAGCATATTGATACAAGTGAAAAAAGTGTTTGTTGCAAACAACACTAAATGGTCAAGAATTTAGTTCAAAGTTCAGAGTAAGAATTACTTCCTGACCTTGGACCTGTCCTGGACTATGAAGCAGATTAGTTCACACTGGCACTCAAATTTTATGGCCTAATCTATTCCTATCTCTGCAATCCCTTCCAGCCCCACAACCCTGAGATATCGGCACTCATCTAATTCCGGCCTCTTGACTGTTCTACTGTTGCTGGCTGGGCCTTCAGTTGCCTAGGCCCCAGTATAGAATTCTGAGGAATCCCGCTTCAGATTTTCTTGCTAATTCACAAGAACTAACTTAAATACTATGTCTGGCTGTACACTATTTTAGTTTTGTTGTTACACATGTTTTTATACTGAATTACTTTTATTCCCGCTTGTGATACACTCTGGATAAAATCAAGTTGGCTGAGACAACTTGATGGGGTATTATGGTTTGGGCCTTCATTGACCAAATCGCAAATAGGTAAACTTCAGCAGAAATATAGCACAGTGCACAGGCAGTCTGCTGTGTAGGAACAAAAAATAAACAGTTCAGCAGAATTCGAGGCCCAGATAGACGGC
Organism: Carcharodon carcharias; assembly: GCF_017639515.1. NCBI lineage: Eukaryota > Metazoa > Chordata > Chondrichthyes > Lamniformes > Lamnidae > Carcharodon > Carcharodon carcharias. The sequence continues at coordinate 22,984,878 of NC_054507.1, read as the reverse complement.
AGAGAAAACGATAATGCCTTGAATTCTAGACAAGACACCTGGTTGTCAAGGCCACCATGTTTTTCAAGCTTATCACTGAAATGTTTACAAGCTAAGAGTCTGAACATAAGGAGACCAAGGTCTTGAGAGTTTGATCTGGCTGGGGCCAGGCACAAACTGTTTCATTAAATCTTTTGTAATTGGGCTGTTCAAAGTGAGTGAGGTAATGACTGGACTAAATTGGTCTCCATATACTTTTTTTTTTAAACACAAAAATGTTTAAGAGGAAATTCGCTGAGCGCAGAACTTGAGAAGTTTTGGGTGTTGCATTGTGTGTATAGATGGAGAATGTGCTTTTACTCAGGACATAATGGTAATGCTGCTGTGCATTGATACCACTACTCAGACATTAGTATGTGTTAAGTCTTACTTATACTGATTAAAATATAACCACTCTCACTAATAGGTGCAAAGGGAAATGGTCAGTGTGACGAGAGTGCAATAATTTTCATAATATTTTTCTGGTTTATTGTGAAGTAGGTTTACGGGGGGGGAAATTGTGGTGGTTGTGTGTGATTTAACTACATTTGGAGTCAAGTAGACTGCAAACTTGAAATCATCAAAAGCAGCTAGGGTAGAAATGTGCTTGACATGCTAATGAGTAAACATGGATGTTGGCTTAGCATGTAAGGTGTGAAGAGAATTTGCATTTTTAGATAAATGAATAGATTGTTGGATTTCAAAAGGGATCTTAGTCTGTTTACAACTAGCCAGATAAGCAAGGCTAAGCAGTGTGTTTATTTTTCCCCAAAGGTTACTGGCAACATTGGCAACATATGAAAGTTTTTTGTTATGAGGTTTTTATGTTATGAGGAAGATACCGTTTCAAAGACATATGGAACAATAGAATTTACATATTAAAAATAGAGAAACATATATAAAGGAGAATGAAAGGCAATGTGAGAGAAGGCCATGTAAGATCTAACAGGAGTGTGCAACAGTCTTCAAGAAGCCTCCAGCTATTTGTGCATAAATCTGCTGTGCAAAGTAACTGAAGTTGGAGACGCCCATTTGGAATTCCACTGTCAAGTGGGTACTGTGTTAACTTGCTGAGCTTGTTTTAAATCTAAAATGTGTTTTGGATTGTTGCCTTAAAGGTGGTTTGTAACTGGGAGTCAGGTCAGTTAGGAATTTTAGGATCTGTTATAGTGTTATAGTAGTAACTGTAGTCGTATGTATGTGAACCTTTTATTTTGTTAATAAATATTTAAATTTATTTTTTAAAATCTCAAAAGGTCTTGGTGGACTCATTACTTCTGAATTCAGTGCACACATCTCAGTCTGCATAGGAGTGCTGTGTTTGGTTGCAGTAGAGAGCTTCAGTTGGAGATTGGTGGCTGAGGGAGTTTAAGGGTTAAATTCCAGCTAAAAAGTCTAGTCTCTCTTTAATTTAGCAAAGAACTAAAAGTTGCTGTCAGGGTTGGAAGAAGGTGAGTTTTAGACCGGAGAGGCCAGCAAGAGCGGTATAAAAGGGCATGAAAAACAGAGGCCAAGACTGGAGAGGAGAGGCTTACCCTCAGGACCTTCAGGCGGTGGAGTTCAAAGTAATGTCACAATTCAAAAAAATGATGCGACACAGAGGAGGCAGCTGATTGGTAAGTAGGGTCAGGTGAGTACTTCTACTTTTTCTACTAATTAAACTGCTGCAGTCCATTAGCTTAAACAAAATAAGGTGAGGACTTTAGACTGTAGTGGGAGTGTATGGAGTGGAATAAGGCCCCTAGTGTAGTTAGTACTCTTGAAAGGGAGTGACTAACGAGCTTAATCTAAATGGAAGTCATGGCAGGAGAGCTCACAACCGTGATATGCTCCTCCTGCGCAATGAGGGAAGTCATGGACACTTCCAGTGTCCCTGGTGACCATGTGTGGAGCAAGTGTGTCCAGCTGCAACTACAGGTTAACCGCATTTCAAAACTGGAGCTGCGGGTGGATTCACTGTGGAGCATCCATGATGCTGAGATTGTCGTGGACAGCACGTTCCGTGAGGTGGTCACACCACAGGTAAAGACTGAACAGGCAGAAAGGGAATGGGTAACCACCAGGCAGAGTAGAGGAAGGCAGGTAGTGCAGGAGTCCCATGTGGCCGTCCCACTCTCTAACAGATATACTGTTTTGGATATTGTTGGGTGAGACGACTTCTCAGGGGAAAGCAGCAGGAGCCGAGTCCACAGGTGGCTCTGCTGCATAAGAGGGGAGGAAAAAGAGTGGCAGGGCTATAGTGATAGGGGATTCAATAGTAAGGGGAACAGACAGGCATTTCTGTGGCTGCAAAAGAGACTCCAGGATGGTATGTTGCCTCCCTGGTCCCAGGGTCAGGGATGTCTCTGAGAGGCCACGGGGCATTCTGAAGGGGGAGGGTGAACAGCCAGTGGTCGTGGTACATATTGGTACCAACGACATAGGTTAAAAAAAGGGATGAGGTCCTACAAGCTGAATATAGGGGATTAGGACATAAATAAAAAAGTAGGACTTCAAAAAGGTAGTAAGCTCAGGCTTACTACCAGTGTCACATGCGACCAAGAAAAGGATATATCGGATGAATACATGGCTGAAGAAATGGTGTAGAAGGGAGGGATTCAGATTCCTGGGACATTGGGACCAGTACAAACAGGAAGGGTTACATCTGTGCAAGACTGGGACCAAAGTCCTCGGGTGGGGGGCGTGGTGTTTGCAAGTGCTGTCCTGGGGAGGGTTTACACTTGAATGGTAGGGGGATGGGAACCTGACCAGGGAGGCAGAGGAGGGGGAAACAATAGAAACGAAAGACAGAAAAGTAAGAAGCAAAAGTGGAAGGCAGAAAATACAAGGGTGAAAAACAAATGGAGTCATAGTACAAAATAAAGCTAAGAGGACAATCTAGATAAAAAGTCTAAAGGCATTGTATCTTAATGTATGGAGCATTCATAATAAATGAGATGGATTAACAGCGCAAATAGATATAAATGGTTATGATATAGTTGCAATTATGGAGATATGGCTGCAAGGTGACCAAGGATGTGAACTAAACATCCAGGGGCATTCAATATTTAGGAAGGACAGACAAATAGGGAAAGAAGGTGGGGTAGCATTGTTAGTAAAGGAGGAAATCAATGCAATAGTGAGGAAGGATATTGGCTCGGAAAATCATGATGTGGAATCTGTTCAAGTGGAGATAAGAAACACCAAGGGGCAGAAAATCTTGGTGGGGGATGTCTATAGGCTCCCAAACAGTAATGGAGATGTAAGGGAAGGCATTAAACAGGAAATTAGAGACATATGCAATAAGGGTACAAGTGTAATCATGGATGACTTTACATCTATATTGGACAAATCAAACTAGCAATAATACTGTGGAGGAGGATCTCATGGAGTGTGCACGTGATGGCTTTTTTAGACCAATATGTTGAGGAACCAACTAAGGGCAGGCTTTCCTAGACTGGGAATTGTGCAATGGGAAAGGATTAATTAACAATCTCATTGTCCCTTGGGGAACAGCGACCATAAAATGATAGAATTGTTAATTAAGATGGAGAGTGAAGAAGTTGAATCAGAAAATCTAAATAAAGGGAACTACAAGGGTAAGAGGCACAAATTGGCAATGATGGATTGGGGAGCCTTACTAAAAGGGTTGACGGTGGATAGGCAATGACTAATATTTAAGGAATGTTTGCAATCGGTGGCTACCGCTTGCAGCCTGGGAAAGCTCAAGGGCTGCGGCCAGAAGCGGAGAGAAGACGACCAGAACCTGCACTTCAAGCTTCACCAGCTCCGGGTGGAGGCCCTGACCCAGGGTCTCCCTGTCTCCATCCCTGAGCCCGAGAAGCGTTTCCCTGGCATCCAGGACTCCTGGGAGCGGGGTGACTGCAACCACGACATCGAATTCGGGGAGAAGTTTTCCAGGGACTTTCTGGACTCCTGGGAGACATCGAGAGACATCCACGGGAGAATGAGACTCCACAACAACAAGCTGGGAAGGCAGGTAAGCAGTCATTGTGAATGTGTGTGCGTTGGCCTGTCAACGTAAGTTGGGTGCTCAACATTTTGACCAGGACACAAGCACGTGTCTATGAAACGGAGCTTCAGTACTTGTGAATTCCCCTCTGGGAGAGGAAGGTCGGTGTAAAAAGTTCTTCTCTTTGGCCGAAAGGCCTGAGAATTTTTCGAGTATCTCAGTTCTACAGGAACCAAGATCCCACTCATCCCCAACAGAGTAACAGACCTGTTTATCCCCACCCCTCCTGCCTGAGGGAGCGGTAGAGGCAGGAACGCTCACAACATTTAAGAAGTATTTAGATGAGCGCTCGAAATGCCATAGCATACATGGCTACAAGCCAAGTGCTGGAAAATGGGATTAGAATAGATAGGTGCTTGATGGCCAGCATGGACATGATGGGCCAAAGGGCCTGTTTCTGTGCTGTATAACTATGACTCTATGAATTACAACAATTATTAATTCCTGTCTGACGCAAAAATAAAACAGGAAAGGTGGCTCAACCAGAGTACAAAGAAATTAGCAATAATATTAGATCCAAAGAGGAGACGCATAAAATTGCCAGAAAAAGTAGCAAGCCTGAGGATTGGGAGCAGTTTAGAATTCAGCAAAAGTGAACAAAAAGATTGATCAAAAAGGGGAAAATGGAGTATGAGAGTAAACTTGCAACGAACATAAAACTGACTGTAAAAGCTTCTATAAATAAGTGAAGAGAAAAAGAATAACAAAGACTAAAGGAAATGGCCCTGGAAATATTGGATGCATTGGTGATCATATGACTTGGATGAGGAAGCCAAATGCAATATTTCCAAGTGTACTGATGACACAACACTGGGCAGGGTTGTGCAGAGGATGCAAAGAGGCTTCAGGGTGATTTAGACAAGTTGTGTGTGTGGGCAAACACATGGCAGATGCAGTATATTGTGGATAAATGTGAAGTTATACACTTCGGTGTGAAAAACAAAGGCAGAGCATTATTTAAATGGTGATATATTGGGAAATGTGGATGTACAAAGATCTGGGTGTACTGAAAGTAAACAGACAGGTGCAGCAAGCAATTAGGAAGGCAAATGGTATGTTGGCCTTCATTGCAAGAGGGTTTGAGTTCAGGAGTAGGGATGTCTTACTGCAGTTATACAGGGCCTTGGTGAGACCGCACCTGGAGTATTGCCTGCAGTTTTGGTCTCCCTACCTAAGACAAGATATACTTGCCATAAAGGGAGTGCAGCGAAGGTTCACTAGACTGATACTGGGGATGACAGGACAGTCGTATGAGGAGGGATTGGTTCCATTGGGCCTGTATTCACTAGAGTTTAGAAGAATGAGAGGGGATCTGATTGAAATGTATAAAATTCTAACAGGGCTAGACAGACTAGATGCAGGGAGGATGTTTCCCATGGTTGGGGAGTCTAGAACCGGGGGTCACAGTCTCAGGATATGGGACAGGACATTTAGGACTGAGATGAGAAAATATTTCTTCACTCAGAGGGTGGTCAACCTGTGGAATTCTCTACTGCAGAAGCTGTGGAGGCCGGGTCACTGAGTATATTCAAGAAAGAAATTGATAAATTTCTGGATATTAGGGGTACGGAGAGTGTGAATATGGCATTGATAGAGGGTCAGCCATGATCGTATTGAATGGCAAAGCAGACTCAAAGGGCCGAACAGCCTACTCTTGCTCCTAGTTTCTAAATAGAAATTGCAAACCCATTGTGATAGCGCGACCAAATTTCACTCGTGGATTTGGTCCGCCTGGCACTCATCATCTGCCACGTCAACACAACAGGTTAAGCAAGTGGGTAAAAACATGACAGATAAAATATGAGGAGAAGTGTGAAGTTATCCATTTTGGAAAGAAAAATAGAAAAGCAGAATATTTTCTTAAATGGAGAGAGATTGGGAAATGGTAGTTTTCAGAGGGATCTGTGTGTCCTTGTATCTCAGAATCTCAGTGCAGAAGAGGCCCTTCGAGTCTGCACCGACACGTGAGAAACACCTGACCTACCTACCTAATCCCATTTACCAGCACTTGGCCCATAGCCTTGAATGTTATGACATGCCAAGTGCTCATCCAGGTACTTTTTAAAGGATGTGAGGCAACCCGCCTCCACCTCCCTCCCAGGCAGTGCATTCCAGACCGTCACCACCCTCTGGGTACAAAAGGTTTCCCTCACACCCCCCCCTAAACCTCCTGCCCCTCACCTTGAACTTATGTCCTCCTCGTGACTGACCCTTCAACTAAGAGGGAACAGCTGCTCCCTATCCACCCTATCCACGCCCCCCATAATCTTGTACACCTCGATCAGGTCGCCCCTCAGTCTTCTCTGCTCCAACAAAAACAACCCAAGTCTATCCAACCTCTCTTCATAACTTAAATGTTTCATCCCAGGCAACATCCTGGTGAATCTCCTCTGTACCCCCTCCAGTGCAATCACATCCTTCCTATAATGTGGCGACCAGAACTGCACACAGTACTCCAGCTGTGGCCTCACCAAGGTTCTATACAACTCCAACATGACCTCCCTACTTTTGTAATCTATGCCACCAAAGTTAACATGCAGATGCAGTAAGCAATATGGAAAGCAAATGGTATGTTGGCCTTTATTGCAAAGGGATTGTGGTGTCAGAGTAAAAAGGTCTTACTGCAATCATATAGGGGTTTGGTGAGACCACACCTGGAGTACTGTGTATAGTTTGAGCTCCTTACCCAAGGAAAGATTTACTTACCTTAGAGGGAGTGCAATGAAAGTTCACTTCACTGATTCCAGGATACGGGGATTGTTGTAGGAGATGAGTTTGAGTAGATTAGGCCTATATTCCCTTGAGTTTAGAAGAATGAGGGGTGATCTCATTGAATCATATAAAATTCTTAAGTGGGGATAATAGGGTAGCTGTTGGGAATTTGTTTCCCCTGGCTGGTGGAGCCTACAATTAGGGAGTTCACTATTTAGGACTGAGATGAGAAGAAATTCAATTAAAAGGGGTGTGAATCTTTGCAATTCTTTATCCCAGTTGGGTGTGGATGTTCAAGCACTGAGTATATTCAAGACAGAGATCAAGAGATTTTTGGATACATAAAGGAATCAAGGGATTTGGAGATAGCACAAGAAGGTGGAGTTGAGGTAGAATATCAGACGTGATCTTATTAAATGGTGGAGCAGGCTCAAAGGGCTAAGTAGCCTACTCCTGCTTCTTATGTTATGCTCTTCCATGTTTAAAGGCCTTTACAACTAATGGATCACTTCTGAAGCATAGTCACTGTTTTACTGTTACACAGGCAAACACAACAGCCAACTTACACAATATGCATTAAAGAGGGGCAAAACAAGAGTCAAGGTTCCAGCTTATCGATATCCATGACTCTGTATGTAAATATTGGGTTAGGACAGAATTGATTTTTGCTGTAATACTTCTAACCTGCCAATACTCACTATCTCATACATTCTCATTTGGTCAAGGCACCGGATAGCTGGCAGTGGCCATGGAGTTGTACCCCAGCACGAGTCAAGGCCCTGGAAAAGAAAAATAAGATTCATACACAGGGGTGTAAATATAAAGACACACGTACAAGAAGGTGGCGAGAAGCAGGTAAATGGTACAATAGCAAGGAAAGCATATGCTTCAAGTTGATATGAAAAAGTGAAATGAGGTGGATAATCAAATCGAGGGATGAAAGAGAACTGAGAAAAGCGAAGATGGAGAACAGAACAATAAGAGCAAAACAGATGAGGTGAGCTTATATGGTCAGATTTTAAGACGAGAGATAAAACAAGCATAAACAGGCAATGTTCCCTCTATGCTGCGCGACTAAGTTTCCATGCGGGCCTTGCAGAAGTTGGCCCTTTTATGTTAACGCACAAAAAAAATTTTAAAAGGGTCTGCGCACTTAAATTGTCTGCGCACGACAAAAATAAATTAGAGGGTAGGTAGGTTGCATATAGGGGGTTAAAAAGCAGTTCCATCGGAAAAACTCACTTATCTGGAAGATAAATGATTAATTAGAAGCAAACCAAAGAGAGTACATTGTCCATGTGTTTTCTAGCATATAAAAAGCCCGTAACATGTGAGCTCTGCTAGTATTAATTTGATGTCCTCAAAAGTGGGTTTATGGTCTAGATTTTACCATCACTGGTGAGATGTTGTGGAAAATGATCCTTAATTTCTTAAAGTAGCTTTCCTGTAAAATCTGGTGATACATCCCACTTACCTACATCCAAAGAGCACAGCTTATCAAAAGCCAAGGCTCAGCACCCCCTTAGTGTGCGCAGGGCACTGTTGGAGTTTCTAAAACTGCACAACTTACTAGAATGGAACACTGGTATGCTTTCAATCACCTGTCTATTAAGCATTTGCTTGTGGAAGCCGGATGGGAAGCATCATAGACCCCACAGAGACAACAAACCCTACAGGTTCCAGTAATGAGCCAGTCTGGCTAGTCAATCACCATTTGTATCCTGGAGTAGTGTTGGCCAGCCTGGCAAAGATATCCACCAGACAATTGACTTGGTTCCAATCTTCCATCATCAGGTGTGTTATCTTGGAGCCAATTCAGCCCACAAAGTGAACATAAGAAATAGCAACAGAATTGGTCATTCAGTCCATCGAGCCTGCTCTGCCATTCAATAAGATTATGGCTGATCTGATTGCGGCCTTAACTCCACTTTCCTGCCTGTCCCCCATAGCCCTCGACTCCCATAGCAATTAAAAATCTAATTCTGCCTTGAACATAATCAATGTCTCCACTGCTTTCTATGAAAGAGAATTCCAAGGACTAACAACCCTCTGAAACCCTGCTAAACTTCCTTCCCTCCCCAAATGGAATCGTCACTAACTGAGCAATAAGCAACTGAAAAGGCTTTATGATGCAGATAGCAGGTACCAGGAACTCCTCACAAGCAATGTGGCAAGCAGCAGAATTCACTGCAATATGTGTTAGTGCATTCTCACAATTCTCCTGACCTTAGCATGAGTACATATCATATTCCATTAAATGATGGTTCCACTAGTTGGGGCTGCATATCGTCAGCAGCAGCCACCATTCTTTTGAAAGCTAAATTGTGGCAAGCACTGAGCTTTGGAAATGAGTGCATTTTCTCATACTTGGCCTTCAGGTAATGGCTTCCAGCAGCTCTTTCAAGATTCAGAGTTTCCTTATCGCTATTAATTTAGTGAAAGGATTTATGCAGAACAGCTTGCAACATGCCAACCACCTTAGTGTTCTATTTAAGTTCAATGCCGCCAATGAATGCACTAAATTTGCTTTAAGCTGCAATCAGGAGCAAATTAATCCCTTTTTTCTAGCAATTTGTCTTCCAGTTGTGACTATAAATTAGGTGTACAAGTTTATTTCTTCGTGCTTAACCCTCAGAATTCCACTAATCAAATGTTTTCTTTCTGCGCATGCTCTTACCTTGGCTGCTAATAAATATCTTGCTGGGAGCTTTGCATTTTTTGGCGTAAGCAGTCAGCTGAAAAACATCAAAATTTTGATCCTTCACTCAGACCCGGTCAGATCAGACTCCAGCGATCTGTCTCCCATTCTGCTAAAAAAATCGGCCTTAGGATGATTTTAAACAGTGTGGTGCCTGCTCCAAAATAGACAAGTCACAGAGCCACAGGAAAACAGGTAAATTTACTAGATATAACTAAACAATTCTATGTTCTGTTCTATTGCAGTTTATATAAAACTAAATGATAAGCTAAATTGAAATTTTAAAAAATTAAGATAAAATGGAGAATACCAGGAGGAAAAAGACAAGACAGCACAGAAGTAACTGTTTCATAATGGTTTAATATGTATTAATATGATAGCAATATCACAATAGTAAAGATTCTTGTGAGATCTCAGCATTGTTTCTGTGCTGCATGTTATATAATGAGGTGATTTTTAAACCTCAGCATATCAGCTTAAATAAAGAGTTGCATTTTATATAGCGCCAAAACCGGATGAATTACTCTGAACGGCAGTGATTATTATATAAGCAAATGTAGCAGCCATTTTGCACAGCAATATTCCATGAACAGCAATGAACAAATAGCCAGTTCATTTTTTTGTCATGTTGGTTCAGAGAGGAATGTTGGCCAGGCCATCTCCCTACTCTTTTTCAAATAGTGCCTTGGGATTTTAATATACACTCATCAAAAGGACGGCACTCCCAATAATGCAGTACCCCACTCTGTAGTGCACTTGAGTTGGGTTCAAACCACCAACCTTCTGACTCAGGCTAAAGTGCTAACAACTGATCCAAGCTGACCCATAACACTTCAACCTTAAAAAGTACGCCCAGGAAACCACCATCAGGCAGTCCTTTATCGAGTTTACACCTTAATTTATAAATAGCTGCAGCATTGGCACTTTGGAGAAATAAAATGAGTGGTGTTGCATGTCCTTAAAGTTATAAATACAAAATATTTTATTATTAATATACAGAAATAGGATGGCAGAGCAGAGCACCTTGTTATCACTCTTATAGAGTGGTAGGGTCCACAGTTCAATTTCCTACAGCTAAGTTGTTGATCTCAGTTGGGCTAACTGAGCAGGCAAGCCTTTCGCCCTAAAAAGGAAAGATAAATTTGGAGCAACAGTTAACCTGCTTCCCTCAGTGGCTTATTATGAGCGGTGCTACAAGAGGGCTTAATAATCATATACTATCCAATATATTTGTATGGCAAATGTTGAATCATATGCAATTTTTTCCACAGCTTACCTTTCACGTGAGGGTTATACAATATAATTAGAGCAAAGCATATTAGCAAATATAATTAAAACTATGTAAAGAAACGTCACAATCTCAGTTGGGTTCATGGTGGTGGTGGGGGCAAGGGTGGGTGGAGGAGAGAGAAAGAAAACAAATTAAGTGAATCTTCCTGCTTTCGCGCACCTCCTAGTAGCCGCTTTAATAATAGCAGAGGCCAGTGCCTGCCCATCATCTTGACCTGGGACCATTAAAAAAATGGAAGGGAGAGGAGAAAAGGGAAGAGGGTAGAGGAAGACTATTTAAATTGGGATAATTAGTTACTTTCAGTATATGACACAAAGACTCCTGTCTTTACCGAATCATGTCAGTTCATAACAAAAACTCAACCTTCTGTTTTGCTTTTAGAACAGAAACATCATAGCAGCCATTAATGTTGAGATGTACCAATTATGGCAAGAGGGTCAAATGCAACTTGCAAGCCCTAGTAGTCCAGCCTCAAAATTCAGCTCTATTTGCGCTAATATTTCTTACTTGTTGGTTTGTCCTGTTTGAATTTTGGATACCTGCAGGTTTTAGAAATAGCCGTTTTCAGCGCTGTTACCTCAGTGGTGGATAAATCCTAAATCAGAACACCAATATCTGTTAGTATCTGCAACGTGGTATATCTGCAAATTAACGTGAATTAGTTTAAACTTGATATGCAGCCCATGATGGTTCCATGGTATCCACAATGCAGCTCAAAGGTAAAAAAAACTTGGGAAACTCCTGCTTTAGTTACACTATACTTGAAGATGAAAGACTGCTCATCTTGGCACTACATTGATTATTATGGACAGATCCAGTTTCAACATAAACCTATCTGGTCATTATGTAGCTTAATTTCCCTCACAGCATTCTTTTGTCAACTGAAGGGGAAATATATTCAATCCTCAAAATAAGTTAATCCGTGACTCCTGATCTCTACTGATGCTTTCCATGAAGATTTTTTTAAATTATTTTTACCGCAGCCTTGCTCTGAGACTTCTTGTTCTCACTCCAAGAGTGGCCCGACTCAGATGTCAAAAATGCTTCTGAGTAGTTCCTGGACTCAGCCAATGAAGAAAAGACACCTAACCAACGAAGAAAAAGATAAAAAAAAAATGGACGTTTAATAGCAGACACTATAATCATGGACTGCATTTATATTCCATCTGTTGCCAAGCACAGGCAGTTTAAGATGGGCCCCTGGTGATTGCTAGTTTGTATTTTTAACGACATCTTTTTGTCTTTATGGCTGGATGATTTCCATAAATAATCTTTTGTGAAGCCAATCTTTATACTCTGCCTTGTGCAAATTAGCATTACCCAGGTCTAACTATTAACTCTGATCATAGTAAACCACTTACCACACCACCAAACCACTGCATATGAGCAAAAACAATTCGCCCAGATTTATTTCAGGACAATATAATAGAGACAAAGAGTGGCAAGATACAATACAGCATAATAATCAAACTTACAACATAGCCAAATGGGGGGTTGACTCCTTGAAAAGACAGTGTCCATTGTTCTTATAGTTCCTCTCAGAAAGTCTTTAGAAACACACTGCCATGGCCAGTAAATATGTAGGATTATTCTTTGAGCCTTTATTGCCGACTTCACAGAGAGATGCAACAAATAGAGGACTGAAGACCACAAGAAAGTTCCTGAATTATAGGAATGTCTTTTCCATTGGAGTAGAAGCAGTCGCTCTGAAGATAGTCTTCAACAAACAAGATTCAAGCAGACTTAAAGTACACAAGTTAACGGCTTGGAACTGTATCCCCTTTCAATGGTCTTCCCTCTCCCAGCCTGGCCAGTTTTTAAACACTCATTAACAGAAATTACATTTTAGACACCCGCACTGAGATTCACAGAAATACACCATAAAGGATCTCACATAAATAATGGACTGCATTTTGCCAACTAGACATAGATATGAAATAACCATAAAAAATGTATTTGCATTAAGCAAGCTGAAGATTGTATGCAACCATCCAAGTGCTTTAGACATAGAACAAAGGATGTTTCAGTCACCCCAGAGTCTCAGCTGGCTAATGCTATTTTAAAATTCGATTTGCTTTATCCAATATCATAAGATCAAGGCAACAATTTCTATTTTCATCATTGAGTGCTTGGCTTTAGTTTAGGCGCTGACTTCAGAATTATACTGTCACTGTGTACTCAAAGTCAATACATCAAAGTGGCAGTTTAAGCTCAGACTTATATTTGACTTGCCAGTCTACTATGCTTACTACTGTTCTTTTCTTAATCCTTTTATTTTCTACTTCGCTGTTCTTTTTGGCTCAGTATTCCTCAATCTTCTTTTTCCTAGTATTGCTTCATTTTTCTCCCTTCTTTCCAAATGTACAATTTTGTTCTCTAAATTTTCATTTTTTTCTTCTCTACATTTTCCCTTTTTTTCTTTTCAGTCCTGTTGCTTGCTTTTTTTGGGGAGAGACTCTATTAGCTTTTTGTCGTCTCCACCTGAAAGCAGATTACCAGAAGTGACACTGTGATGCTAAAACCTCCTGGCCTGGAAAATTTGCATGGCACAGGTTAACATGTCTGGCCGCAAAAATATTGCAAATATAGACCTAAGAAAACGAGAGCTCTGTTAAGCAAAATAGAGGTTGAGATTGGTGAGAGAGGGAAGACTCATGACAGGGATAAGGTCAGTGAGGTTTCTGAAGAAATACATAAGTAGTGCACAGGAGATAGAGCATGTTGGAGAATCAATATTTCCATGCCAAAAGTTTCTAAAATGGTGTGTGTGTTGAGGGCAAGAATTAAAAGATAGGGAAAGTGGAAAAATCTAACATCCATCGAGTTTCTCATTTTTTGTGGGATGTGCTTGGTCCCTTTTTTCCCCCAAAAGTGACTTTTTTTTTCAGACAGTGGAGTTCCACGTACTTGTTTGTCAGTATTCATGTGTTCATGATTGCTGCTTTTGTGAATGTGAAATTTGAAGTCTTATAGACAGACTTTCCATGAGGTGCAAAATTTTTATGTAGATTTGACAGTGCTAAGAAAGAAATCACTACGAATTGATTTGTTACATGTTTACATAACAAAATGGCAACCATGAGCTGGCTCAGTTATTTTGATTCAAATATTTAAATGGGAATAACATTTATTCCAAAATATGGGGGGGGGGGGGAGGAGAGGAGGAGGAGGAGGAGGAGGAGGAGGAGGAGAAGAGATTACTGAGGTCTAAAAACACCTAAGCATGGGGCTATTTGCCAGACTGAGGCAGATTGTTTTTGTTGGGAGAAAAAATGGCAACAACCAACATGACAGTGAATCCTGCCAGAGTGAAGACAATACAGCTTAATGGTCTATGTCTGAAACACAAGTAGGTATGATAATCCACTGCATCTTGCAATTTAATTCTTATGATTTATCAGATTTGTTCCCCGCCTTTTGTTGAGCTAACTGATCGCTGACTGCAAAGTGGTTGGGTGTTGCAATTGGCATCTACATGTCTTGATTAAGGAGAGTAACATCCAGGGCAATTGTTCACTATCCTGAGATCCATGGTGGAATCCTACATATGTGAATGTTGGTTGGAGATATGATTGGGCTGTGATACTCGCCCCATGATTAAATAGCTTGTCAATGCTCACCATCTAGGCTCACATTTGAATAATGGGCATCTCGTAAATAGAGAATGTGGTGCATTAGGAATTGCATCTGAACAGAGTCTAAGATTACGGAAGCAAGGGAGGAAAGTGGCAGAGAGAACTAAAGCTTCTTCAAATTGTCATTACACTGACTTTTTACACTATGGAGTCTTCAGATGCAAGTCCTCACCCATGATTCCCATGTGAGGGTTTCTGATCTTGGCAGGACTGGGATCAGAACCCAGTTTTAAATCAAGTTCAAACTGATAGAATGATAGTCTTTTCTCTCCTTTGCCTGCAAGAGCTCTATGAAAAACAAGTTTGGCCCATCTCGGCTCAGATGATAGGTGGTGTGGAACTAAATACAAACTGCTCCTAGTTTAATATTAAATATCAATCTCACTAAGATGCAAAGGATGGCTAGGTGCGAGAAATGTATACTCGTTAGCCCCAACCTTCGAACAGCCTCTATCTGAGATGCCTTCAAGGTAATACCAGCTCTATGAGGTCACCAGATTTGCTATTTGTGACTTACTGGTACATTATTTGTATCACTGAACACAAATGAGTGAATTTGCTACACTGATATCTGTTTCCGTTGGGTAGCTGACACTCTTTTGGGAAATTTGGAGCTGGTGAGCCTTGGCAGTGTCATATTTTTAAGAGATCACTACACTGAAAAGTTTGAAAACCTCAAAGAGAAAAAGCTTTCTTTTGTACCTGTAACTGACGAGGGGCTGCTTAATATCGAGTGCCTAGAATGGGAGATCTCCCACCTGATGAGCACAATAAGTCACATCTAAGATACATCAATCAAGGCAATATTTTCAAACACATCCAACTTCCTAAATATTTGACTAGTCTCAAAATATATGTAAATCATAAGAATCTTCTCGTAAAAGTGACCTCTCAGAATCATATGTTGAGTTCTTAATTATGCAGGGCAGATGGTTTATGTAAGTATCTCCTTTCCAATCAGGTACGTGCAACAAATTAATTTCAGTGACATTTCTTGTCCCTTGTCCTTCCTAACCCAAGAGTGTCCCTAAGCATTTCTTAGGCAAAAGGGCAGGTAGTTCATCTGTATTCAGGTTTCTGCCAGTCTGCATAAGAGTAGCTCTGGGTGAGCTGAACACCAATTCTACCCTCCTGTGATCTGTGCGCACAATGTAAAAATAAAAAGACAGTGCACTTAATATGTGAAAAAATTATTTTATTGTTTTACACTCACTAATAGGCTTTCATAAATTTCTACTTTTAAAAAGTGTACAATTAACAGTAAATGGATAGAGGGGTCTTCCCAATTAGGTATCAATGCAGAGGTTAATAGATGGCAGGCATGAACAAATTAAAAGGGTATATGTTTTTATGATGTGGCCAAACTTCAATGTCGGGGACTGTGATTTCAATGTAGGATCTCTACACACTGGAATAATCCCTGTTGATTAAAAACTAGGTATTTGGAGCCCTGAAGGTCTTTCTATCTGTGGAAAGATTAACCTTGAGAAAGAACATTGATGTGATCGCATAGGAAAGCACTGACAGTAAATACCATAGCAAAAAAAATATATATATATATTTTATATATATATATTTTATATATATATATATATATATGTATTATATAAAAACACATATACTGTATCATTAAACCTTTCCAGCCACAAAATAAAGGCAAAGCTCAACAATTTTATTACCTCTGAAATCCAGACTATTTGCCATTTGCAGTATCTACTAGTCTACTAACCATTTCAGAGAATTTAAATTAAATTCAAGAACATCGAATGTTTTCAGGAAAACAAATTCAAACTAGGAAAAACTGAACTCAAAAAAGAGACATAAATGTGGCTTAATTATTATAACTCAGATATATGTATTCAATATTACAACACTATTATGGAAGTCTTTTTTTAAAAAAATGCACATTTGTCCAAGTGCCTAAACCCATGGACCTTAACTCTTTTTTGGATTAATGTATCACAATTAGCATGGTATAAAATTTCAAGCTTTACCAATACTGTAACTAAGAGCTGCAAGAGAAAAGTAAAATACCATTATTGAGACTATGTATGTCACAAACACAAGGTCGTAATAATTGAACATCACAACCGTTTTCTCACTAAAAGTCTAATGGTCTCTTAAACTCACCAAATGTATTTAAGAAATTGTGTTGTGGTTGTTTTGGTAAGTGCTTCATGAAACTAATCCTATTGGAATTCCAGGGCACCTTGGGTATACTTGATGCTCATACTAAGTTGACCACCATCTGCTAACAAAATATTCCTGGAAAGTTTTGTCATTATCATATAAACATCAAAAAATAACATTTCGGAACTGCCAGTCTTAATATTCAATGGTTAGGTCAAGGTTTCCTTGGCTGGAAAGGGGTTAATAATATTATGCCCGAATACTCTCAGGCAAACAACTAAGCTCATGCAGCAAGTTCACACAGGGTTGTGTAATAATAAATATATTTGGGACAGAGAAAGACAACATTTCAGTGTACTGATGTTGAGTAGCAAAAGGTTTAATACACGTGACATTCAAAACAGCCAAAGGCATCTAAAGGACCCAAAGAATGTTTCAGTTCTGAAAAGGTACCTCTCGAGAAATGGCATTATGCGCCTTTTTGCATACAAGTTCTGCTCCTGCCCCAGCCTGGTATTTCCTTAAACGAGGCTGAGAGATTAGTTAGCATAACAGAACTGGGAACATACAGACACCGCCTTGTGCTGATTCTATATCTTGTGCAGCTGAACTGTGAACACTAGTTACCATTTTATGTAACATTATTGGATTACAACTACAGTGTACACAATATTAGAGCAACTGAATAGAAATAACATCAAATTTCAGTTACACAGACTCCTTCACTCAATAATTACATTTATTCCTATACACCCTTAGAACTGCAAATTCTCATGCCTTTTTGGAACAAGATAGAAAGGAATTCCATAGCACCTGGTATCTACGTATTTAGTTACCGATATCCAATTTGACCATTACCCAGTGTTACTTGTACCTTATAGTGTGTGTGTGTGTGTGTGTGTGTGTGTGTGTGTGTGCGTGTGTGTGTGCGTGTGCGTGTGCGTGTGCGTGTGCGTGCGTGTGTGTGTGCGTGTGTGTGTGCGTGTGCGTGTGCGTGTGTGCGTGCACGTGTGTGCGTGTGCGTGTGCGTGTGCGTGTCGGGGGGGGGGGGGGTTTGCAGGGAGGGGAAGAAGCAGAAATAGTAGTACAGTAAGGATCCTCTAGTGTTTCAAGGGGCTGAGGGGAAATTTCTTAGCAAATCAAGATGTGCAGATTGCTTAAAAAGTACAATTATGTCTTCAGAAAAGATGAGTGTCCACGTTGGACAACATAGGGATAACCCACAATTTTTTTTTCATTACATGCCAAACGCACTGTTTGATTTGCAGGGCACCATACCTTCAGGGGAAAAAGTACTGCAGCTGCATTGTGTCATTATATTTCAGGGTACTCACTTGACTGGTATTGTCCATTATCTGAGTTCCTTTGTAATGTTTTACGTTATTGTTTTACACATATTAGGAGTTGTTCCAGCTCACTCACTTAGAGGAGTTTTTGGAACACTAACGTTGGTATACTTGAGTCTGGTCCAGCTCAGTTCAAAGGCAGCATAGTCATCACCATTCTAGTTTCAATTACATTTTAACCAAAATCACCACTAAAACTCTGTGGTAACACTCCCTCACGTACAGCGAGTACAACCTTGAAATTAACCTTGCTAGGCATTATGTATTGTCTTAAGACACAAACTGCATTTCAACAAAGTTTGCTAAAGATTTGCAGTTCCTATGATGCTGACATACTTTCGCAACTATCATTGGTGCTAGCTCTTCAACTGCTCTTCCAAGTAGCAATTTTTCCCAATATGGCTTCAATTAGCAACTGCTGCCAGCATCAAGCAAAAGCTAATCCAGCTACAATCCATAGATGTTTCCTGCATGGCCTTTTCAAATTGCCAAGAAGCTTGGTATGTTCCTTGATTGGATACACTGAAGCAATAAACAACAGTTTAAGGATTTGAATAGCATTCGTCAAGGATATTCCACACCCACCACCCCCCCACCCAACATCACAGGAAGCAGAGAGTCTGATGCATTTTGGGTCACTGCTGAGATGTTAAGAATTTTGGAAGTCAGCTCATTAGAACCATTTGACTAACTTTTTGATTTTGCAATTTTTGGAAATAATTTTACTCCCAAAGTCCCCTTGTTTTAATTCCTGGAGAAGTGCAGTGGCCGAATCTCCCAGCTGTTGTTGTGGGCAAAGAGTTCACCATTGCTGCCTTTATTTGGTTGCGGAGAAATGCGTTCTGCTCCAAAAGCACCTCATTGTTACCCATCAAATTTGACACCTGCTTTTTGAGTTCCTCATTCCGGTTTCGCAGCATAAGGTTCTCCTCTTCCAGGTATCCAGAGTCAACTGACCGTCGACTTGTGAGATCATACTCGTACACTTCAAACTCAAACCCTTCCAATTTTCTCCTCTTCAAGCGGTGATCATACTCATAACAATTGATACCACTGTTATTATCCAATCGATCATATCTACGCAATGGCTGAGAAAGTGGGGGGTCTCGTGACGGTCTGATATCATGTTCTGAATTGTCACGTTTGAAGTGCCGGAATCTACATTTTGAACCTCTTTGACAATCACCTTTAAGGTAGTCACGGCATACTGGAATCTCACTTTTATCAGCAGACAAGTCAGAAACTGACAGACCATAGGTTTCAGCCACCTTGGAACGCAAGTGCAAAGGAAGCTCCCCTGTTTTTTTGTAGTATTCCTCATCCTCTGCTGTCCCGTGTATGAATGTGCACTTTGCACGGGTACAAACATTATTCATAAAGTAATGACAGAAGACAAACTCATTCTTTTTCACACCTAGGTCATGTACCTCATTTATGTCCGGGTGGAGGTATTTGCAGGTCTTGCCGCGATAGCAGACATTGCGCAGGTAGTCCCGGCAAACGTCTTCCGTGCTCTGGCCAGCCCCGTCTTTGCCATTGTTAACAACATTATTGTCTGCCATTTTTACCGATTATTTCTGCGCTGCTCAACAAACAACTGCAAAAGAAGAATGAATCATGTCAGAGAAAAGGGACCGACCACAAAGTAAGTGTGGTTCATCTTCGCTACCCCCTCTAAAAAAAAAAATCCCATGCAAAGGTGACTTAATCGAGGATACACAACGAGGATTTATACCAAGAGTGTGAAAAAATCTCTCAATTTGTAAGCACTCATGTTTATTAGCCATCTTGTTTTGTAAAAGCAGTAGCATTAAGAAAGGTGTTTGTATGAGGCTTCAATATGCCAGTATTAGCCATTTTTTATAGCGCCAAGTTGTCTGATTGGGGTGTGATCTCACTTTCCAGCTGTTGATATGATTGAATTTGACAGAAAATTGCAGCAAAAACGCACATGATGATATCTATGACTATCTTAACCTTTAGATTATTTGCCCTCAGTTGACAAGGTCCAGAAGACAAAAGTTAATTAAATTTTAAGCGCAATACTTTGGTTTAAGATGGGCTGCATTAGACAGAAAATAATTCAAATAAAAATAGCAAACTGAGGGGGAGTGTGGACAAAGAAAAAAAGAGCTAAAATTCGAAGGGTGAAAATATTTTTTAAAATATTCTATGTTAAATTGTTTTATGAATTTTTTAAATTAATGAACTACTGACTTTTAATTATCCTTATTATTGTAATATTAGGGTATGAGTCAGCACCACAATATATAGGCTGAAAACTTAAAAGGATGTGGTTAGCCTAGACAGCCTGGAATTTTCCCAGGATATGCAAAGTATTTTAAAATGTTAAAACACTTCCCTATGAGTTATAACTTACACAATACTCTTATTGATATGGATGTATTTTGAATGGCTTTCCTTCTCCTCCCCTAAGCATGTTATTCTCTTGAGTTTGGAGAGTCTATGCACTACTTTATCAGCAGAATCAATACCACTCCAGTGGAGCAGTCAGGAGGTGCACGGAAGAATTATGGGAAAGTTCATAGCTTAGCCTAAAAGCAGGCCACAACACAGCACCCAGAGGAAGCAAACTTAATTAAAGCCCATTAAGGCACCAATTTGATCTGTTTTCCCATTGCAGGTAATAGGGGGCACGCAGCCAAGATGGAAAATTGCCGGCAAAGCACAATAAGGATTTATAAATGGAACCTTTTGAACAAAGCTTGCTAATTCTAGGTCCTATGTAATGACTAATTTTGTTACCTTTCTCCCTCCCCCATGCACCATTTCCTGACAAAGAAGGATAACTTTCATGCCTTCCTGTAAGGAAAGCACCTCAAGAAACATGGGACTAAATTCATTACTTACTATTTTTTTTTCTGCAATGTACTGGCATTATATTTCACCTTCAGCATACCACCTCCATCTCACAACTCCAAGGTAAGAAGATTATAGCTTGTATGACTGTCCAGAGGCAGTGTGTCAAAGCTGAAAGTTACACCAATGCACTGTCACTCAGTTATGGGGAGCCACTGCAAATAATTGATGACAACTTTAAAACTTTCATTTAACCTCAGGGGTTCTTCTGGCAGTCAACAACTCTTTTACCATCTCTGCTGGTTTACTACAACAGAAGAACTGCTCAACTGAATTATTGCCTTATATCCGTTATCATTTCTAAGAATTGTTATTTAAATTGTTAAAACTTGGGTGGCCTGTGCAAATGATAAATGCCTGAAAAACTGGGGAAGTAGCTAGAGATGTAGAATGCTTTCTGCAGGCGCACATTTTGATCGACTGCGATCATCATTTTTCAAATTGAAAAGTTGATTTTTCTTTTATTTCTCAATTGAAACAATGACATAATTATTCTTATAATCTGATGGAAGGTGTGTAGAGTATCACAGTACACACAGAAGCAAAACTATTTCCCTGTAACCTAGTTAGTGAAATAATTCTCCAAGTCATGATATAACACCCTTGAGAGAAAGGACTTACATTTAAATAGCACCTTTCGTGCTTTCAGGATATCCTAAAACTAAGGAATTGCTTTTGCATTGCAGTCACTGTTGTTTTGTAGCCAAACACTGCAGCCTATTTGCGCACAGCAAAGTTTCACTAACAGCAATTGAGATAAGTGGCAAGATAATCTGTTTTTTGTGTTTGACAAGGGATATTTGTTGCCCACGACACTGGGATAACACCCGTGCTCCTCAAATTTTGCGCCAGGGTCTTTTACACCTGCTTGGACAGGCATATGGGGCTGCAGTTTAACATCTCAGCCAAAAGAGCCATTCCTGGCAATGTAGCATGCCCTCAGTACTGCACTGAAGTGTCAGATTAGATTACGTGCTCAAGTCCGAGAGTGGGCTCAAACCCACAACCTTCTGAGTCACAGGCCCAGCACGCAAATAATCAAATCATGTCACAGTGTCACAAGCAATCCTCCAGAGAAAGAAAGATTGCAAAACAATACGAGAACACTAAGTTTCTGTAAACTATCAAAGCTGTCACTTTGTAAAGCATGTTCCAGAAGCAGCACATTTTATTGCAGATTATATTCTATATGATGATAATATATGAAGACAAACAAAAATAAATGCATAACATTCACATGGGAGCATTTTATTTATTGCACATAAAAATCATGGGGTAAATTCACAACCTCCTGGTCCAAGGAAGCACAGGTTCAAGAATCAGTGCCAAAGAGTTGCAGCCCAATCTCCAATCTGTGCTTCCTTTGAAAGTGATTCCCTACCCAGAACACTGAATATTCTCGCATAATTCAACCCCAGAGGTGTAAATGTTGAGTGATGTGACCAGGCACATAATCACTCACTCAGAATGGCAGACAAACTGTCTTTTGAGGTCACTCAATCGCTGACACCACTGGACTGAGGTATTGTTTTTATTTTGCCAGTAACCAGTGGACGAGCAAGTATGTTTATAGAGGAACTGTAACTCATAGCTGCCAGGATATTACTATAATTATTCCTTCTTTTTTTGCGCATGACTACTGCTATCTGGAATTGGCACTGGTTTTGCGTCTTAGCCACTGATATGGGTTTAATAGCTACTTGCCAGGATAATGCTAAAATTTTTTTTTTTGCGCATGACTTGTGCGATCCAGAACTAGCAATAGTTTTGCTCATAGCCGCTTTCAGACCTGTTAGTTGTTTGCCATGAGAAAAAAAGGCATTGCTTGCAGTTTAAATAGCAGTACGATGATGAAATAAAAGCTGCAGCTCCAAAAATTCAGCATTCTGTAAATCGTCCTGAACAGCTCCCTCTCTTCATGCAGGTTTCAAACCAGAAAGTCTGAAAGTACCCCATTTTACGCTAGATTCATATTTAAAGCCAGCATCTTTATCCTTAAGGAAATTTAGCAACTGACGTTCAAAGGCTGAAATGAACATCATACAGCAAATTAAAGGCAGCACAGAACAGCACCAGTTGACAGGAAGGGTACTTTCTTATAATATTGGGAGCCAAGCTTAAGACTTTTCATAATGAAAATCTGAAGGAACCTGGCTAACACTCTCAGAAGCAGCAATCAGCAGCAGAGGATCTGGCTTTAATTAAGATGTACTTTCCTCCATTTGTTACATTAGTGCAAACATTCAGTATGACTGCAAGCAGGGATTCAAATGACAGCTTATGTAGTTTTGAGAATTAAAGCACAAATTGATCAAATGGATGCCAAAAGATTTGACTACAGATTTAGCACACTGTTTAGGAAGTTATGTTATTAAGCACTAGCACACAATCCAACATTTGTATTATGTTCACTTGCATTGTACAAATTGCATTTTGACAAAAATCACTTCAAATTGAATGAAAATCTTAACTCCTTGAGATCATTAGCCAGTGTCTATTACATCATCAAATATGGTTTTCACTTTAAATAATACTGAAAGGAACCCACCAGAGTCCGATGAGACAAAGTCCCTTATGTTTTTATGGAAGGCAAAAAGCTCCAACTGTCCATAAAAGGATCAGGTGTACTGAGAGAAAAACAAGAGCAGAATTATTTGCAAGCTGCTGAGTTTTCAGGGCAAAGCTGGAAAGTAATTTGTTTCAGGCTATCAAGTACATGGAATATTTCATGCCAAAAACACATAGAATTCTGTGTAACACTTCGTGAGTTATGCTAGCAGTAATCATGCACAAATGGAAAGTGTGCAATGTGGTTATTTTGTTTTTAATAAATTTAGTGTGAAAAATTACATAAATCTGACTAAAGCCTACTGAAATTCTTATCTTACTGAGGGCATAATTTAGTGTTTTTGAAACAAATAAAATTATGTGCATCTTCCAGTTTGCCTAATAGCAGAGAGAGCCAAAAGGCTGATAAAAATCCCTGTGGGTTTGAAGTTTGGTTACTTGGGTGATAAATTGGTACAAAAGAAATTCCACGTGTGTGTCAGCACAGAAACTGGTCCCATTTGGTCTGCGCCCACGTTTTTCTCCTCAATCCACCTAGTCTAATCCCATTCTTGCTCATTCACCATGCTCTTTAATATCTCACCTGGTTTAATCCCATTTTCCTGTTGCACCCCAAATCTTTTAACATTCCTCTTTTTCAAGCAACAATCCCAAGTTTCTTTTAAAATAATTTAGGTACTCTGCTTCATTAAGAGGATTCAACATTCTTGCACTTAAATGGTTCAACTCCACCACCCCCCGCCCCCCCAACTCTGTTTCTGTGATTATCTTAAATTTGTGCTCTCCCATTACTGTTTTAATCTTAACGACAGACCAATGAACTCATGAAAAACAGCTTTAACTTCTTAAGGCTCTCTTGATGACATCTCCTCATCTCTGGTAACGTTCTAGTGAATCTGTTACACCTATTGCTTTCAAAATCCTTCTTATAAATGGTATGGCCAAAAAAAACTGAACAGAATACTCTAACTACAGCCTAAGGTTTTGTACAAGTTCAACATCCACTTTCTGACCTCTCTTTAGATTTAAAAAAAGACCAAGGATTGTGTGTGCCTTATCTATCACCTTATGCACCTGGACTTCTACCTTCAATGACCTGTGTATCACACATCAAGGTCCTTCTATCCCTGCTAAAATTTGACTTTTTACAGTGTACTTCCTTCCTCTTTCCTTAAAAGTGTGCTATTCTACATCGAGTTGCATTTGCCACTTGTCTGCCTATTTTTTAGTCCAAGTCCCCCTGCAGTCTTTCCCCATTGCTCACTGAAGAGATACAATCGGGAGAATTCTACTGTTCCAAACAGGCCCATTATTTAAAGGAACATAGCACTTGAGGACAAGAGAATGTTTCAATTAAATTTCAGAAGCAGTGTTGTGTTTTTAAAATGACGTGACATTAGAGCTTGCAGCACCATGTGTACTACTAATCACAATTAGCAAATTTATAAACTCCAGATCAGTTTCTTTTTAAATAAGAATTTGCTTAATTCATGTTATGTTGTTTTTAAATGACAAAGCAGCACAGGATTTCTAGACATTTAAAGAACCTGTAGGACTCACCACCTGTTGCCAGTATTCCTCATTCTGCGCCAGCTAGGCAAACCAAAATCAAAAGGCAAGGTGACCAGAATAATCAAAATAAAGGTTGAATGAGACATAAGTATATGCACCTCTTAGTGAATTGAATGCAGAGCCACAAAACTGAAAAATCTACTTACTTTTTTATTACAGAGTTCTGAGAATTGCTCTGGAGGTGCTCCATTGGACCTAATTTTCATGGTAATAAAAAAGGCACATTATACCACCTAGGTGTGTAACATACGGTTAATAATTCACTTGAAACAATATATTATAATACAATCCAGAATATAATCAAAGAAATAACATTACCTACATTGTAAGGTCTTTCTCATTTCTTCAAATAAAAGTATCCTTCATATACCTCAGGAGAGAGTACAGGTTACCTACATGAACACAATCCCTTCGGACGTTTCACTTTGATGATGTTGCCCATAAGCTTTTCCCATCCAGTACCCTTATAGTGACACCATTCATTTGATGCATAATTTTCCACAGCAAGTAAAACAAAGAGTAATACATGTAGCACAATATTAATAATGTGTTGCTTAATAAAGATACACAAACATGGTACATAACAATGGGTCATTTTTATGGTATCTCATCAATAAGCATGAGGAGTGGCTGTCAAACACCAAATCACATTTTACAAAATACTTAGTGAAAGCAGACATTCTCCATCAAAGTGAAAAACAGTTTTGCAAAAGGAAAATCTAAAGATAAAGAATTTAGACCTCCTGAACAGCAGTACCACTTTGCGCAACAATGGAAAAGAACTAGCACATGAGCAAAAGGAAGGTGCCCTTATACAGTACAGGAAAAGAGTATTTTGTGTTTCCTAAAGCAGGTGTTTCTTAAAAGGATATGTCCACACTTGTTTTCCGTTGGCTGATAATCTGGATTTATTCCTACTAGGCAATGATGCCTAAATGAGACAGAAGTCAGATTGTGCAGCTATGAAGAAAGTCTAGAATGTTTTCAATTAAAAGGTATCGATCAATAAAATGTAAACGCACAAGATTTCTTTCTCCTGCAGAAGAAAAATCTGACCTACCAATGTATTGAAATTCCCTTTCCCAATCTACCCACAATATTGTGATGTGTTGAATGATTTTGTTTAAATTGACTAGTTCTTTGCATCTTGTACCCACAGCTTAATATACTAAGTGAAGCCAAACCTAAAAGCATTAACATAACATTTTTAAGATATAAATTGATATTTAAACCAAATTTGTCTGCAAAATTTTCTTACGGTTTGAAACACAAGTTGGCAGAATGTAACTTCAAACACAATAGCAGCCTCCCAGTGAGTAAATACACTTAAGTATTGCTACACAGACCAGGAAGTAGATTTATCCGTGGTTTGTACTGTTTGCTAATCAATTAGCGATTAGGCTGGTAACAAAAGCATTACAACTGAATGCAGCTCCATCAGCTGGAAAGGGTAGCAGCATGTCAGACAGAAATGCCCTGCATTAAATAGTCAAAGCGTTGAATGAATCACTGTCAAACACAGCTACCCAACCAAATACCTAGCAATTTCAATTTTCCTCCCGAAACTGGGAACTATTGGAAAGATTTGGCACCCGACTACGACTAGGGTTTCAAGAAAGTTGTGTTACTATTACAGTATTAGCAGCTTCAACGTTTTAGAAAACTACTTCTTTACTGATAGTGATTCTATATATAAAAGGACATTAATTTAGAAATATTTATTGTGGGGCCCCGTGCATGAACCAAAGTTCCATCATTGCATGGCACATTCTATTTGTACCATCTATCCTTCCTATCTGATGCCGCAAAGTGACGGGCTTAGCAAAAGATAGTTTTTCCATTTGCTTTGGCAAGGTAACTCATCATCTAATTTACAAGACTCACTTCCGTTAAATATAAGTATTTCAAGTCCCCAAGCCTGCTTTTGCAGTGAATCTCACATCTCAGGCCTTGATACAAGCTAATTTGTCTTTCAGATCCCAGTTACTAAAAGGCGGGTACTGTCACCTTCCAGTTTGCAGCATTTGTTTTAAAACAAGATCCGATTTGCTATTGGTAACTACACCATGCTCAAAATAGCAACATTAAAAAGCATTCAAATTAGCAACTTCACAAAAAAAAAAAAATAAATCGGTGTTAATAACTTGGGATGCCCCTTATCCACTTAACTGAAGTGGCTAGGCCTCCCAGCTTACCCTACTTATTTAATAATTTCAGAGCTAAATATGATCACATTACCATTATCTGAATTATTCACTTTTGTAAACTTCGTATTTCCCAAACCTAGATAAAGCCATGCCCCATTATATACATGCTGAGGACATGAAAAGTCTGTTGGGAGAGTGCAAAGAATAATTTCTGTTCTATTTTGTTGCAGCAGCTTCAAGGCCATTGCTTTCGGCTTCCTTCCCTGCTTTAACTGCTCAGTGATGGAAGTTTTGGAGAAGATTTAAGGGTAGTGGTAAAAAGTAAGAAGAGGTAAATTATGAAGGTTTTGAAAATGGGGAGAGAGGAGGCAAAATGGAGGAATACCCTTGCAGAGTGCAGGGCAGTGATTAGAGGATTCTGCCATAAATGATGCAATGGAACAGGGCAGGACCAGATGGCAGCAGACCAGCATCAGAAGAATGGAGGATGCAGGCCATTAGAGCTGTAGGTAATTTGAGTGTGGGCCTTAGTAACAATTAGACACAGATAGAAAAAAAACTGGAGTTTACATAGTGATGCTCAGGAGGATGACAATAGAAATTTCCACTAAAATGTCCCTTCCTGGTCTCACACTAGCTAACATTGCATTGGTTCCCTCGCCTCAGATAATATCTCCCCACTGCCTTTTGAAAAGGTCTGCCATCACCCCGCCTCTTCAAGAAAAAACCTACCTCAAGCTGTGTCCTTCAAAACTACCACTCTATCTCCCACCTGTCTGTGCTCTTCAAATTCACTAAATGGGTTGTGGCCTCCAAAATCTATGCCCATTTCTGCTGCAAGTCCTCCTGAATCTCTCTGAAATGGTCCTGGCTGCTCTCAACACTAAAACATCCTCAAACACAGGTACAATTTACATTCTCTGTGACTGTGAAGGTGCATTATCCTTCTTCATCCTTCACCAACATTTCTCTGTTGTCTAGCTTGATGGGCTTGCACTTCTTGCTTCCACTCTTACCTAGCCACTATACCAAGAGCATCTACCGAAATAGCTTCTTTTCCTATTTCCATTGTTCACTGCCTCAGTATCCAATTCAACTGGAGATGAGCTTCTGAGTTTGTATGCTCTCCATTACAATGATGGACTTCCCCATCTCTACGCCTACTTTAATCCATCTGCTACTGAAACCTTCATCTCTAACTCATTATCTTTGGACTCCCATTATTCCACGGCTCTCCCATTCTCCTTGCTCAGTACACCAGCTTATCCAAAACTCTACTGCCCACTTCCCATCATGCACAAAATCCTAATTGACTTTTTTCAAACACCTCTGAAGCACATTGTAACATTTTCAAAGTTAAAGGTACTATATAATCGTAAGTTGTTGCTAAGACTGTCAGAGTACTCCAATCAATGGTGGATCAGTTTTATCAGGCCAACTAATGGGGTGGACATCCTTTTTACGCTCTCTGCAAACTTAATCACCACTATCAAGTATCATTAACACACACATTGCATTTTTTGGAACACAAAAATTGTTGAGTATTCTAGGTCTGCCTATAAACAAAGACTTAACTTTCTAAAGGTCATGGTGGCTTGTCCAGTTTATCACATGGACACCTATACAACGAAGCCAAGACAAGAACATATGAATGGAGATGCTAAGATTGGTTCCATGAGACATGCAACAGTACTGGTAAACTTATTAGCACAAAGAAGCAAAAGCACCAGAAGCAAAAGCACCAGAAGCACACCAAGTCAGAAAGTAGTAGGTTTGACCGAAAATAAGGTTAATTCTGTTGATGTGCATTAATTCAGCCAGCATGAAAAAATGCAGTTGGAGAAAGCTTAAAGATAAACTCTTCACTATGGAAAGTATTTTTAGAACACAATTATGAGACCTACCTGGAAATTAAGCACAAGATGAAGCAGCTTGTGCAAGTGATATGGCAAAATAGCTATGCAGTGACAATCAAGGCTATTCGGACAAAAGCGCTAGAAAGGCTGGATGAGGTTCTAGAGATAGGATAGGTAAGGTCATGAAGGATTTGTAAACAATGATGGGGATGTGAGATGACCCATGTGCTGGAAAGCCAGCATGGTCTTTTGTGCAATTTCCCTTCAAGAACAGATTGTGTTGGGGTGTATATTGAGAAATAATTAATTGGTTTTCTGATTCGGATATCATTATATTCCAAGAAATGTCCATGTGACCTTGGGTTACCATAGGATGAACAGTTAAGAAGCAAAGGGAAAATAGAAAGCTAATTGCAGTGGGATGGGGTCATCCAATTCTTTTTCCCCTTTGCACGAATTCCCAGTGTTTTTAACTGCCCAAAGAGAAAACAAGCAAGGCTCTCTGAATGGAAGTTTTCTATTTGGCAGTTTTCAAATGGATCCTGGTATTGAAGCAGATCTTTGGAGTATAGAGCAAAGGCTGTGCTACTGTGTGTGTTATACAGTTGGAAAGGACAGAACGCTGAAGACAGAAAGAGCGAGAGATGGTGGATTGGACAATACCCACCAGTGCCAGAGCCCACCAGGCCATTTAAAGGTATCAGAGAAGGGAGTCCCTGGGGTTTCTGTTCCATCAGGACTGTTGTAGCCCAGGTGAGAGGGGGCTCATAGACATGCACCTTGTCAATGGTAATCATGTCCAGGGAGTTCAGGTGGAATATGGCTGCTGGTAGATGCAACTCAAGAGCCAAAATGATTGGATGGGAAGTGAAAAATCCTACAGAGACTGAATTGGAAAGACAGATTGCATGCGGTCCCACATTCACGCAGGATGTGGGTACTTGTAACTACGTGAGGAGTATCTTTGTCATATTGACTATAGCAAAATTTACCATTTTACTTAAAATATCCTTCACCTGTTAATGTTTCAGTTATGTTGATTTTAGTTGGGTTTGTTACAGTAAAAGGTTTAAAGTGAAATCTTGCCCAGTGGTTTTCTTTCCATTTCCACTCCTTTCTTTTTAAGGGATCGTGGCAAATAAGCGAGTAGTGCTTAGCATGGAATAGGATGCAAACTGCAGTTTTGGAAAACATCTCATGTAGAGTGGACATGGAGAAATTGTCAAGGGGAGAATTTGTGAAGTTGAGTCCAGAAGTAATTAAAGTGCAGAAACGGATTTCAGCAGCAGTGGGGGAGGAGAAGAGTTAACTGCAGAGGCTAGCAAAGTTATTGAGGTGGAAGCAAAGAGCCATGGTGCATCTTATAGTTCAACCTGAGCATTCAGCTGGAGGGGAATTAAGTCAGAGGTCTTAATGGTCTTTGGTGGGCACAGCATAAATATATTTGATCTTCCCGATTTTAAATTGGTAAAAGTTTCGGCTCATGTATAGCTAAATGTCAGGCCAGCAGTCCCATGATACTAAAGTGGTTTTGAAGTCAATAGTGGTAATAGAGAGGTAGAGCAGGGTGCCATCAGCACACATATGGAACATGAAATCCCACTTATGCAAGTAAAACAAGAAACATTAGAGTTTGAGGACAGGTGATAATGTTATTGACACAAGCGTTGTTATTAGCTTTGAAGAGAGGTTTTAATGCTGCGAGAACAAAATCTAGACCAAACGGGTTCAAAGAGAATTGTGGGAACGGCAAGTGTAAAGCTAAGCATTCAAAAGCAATGCATTCAAGGGCCTTGAAGAGGAAAGGGAAAATAGTTCTGCAGCAATAGCTTGAGAGGACATAAGGAACAGTGCCTATACAAAGGAAGCAATCAACTTTGCTAGCGAGCACTGGGGCAGGGGAAGTAGTTGAGTAATCAGGAGTTGTGTGCAGTGGAAATAGAGAAAGCAAGAAAGGGGATGATCCGAGATTGTTTTTTCCCCTAAAGAATAATCAACAGCAGGAATCAACAGCAGGAATTTGCTAAATATGTTAATGAAATGCCAGGGCTACATCACAAGGCTGTGTAAACAGCATGATGGCTATATCTTAGACCTAATGGTCAATACAGATGAATACAGTGGGAGGGTAGCAGGAAATGGATAAGAACTGCATGAAATCAAAGGCCTGATACATTGAAATGTTAACAGGTTCTACTAATAATGGATACTGCGGTCATTTAAATTTAGCTAATTCATTGATGCAAAACTGACACAGCCATGCAAGAGGAACCATTAGGCAACTAAAAGTCATTAATGTGGCTGTAAGGCATTAAACCATGTTTTGTACCACAACTGGCTTTAAATTTGAGATAAGGGAACCAAAAGTACAGCTGAAGAAACCTGCACAACTTCAGATGAGTATGGGGAATAGGCCAGACTGAAATCTTTTAAGCAGGGATTTAAAAGTTTCTGTATCGCCAATAACATGGATAGAAGTGAGGATTCTCTGCTTGATTATAGCTAATAACTAAAAACTTAGAAACTCCAGTTCCAATGAATGTGGCCATAACCTAGTTGTTTTCTTTCAGAAAATCTGCATATATGCATCAAAATTTTCCCCTTAGTAACGCATTTTGATCTTTCCCAACATCTGAAATGAAGCATGTAGTTTACAGCATGGTTTCCAGTTTGCAATTATTAATGTTATGTTTAAAAACTGTAAAATGTGATCTGCAGAGTTTAATTTCATGGGATAACTATGTCAGAGTGGGGATGCACCCTATGTGCACATCAATTCAGTAAAGTTGTAACTCTTCAGTGTGTATAACTAGGCAGGGCTGAAGCCAATTGTATTCCAGTAAAAACATTTATTTACAGATGTGCTGCCATGAGAGCTTTGCTTAAAAGTGACTAAACATTTAAGTATCACAAAAAAACTGACAAGGAAGAGTTTTCAAAAGCCATAAATTTAGTAATCCAATTGTACTGAACCAAATGCCATTATTATTTTGTAAATTAATTTGTTTCTTTTTCCAATGAGTCTGAGCAATTGCAATACCAGTAGTTCCAGTATACTGTATGAAGAACCACTCAAAGTGACTCCCAGCCAATTTAACATACTCACTCCAAACAGCGCATGTACAATAAAGTCTTAGAATAATCCCACTGAGCCTAAAACTTTATCAACAAACCAGGGACAGGATTACCAACACAACCCATCACCTTTTCTCATAGCTCTAACACAATGAGGCTGAGAGAAAGACCTCCCAGTCAAAGGGTAACTTCACAAGGGCGCTAACAAGCCTCTCCCAACAAAAAGGAACATTTGGAATCATCCCACTATTAATTATTACATGCAAAGTAGCAATTTGTGAATTATAGAAAAATAAACAGCTAAATAGGAGACTTAATTGAATTTTGGAATTAAAAAGGGAAAAAAAAACCCTTAGTTTCCTTCCCTTCTCAAGACGATTCAGTGGGGTGGTGCTATGAGCACCCTAATTCTTCAAATAGGTTTCAGAGTCCATTTTTTAAAAATGTTATTTCTGAAGCTTTCTAAAAATGAAGATAAAGTGAATTACCCCTAACACCATTGCTTAAAAAAAACTAAGAAAGTAAAGGGGCAAGGCCAATTTGGAGATACCAGCAAGGCTGAAAGAAAAACAGCTAAATGAGGTAGTAGAGATGACTTGAGGCGAACCTTGGGTTTAATACGTCTGAAGATTGTTATCTGATAGGTGATCCCTCTCTCACCTATCCTCCAATCTCCCTCTCACCTTTGGGCATTTCCTTACCTCTCTCTACTGAAATGGCCAATATTCCCCTGAAAATATACAGTCCGATGCACTTTTCTACGTGTTCTTCCCTTCCTTGCATCCCCAAAGTGCTGAAATCAAGATGTGTTGCAGTTCCCTACTTTCACTCACGTCTTCTGATGGAGTATTAGCATTATTATGCTTATTAGATTACTAAGATTTTCAATGCATTATTAGCAGCAAAACATAAGAACTTGAGCCGCAGTCCCACATTTAACCTGCCCGGTCTTAGATTTTCCAAAATGTTACAAACCTAGGCAATTGCTATTGTTGTGCCTCTGCTGGTGCTAATAACATCCGTTCCACGCCTGATTGTCATTTACTGTAAGCATACAAGAACAAGTGATGCCCTCATGGTTCAATTGTTTACCACCCCCAAACAAAAAAAAATTTGCCTTTTCTGTACTTCTATCCCACAGCTAAAAGAAACCTGATCACAGTCTGCTGCATGTCTCAATCGGAATTTAGACTTTGAAGACCCCAATGTCTACATCAAAAGGTAACAGCTAAACTGTTAAATAAAAACTCCTGCACCAATGATGCAACTCACTGCTCCGTATAGCCTCTAACCTAGCTCTGGTTGACTGCAAGTTTGAAACACAGGCTAGTAAATCTATCTAGAGGGGCCTAAGCATTGGATAATTGTTTAGAAGCAGCAGCACAACAGACTCTCATAGGAGAGGACTGCATGCAAAAATAGGGTTGCAGAGAAATACATATTTTTGAATTCAAGAAGCACCTGAGGCATAGTTTTCCAGTTTATTCCTCTGCAAAACACAAACTAATGCCACATAAAAATAAAATTGTTCAGTATATTTTCCTTCAAGCTCCTCCAACTAATTTAATCTTTTCTGTAGGTACTGGAGTTGAATTAAGCTGTAGAATCCATAGGAACCCACGATGCTACCATCACTGGATCTAAAGCAAGTTATGTGGAAGTTATCAACTGCTAAGAAAATTGTCAACTGGTCACCAGCATAAAACCCTATTTTAAATTAAAATTGTGGTTTGTCAAATCAAAATTATTTGTTGCACTGTCTGCTTCTTGCAATTTTGATCAGGATCTAAAAAAGATAAGGTACAGAATAAAAAAACAGATCAGTAAACAGAACTAGTGAGAACCCCTTTTAAGGTTTATCCTAGTTGTCAACTGACATCCATATTCCAAAAGTTCTGATTAAAGGTCACGACCTGAAACTTTAACTCTTGTTTCTCTCTCCACAGATGCTGCTAGATCCGAGTATTTTCATCGGACTGGTATTCCAAAGACCCAGGGAAATGCTCTGGGGACCTGGATTTGAATCCCACCACAGCAGATGGTGAAATATAAATTGAATAAAAATCTGGAATTAAAGAGTCTCGTGATGGTCATGAAACCATTGCCGATTGTTGTAAAAACCCATCTGGTTCACTAATGTCCTTTAGGGAAGGAAATCTGCCACCTTTACCTGGTCTAGCCTACATGTGACTCCAGAAATACAGCAATATGGTTGACTCTTAAATGCCCTCTGGGGAAAAAAGGGCAATTTAAGGATGGGTAATAAATGCTTGCCTAGCCAGCGACAACTACATCCCATGAACGAATAAAATAAAAATTAAACAACTTAGATGAAATATACAAACAGATACCGGGGATGCTCTAAGAAAGTAAATTATAACATTTTGGTTAACAAAACCAGAATAGGAAGATTTGCTGGATGAGTGTGACCAACTCCTTATGCATTGGCCTTGAAGTACTTTTGTATAAACCTACAAAACTATCTACTACCAAACTGTCCATGGGCTTATTTTATTAGCCTAAATTCACATGCAGTATGCATTAATGACCTACCGTTTTGGAACACAGCAAAATACTGTGAACAAGATCTTTAACTTCCCTAGCCCCAAAACTGTCTCTATTCGATAAATTCTTTTGAAAGGAAGAATTTTCTGGACCGTTCTTTCCTTCAAAGCCGCATGAGCCTAACTTTCAGTAGAACCTTATTCGTCGTAACAAAATGATGAAATGGCCAACAGTAAATGAAAAATATACCTAACAAGGTTATACTTTCGCCTTCAGGCGGTTTAATTTTTTACTTTCCCACTCTACCCTACTCATTAATTTCTTATTCTGCTCAATATCAAATCTTATCCACTACTCAATATTCCATTTGACACCCAACTTCTTTCAGATGCATGCCCTCACTGCACAATCACTACACCTTGATCTTCATATTCTTGAACGGAGCAATGAAAAGTTCATTAAAAAGTTCTTTCTAGACTCCAGTCCCTTGGTGACCTTATATTGCTGACATAATCTTAATACGTTCACCTTTATCCCATCCCATTATAGAACCCCACGTGCTATTTATCTATCTTCACTAGGTTGAGATCAAGATGGCTTCTCATTCCTTTTTCTTATACGTAAAGGCTTTTAAATCCCAAGTTTGGCATTAACTGACTCATGGCTTAAGTAGTCTTTGCCTAATCGACAAAGTTTCCTCAACTAGAAGCCTTGACCCTTCACCTTGCTTACCCAAATGTATACCCATGTTCTTGTCATATTAGGAAGCGCCTCAATGCCTCCATACACAAATCCATCTTACCTTAGGTGGGTGAACAGCCTTCAGAGCTAGATGATTCAGCTGTTTACTAAAGTGTCTTCAACTTTCTTTAAAAATTTGTGATTACGGGCAAATGCTGCTACTGTACCATTTGCAGCCCATCCCTGGTTGCCCGGAGGTGGTGGACCTTCAAATGCCGCAGTCCTTGTGGTGTTCTCTCTCAATTATGTTAAGTAGGGAATATTAGGATATGTATTTAGAGACAATACCTGTTCAAGCCAGAATAGCGTGCAATGTGGGGGGGAACTTGAAAGTGATGTTATCCCATTTTCTTAATGTTCTCATCCTTTTCAATGAAAGGAGCCTCAGGGAGGCATTCAAAGCTTTCTGAACACCTTACATATCTGCAGCCACAGTGGACCGGTGGTAGGTATGAAGACCAGTAGGAAGAAGCCAATCAAGTGCCAAGCCTGGATCTTCTGCAGGTCCTCTAGTTGGACATAGGCTACTTCGTTATCTGGGGTTGTGAATGGAGCTGAACACTAATAATCAGCAACACCCAGCTCCACTCAGCTTTTGCAGAGGAAAGGTCATTGACAAGATGAGTGGGTCGAGGACACTTCCCTTAAGACCTCTTGCAGTGATG
This sequence comes from Carcharodon carcharias, assembly GCF_017639515.1. Lineage (NCBI taxonomy): Eukaryota > Metazoa > Chordata > Chondrichthyes > Lamniformes > Lamnidae > Carcharodon > Carcharodon carcharias. The sequence continues at coordinate 22,949,027 of NC_054507.1, read as the reverse complement.
TTCTGTAGATGCAGTGTCTGCCTAACAACCAACTTCCTTTGCATCAAGTACAACTGAAGCCCATTCACCCCAATTTCCCCTCTGCCCCCAGTTCATATTTGCTAAGGGTCCAGACTCCTCTACTCAAATACTGCCTTGTTGTGGAAGGCTGCTACTCTGGCATTCAGCTCTCAAATCCATATCTGTATCAAGGCCAAGATTAGGCTGAAGCCAGGAGTTCTGGTAGAACTAGACTGTGCAGCTTATTTGCGATTAAGTGTTGACATTTATCAGTGACACTAACTTCATGAAAATGTATTTTGTTTGATGGGAATGAAGAACGGTTCTGCATTGCAATGATTTTCAACATGGCAGTTTTTATGACCACATTTCATCTGTTGTTTATCCACCATAGGTGAATTCATTCAAACTCTTTCATGCCTAATTAACAACTACAAAGGAGACTGAAGGGGAAAAGAATGACACATCTGTATGGCTTTTTCATGTAGTTATGATTTCAGGAATAGCAGTGAAGAGTCCTAAATGAATTCTATTTGGGGACTGAAGTGCCACCAAAGAGCATAACAATTTCTTCTCTCAACTCATCCCAAATCACAGAGCAACCTGTATGGCAAGAAAAACTGGCTGGAGGGCCAGAAGGTACTCAACAGAATAATCGAGACCAAAAGTCTTGCAGATTTAACCAAAAAAGCTAATTCTTTACTAGGATTAGTTCCAGTTTTGTGATCAGAGCAGAGATGACTGCCATTTTGCTGAAAAGCTCCTAGAGATAGTGAATCTTGGGTTATGCTATCAACTGTTTCTGCACCATGCTGATCAAAGTATCCTCCAATTCACAGGCTACCTGGAACCAGCATGGGTAACTACAGGCTACAGTCAGAAATTCTTGCAATCAGCAATAGGAAGGAGCCCAATACCCTATCAGAGGACTTTTAAGGCTTGTGCTCCAACATCAATGTTGGCCCTGCTGCCCATCAATATTTAGAACAAGCGCCAACGTAATTGGAACAAACTTCACCCCCTTCAAAGTTATACTTTGATGGCAGGCAGCCATTTTTTGTTTTCCCAAATGGCAGGCATGTTTAACCAAACAACTGAGGTTTACAGGCCACTGTTGAGTTTTGCACATAATGACCACCTGGGAGAGTTACTGAAAGGCAATTGCCATTTGTAGAACTGCAATCTAGCCAATATTGAGAGGCAGAGAAAACAACCACTTCTCAGTTGCCAAGAAAAAGTTGAGAAAATAAAGTTGGGAAAAAGACAAACGCACCCTTCTGTGACACAGGATCAATATAGTGGTAACAATACATGCCTTTATGCATGAAAAAAAATGAAATTTGAAATTAAACTGTATTCCATCTTCAAGTGTAATTCCTAGTACACTGCAAGAAGCAAAAATACTAGTTTAGCTACATGAACAGTGCCTGTTCAGGGAAATTCCATCTTTCTCATATCCAGTCACCAAATTATTAAGCATTATTCCACTTTTTTGGAATTGTTCCAAAGCCTTTTTTTTTAAAGAAATGTAACCACAGTGGCACTTACAAGCTTCCCTATTTACTGAGTTGTATTCTCATCAAGATGTGTGCTGGGGAATGAAGCACTTTCCATTTTAGGCACTCATTAAGCACTTCCAGGTCAGGTACAACAGTGAGATACAGGGCAATGCTTCCCCTTTCCTCTCTGTCAAAACCAATCTTTAGCAGAGAATCCTTGGCATTTGGCATAACATTTCCATTTTGCACGGTGACCTCAGATAATTCATTTAGTGCTGAATTTCAGGCAAGTTACCCCGTGAATCTATTCCCATTACAAACTGGTATCAGTCTATAGATGTTAATTTCATAAAGTGGGTGCAGTAGCTAGTCACGTTACAGGACTAGAAAGGAGATTAGAACTAAAATCCCACCATGACAAAATTTTAATTTAGGTTTGGAAAATAGTATCATGAAATTTTCTAACAGCTATAAAATCCCAACTGGGTTTATGTCCATTACAGAAAGAAATGTCATCCTTATTCAGTCTGGCCTGTGTGCAACTCTTGTACCACATGGTCATGGTTCATCTGAAGTGGCCTAGCAGGGTACTCAGTTAATATCTCAGGGCAACATCTCAAGAAAGCAGAGGATGGTGTAAAGAGCAGTCATTTAGATTGGAGGAAGGTAGAAACCAGTGTTCTACAGGGATCAGTGCTGAGACAACTGTTATAATTCACATCAATGATTTGGATTTAGGAATAAATATCAAAACTTGCAGATGATACCAAATGGGGAGGTATAGTCAACATTGAGGAAAAATGCAATTATGAGACATTAGAAAACTTGCAGTTAAGTGATAAACAAACTTTAACATGGATAAATGAGGGCACGTACTTTGTTCAGAAAAACAGAAAAATTACCTACACTTTAGAAAATATGAAATTGAATGAGGTACAGGAACAAATGGGTCTAGGGATACAGGTGAACAAATCATAAAAAGCAATGCTGGTCAACAAAACAATTAAAATGCTTACAAAACACTGGGATTTATTCCTATGGGCATAGAATTTGTAAATACAAGTTAAACTAGAACCCTGGTCAGGGTGTACTGTGCGGAGTTCAGGTCTCTATGCCACATTAAAGTTAGAGAAAATGGGGGGAAAAAAAACAATTTCAAGAATGGTACCAGAACTCAGAGATTATAGCTATCGGGGGGGAAAAAAAATCAAAAAGACCTGATAGTGTTCTTGAAAATTATGATTGAACTAGACAGGGTAGCTGTGGAGAGAATGCTTCCATTTATGGCAGAATCCAAAACTAGGGACCATAAATACAAGGTAGTTTTAAATAAATCCAATAGAGAAATAGACATTTCTTTACTCGAGTGGTAGAACGTGGAGCCATCTACCACAAGATGTAAAACAAAAACAGAATTACCTGGAAAAACTCAGCAGGTCTGGCAGCATCGGCGGAGAAGAAAAGAGTTGACGTTTCGAGTTCTCATGACCCTTCGACAGAACTTGCATTCGAGTCCAAGAAAGAGTTGAAATATAAGCTGGTTTAAGGTGTGTGTGTAGGGTCATGAGGACTCGAAACGTCAACTCTTTTCTTCTCCGCCGATGCTGCCAGACCTGCTGAGTTTTTCCAGGTAATTCTGTTTTTGTTTTGGATTTCCAGCATCTGCAGTTTTTTTGTTTTTACCTCAAGATGTAGTTGTAGTAAATAGCTTAGATGCTTTCAAAAGGAAACTCTGCAAACACATGAGAGGAAGGAGAATAGAAAGATATGAGTGAAGAGACTTGTGTGGGAGTATTAATTCCAACAAACTAGTTGGGTGGAATGGCCCATTTCTGTGCCACATATTCTGCAAATGTTACGCAAATAAGAATGGGCAATAAACGCTAGCCTTGCCAGCGACACCTACAACCCAAGAATGAAGATTTCTAACAGATACTCATACCTAGAAGCTCAAAGAAACTTGGGCCTAGTCCCAGAAGTAAAAAGGCTGTTTCTCTAACCAACTGGATCATCCATTACTCATCACTGCTTCTCTGCTGTCTCAAATGTTTTCTGCAAGATAAATAGCCACATCTTCTAATACACAGTGAAAAAACAAACTTACCAGGCATGATCTACCTTTTTACAGACCCATCTACCTAGAGATTTGCTTATCTTAAATTTCTTCCCTGAAGATAAAACTCATTAAGCATAATTGGAAAAACGGCAAACAGGGCTCAAATTCCCAATAGACAAAATTGTTTTTCATCTAAGTAACAATCAGGGTCCCTGATAATTCAGTTTATCTATGGAGCCATACAGACTACAGACATCTTAGGGATGGTGCTTAGTCTGTACCGAGTTTGTTAATTTTAGCTATGGTGGAATGACTCCAACACACACCTCCCACCACCACCAACTTGCCTCAGCAACCCAGGGATGGATGAGAACAGGTAGGGTTCCCAATCCTGAACACTGTCCCATGACCCTTGATGGAAGTGCATATGAGTGTCAAGGACAGGATCAAATTTTGTTGTGAAGCTCTTGCACTGAATGAACAGACATTAGATTTTTTTTGAACAATGGAATTGCATGTGCGATCTTCCAGTCCTCTGGCATAACCTGTATTTGAATGAATAGAAGAAAATGCCCCAGTTTAAAATCAGGCTAAGAACAGCCAACTCACCTGCTTCTGCTCCATACTTTTTCAAGATAGAACCTTCCTGAACATCGCTTCAATTAAAAAAAAACATACATTTCTAGGTTTTAAACCATAAACAAGAGTGCCCCATCCTAAGTGGGTCACAAAAAATACATCAAACCACTGACTGCATTCAGGGTATAAGTAGCAGAGAAGGTAGGTGGCAATCTTTTCTTATCAATGCCACAGCTACCATTTTCTCCCTCCTGCTAGTTAAACTGGCAGTTTTACCAACAGGAGCCATCACTTCCAGAATGTTCAGAACCACTTTCTAATATTATTAGATTGGGCCGAGTTGAGTTTAAACTCATGTCCCAGAGGTAAGGATAGCATTTTAACTCACTGCACCATCACATCCCAGAACAGGCAATGCTATTTAAGTGTGCACTATAAACACAAGGAATACAAAACAATACACAAATGAAAATTTGCTTTATTGTTATACACTCAACAGACTTCCATAGAAATGAAGGTGAACACATTTTTGCTTTAAAAGGTCTACAATTAAACAAAGTACACTTAGTTTAGGACTGTATAGGTTCTGTTGTCCTGGAGGTCTGCATCAGTGGAACGATTAACCATGGGAAAGAACAGTCTACATGTAATCGCATAGAAAAGCATTAACCATAGCAAAGAATTATGTAGCAATCAATATATACACATTATACATATACTGTACCATTAAGCCTTTCCAGCCCAGAAGATGCAACTAAAGCAGCGATGGTTTCCATTTTATTGACATGGCTAGATAGACAACCGAAGTATTTAGTAATCCATCCCGATAACCATTTCACTGCAAATTAAGTTCAATGTAGGAAACAATGTATTTTGGTAGCACAGTAATAAAACATTAAAAACTGAAATAAAAAATTAAAACTAGTTAGCAATCAAGTGAAAGCCAAAATTCAAACTGAAGGAACAAAAATTCAGTTCAGATCAATGGCAGATAGAATGAGTACACTATCAACTATTACAAGTGCTGCAAGATAATCCCATGTTTTCTGGAACATTAACATTCTCCAGCTGCACAGACCTCACTATGGCCACATTAAACCTACTTCAATCACAATTCTTTTGTACAAAAAAATGTGAATGATTATGATGGGGGTCTGTGTAGGCTGTGAAAAAACAATTTCATTGTGATACTATTCCAAGAAATCTGATTACTTCTTTCCTTCTAGATCACTAGACATATCGTGGTGTAACCATTCTAGTCTGAAGTTTTAGCGCAACCCAGAAAAAAAAAATGTTGCATGTCTGGTTTCTTGACTGGAAAGGATTAACAATAACTGATGAATAGCCAGACAAATAACTGCCCCTGCCCCCCCTAGACAGTTAACTTTAGCTTGGGTGGTGCCCAAAGATTTTAGGTAAATATGGGGGTGGGGAGGAGAAGAAATGTCAACTGTTAAAATATTGACCCCAAGCTTTAACTTGAAAAGAACTAAACTCACATCATACGTACAAACACCAGAACGAGGGATAGATGGATGCCAGAATCTTAAACCACTGATGCCAGTTATGACTATAAATAGTATCATAGTGTGTTTCAGTGCAAGAATCTAAAATGAACACTACAAGAGCAAGCGATACTTCAAGCACTGTGGTTTGAGGAACTGAAAGAAGCTGTACAGTCAAATCCATGCAAATTTAAATCAGATACATTAATAAGCAGAGTCCTGCCAAAGTCCTGCTGTGACAAATCATTACTGACTTAAGCAGTCTTCTATGCAAGTCTGATGAATAAGCTTTTATCTTGTCCTATCTACCAAACAGGGTTCTACTGTACACCAAACTATGATTCATCCATCCCTGTGTGCCAGTTATAACTAAAATAATTAATATTCCTGGACTATAAGAGAGGAATTCCAAAAGTATCTGGTAGTTGTAGTATTAGCTTGATATCCATCATCACTAATACCTAGTGGTAATGCAATGAATTGCATTTTGCAACACAATGCTGAATTATATCCCTTGAGCTTGAGTGAAGGCATGTAGAGGGAAATGGAAGCATCTGGACAAAAGGAAATTAGAAATACAGTAGCAGTAGGGGCTAGTCTGTGTCCATCATTCCCAGTTGGACCTGCTGAGTGAAGACCAGGTGCTTCTTCAAACAGGGGAAGAGAAGAGAATCAGAAGAAGGTTTATGTAGGCTTTATTTCCTGCAACAGCAAGTGCAAGATCAAGATTTTCAGAGGCTTGGGACCAAGATGTCTGGCCTCCAATGGGAACAGCAGAGCAAGAAGAAAAAGTTAAAACTTATGCATAGTAGCTAGGGATTACTAAAAGCAGGCAGAATTATCTGTTCACCAGAGATCAGTGAAAATATGGCAACTAATATCTACACTCATTCAACTATTTTAAATTGAGTTTTAAAGTAGAAAGCAATGCAAGAAGAGTAACAGGAAAAACTGCATGAGGTGCCATGCAGTGGTCCTGGGTTCCCACCACCAATGCAAAAAAAAACTCACTACAATACAGATTTCCATAGACCAAAGGACCACCAACCCAACAATACCTACTATGCAAAGCATTAAAAATGCCTCATTTTCTGTGGCTTTTGAGACAGGTTCTGAGTTAAGAGTTGATTGGCTTGCAAATGATTGACTTGGTTTTCATAAAAGTCAGTCACATACAGAACAACAGATACATAGGAGGCAGCTACATATTTAAATGATTTGGGTGTATTAAAGGCTGTACTCCATTTGTTGGATTTAGCTGACATAATAGATCAGGACAATAAAATTGATCTAGACTTTTACAACCCTTCAGTACCCAAGACTGTTACAGCTTGCAACACATACCAAGGCACCTCACTATAACACACTGGAAAGCTTTGCAGTACAGGTAGCTCAATTAGTGGCCAATTTTGCCACTTAACTCACTTCTGCCACTATGTTTTGCCAAAGACAAACTGGCACATCCTAAATCTTTCAACAGGTTTTCCGAAAAGCAAAATGTGTGAAACAGTGAGAGAATACTCTCAAATCTGTGCACATATGGCCATAATCCAGTCAATGGATGTAAAATTTTCACAATGTGTCACTTGGAAAATTGCATAAACCCAACGCTGGATTATAACCCAACTTCTCACACATTTGTTAAATATTTTCAAGGTTCTCCCATTTTTTTTTTGGATGGGAGGGAAGGATGGAGGTGAAGAGAAAAAGTCAAATTATACAAAGTGGCTTAAATGTTCACTGCAGGGAACTGGGGTATAATCATGAACAAATATCATAATTTTTGATATCGTTCTTACTTCACACCCACCCACCCCCTCAAAGTTAGAAAGGGTGTCACAGCAACCTGAGCTACAAGTGCTCAAGCTACTGATAACCATTGTTTACTTTTCGCCTCACCCCCTCCCTCATTTATAAATTCAAGGTAGTGGTATGGTAAAACTGCCTTGTATCAATTGAGCTTGTGGTCTTTCATAGGTCAATTTGTAAATTTGCATCTGTAAAGCAGAGTCCCAGCACAACATTCTCAGATCTGACAAACTACATAGGTTTCTTTATTAGTATACTGAAGTGACAAACAAGTATTTAAGGAGTTGAGTCACACCTCTTTCAGGTGATCAACTCCAATGTCACTGGGTGGTGAATCTCCCAGCTGTTGCAGTGGGTGTGGGGGTCATAGGTGTCATGGAGGTCATGGGGGTCATGGGAGTCATCATTCCCATCTTCACTTGGTTGCGGAGATTTGCATTCTGCTCCAGGAGGAGCTCATTGGTGGCCATCAGGTTTGACACCTGTTTTTGGAGATCCTCAACGCGCTTTTGCAGCATGAGATTCTCTTCCTTCAGAAACCGGTAGTCAGCTGCGCCTGGATTCTGCATGCCGTAGTCGTATACTTCAAACCCCATGCCCTCCATCCTTCTCCTCTTCATGTGGGCGTCGTAGCCATCGTAGTGGTCAGCATCATAACCTCTAGAGTAGAGGTCATCATAGCGGTCATATCTGCGTGCCAAGGGAGAAAACACCTGGCTGTGCGCCATACCTTGGTTTTCATAACCATACTCGTCGCGCTTTACGTGCAGGAACTTACATTTGGGCCCTCTTTGACAGTCACCCTTCTGATAGTCGTGGCAGATCGGAATCTCACCTTTATTAACGGGTAGATCAGAAGATAAAAGGCCAAGGGTGGACATCTCATTAGCGTCTGGGTGGCGGAACTTGCAGCGCTTACCGCGGTTGCAGACGTTGCGCAGGAAGTCACGGCAAATATCATCTGTACTGGGGCCAGCCTCCTCGGTGCCGTTATCTGGCATTTTTATAGATTAATTCTGCGCTGTTTAGCCAAGGCGCTACGCAAGCAACTGCAAAAGAAAAAAAAAGGCAGGTCTTTACAGAGAATGAGCGATTCATTTACAAAGTAACTATTGCGCATTCCATAAAACATTGAATTCATAGTCGTCGCAGCAGCAACATTATCAAGTGACAATTAGCACTGAAGAAATCTGTGCGATATGTGTTTGCACAACTGAAAAAACACAGAGCTCACAAATGAATCAGTGAGATCCACAAGTGTGATGTGCACAAAAAATACACACTGTTCTGTGTTTGGGGTTATCTAAGTTTTCCAATTTGTAGCGTTTTTTAAAAATTATATGGACAATGCCAGAACAGATTGATTCCTGGTGCGCTGATTTAAACTTTTCCTTTTGAAAGGAGTACGACAGGTAAACTCTAAAAGTGCACTCAAAAAAGGTAATGCAATATATCGGTATCCAAACAAATGGTGCCAGACTATATCATAATGGTAGTCCTCCACACAAGTTACAATCTCAACTGTACCAATGCACAGAGGGTAGGCGCACTTCTACAGAGGAAAATTGTGAAGTCATCCCAGGTAATCATTTTGCAACTCTCAGCTAACTTCTCAAAACCAACATCAATGAGCCCAGTATGCACGTGAATGTTCTAATATTGCAGGAATTTTGTTCTTTTATAAACTTACACCGCAGACTAATTGAAAAAACAAGCAATGTAGCCTCAAACGTGAAATATTTTTTAAAAGTGAAGCATCTTATCAGCATGAAGACCTGAGAGTCCACGTTTCCCTGTGAAGCTCCTCGAGTGATCATTGAGAATATCTTGTGATTCCATGAAAGTCAGCAGTCGGCATGACATGAGACTGATGGCCCAAGAGCCACCTGATTTCAGAAATTTGGGGGTGCAGATTTCCCACCCTACCGCAACATTTCATCAAGCTGTGCAGGATGGCTCTTGGGGCTGATCTTACTGCTTCATCAGTTTCCTACGGAGCTGTTTCAGATGAATCTGATCAGAGTACATCCAACAGCAAGGAAAACCAAACTCAGGTCACCATACTTGCACCCAAGTTTAATTTTGTACATTACTTTGATAAAATGGCATGGGATGGGGGTCATTTTTTTCCCACTGACTCATACTGAAATACTAAATATGTATTTAACTCTTCAGGTGTGGGTAACAGCCCCACTTTCTGTACTTGCCATATGAGCCAGTCATTTTTACACTTCCCGTATCGTACACAACCATTTTCAACATAGCTTTACAGATTAAAGACTCAGAGGCCTTAACTTTCTGCTGCATGAAGCAATTGGATACACAAGAACATAGAATTAAACACACAACCCGAACATTTAAACAGTTAAAGTAATCAACGAAGTGGGTCGCGGGTAAAGGCAACAGAAAACAGCAACATGTTTGCATAGACGGTTCAGCTCTTCCAAATCACGAACAAATCCCACCCCCCGCCAGACATGAGCGCCTTAGCGCGTCAAGAGAACTGCAACTCTAGACGTCTCAAACAAGGTTAAATTTATTCCAAATATTGTGGAAAAACTATCGTTTAAATACGGTAAAAGAATGTAATTTATGTAAAAAAGCCGATCTTTTAACAGAATTGTCCTCCCCTCCCCCACACAAGCGGCTGATTTTATCCTGCGTGCCACGCACCCAACTAACGCACTTTATTCGACGGATACTTATGTCTCCAATCTACCTTTAACCAAATTACTCAACAACGTGATTCGGCAGCCCCAGCCCCTCCAGATTACAGCTGTTGAACCGAGGGCCTCTCAAACGCGCTCGCTGGATTTCAGGCTGTAATGGCGCCTTTAGGCCTCGACTTCCTGTTACAAATTAAAATAAACCCCAGCCCGCAAACAAACACGAATCTTCTCCATACAGCGTGTGCACATTAAAATATTGTAATAATCTCACTGAGCCCGAAACTGTAACATGTATTAAAACTCACAAACCAGGGGTGGGTTTACCTATACAGCACAGCACAGCTCCTTCCCTCACAAGCTCCGACACAAAGAGGCTCAACGCAAGTCCTCCCAGTCAAGGGTAACTTCACGACAAAGAGCATCAAACTAGGTCCTCCCAGTCAAGAGGGACTCCAGAGTGAAAGAGGCGCAACACAAGAGACTTCGACAACGGAAAATGTCGGTTACGAGTAAACACCAAACATCAGCTGCCAAATGGAAATCACCAATTTTGATTTAAAATGTGATATTTTGACAGACGTCATTTAGAAAACACAGCACTCTCTACATAAAATATTTTTGCAATTATAACTACCGTTTTTTTAAAAACAGATCTGATATCTCTGAACAAGTATTTGGATTGTGTCTGGAGTGCTGATGTTTATGAATATTTAGTCGTCAAATCCTTCCACTAGAATAAACATGAAAATGGAAACTGAATTTTATTTTAAAAACGTAACTTTTGGCAGCCCAATTTAAGGGAGGATGAAGCAAGCCTAGCTGCAATCTGTCACTCTTGCTGCCGTAAAGGTCATTTTTAACATTTTGACAGCACGTGTGGCATTTACTGTCACAACATTTATTTGTTAAAAGTCAACATTTGATTCACTGTTTTCAACGTTTACTACATTTAACAAGGTTATCAAATGTTTTTATTTAAATCTAATCCCTAAAGTGTCTTAGGGCCATTTACAATTTCTGGTCAAAGCAGGCAGGCAACTTATTCTAAGGTCTAAAAACAAAAAAACTGCGGATGCTGGAAATCCAAAACAAAAACAGAATTACCTGGAAAAACTCAGCAGGTCTGGCAGCATCGGCGGAGAAGAAAAGAGTTGACGTTTCGAGTCCTCATGACCCTCATGAAAAGTCCTCATGAAAGGGTCATGAGGACTCGAAACGTCAACTCTTTTCTTCTCCGCCGATGCTGCCAGACCTGCTGAGTTTTTCCAGGTAATTCTGTTTTTGTTTTATTCTAAGGTCTCCCTGAGCTGGCACATAACCAAGGATTGTTCACCGATTTCCCTTACTTGCTATAGGAGGAACTTGGCCTTCACAGAGCAGTACAAGTAAACACCAGTGTCACTGAAGGAAAAGATTTAACTTTCCCTATGCCATTGAGATTCTCTTATAAGCTGTGCTTAAATGCAAATGAAATGAACAGGACAACTTGAAAAGGCACCAGCTATGGCCTCAGTTATGGACGCCTACCATTCCACAATACTCAAGCGTGGAATATTTATCATTTTCCGTTAGTATTTTACTTCAATTGTTAGAAAAGGAACAATTTGACAATTCTGTGATCACCTTTACATTCACAAACATTACTGTGCAGTCATTTGAATTAACCTCCTGTTTCAAGCCATTTACAAAACTAGGAAAGGCCCATCTGTAATAATCCTTATCCTTTCCATGGTGCACAATCTTTCGCAATCATTGCGATGCTAACTCCTGGGAAACACAAACAGAAAAACTTGCAGCCAACTTCAAGGAAAACTATACTTAGTTTCTCTCTTGTTCCGGGAGACTGTGGTTATTATATGAAGTATGGCTTTATATATTTTCCCTCAAACCCAGAACTTTAGGTACTGTACTTTATAAATGTTTGTGTGGGCTTTTGGTAAGCAAAGAGTTAACTATTGGTATGTGATTAACTTTTTGCATAGGTTAAGTTAGGCATCAGAGATAGCATATTGCACGAATCTGGAGAGTTATAAAAACAAAGGGTGGGATGTTAGAACAATTCAGCAAAACTAAATGGAAATGAAAACAGAGTCTATCTGCAGAGCGTATAGTCTATTGGTAAGAGTCAGGAAAACAGTTAAATGGTTCTGTCTGCATATTAACTGTGACCAAAGAACAATTTAGACTCCAAATACCTGCATGCCTTAGACTTCATTAATTGTAGTCCACAATGTAGCTATTGATTGTACATCGATGGTCCATTGATCCAAATGTGAATGGAATATCAATGGTATATTGATGCAAGTGTGAATGCAGTATCAATCATATTGATTGTGTTATGAATGGAACAAGTCAACTGTTTTTATCAAACATGGTCAGAGAAACTCAGGTGGTCTGACAGTATCTGTGGCGAAAAAGAGTCAGCATTTCAAGTCGAAAATTACTCTTCTTTGCAAAAAAGCTATATTCAACTCAAAACATTGACTCTTGTTTTTCTCTCCACAGATGCTGTCAGACCTAAGTTTTTCCAGCACTTTGTTTTTATTCCAGATTTCCAGCATCTGCACTATTTTGCTTTTATTATTATGGTAGGGGAATTCCTGGATACCAGAGCAAGAGGGGGATAAAAAAAAAGGACTCTCCGAAAGGGTCCAGTACGCAGGTGTACAGGTTTACAAATCAGACAGAAGAGAGAAGGAAAGAAACAGAAGTAAGTCAGGCCAGGCCAAAACTAGTGTTGACCTGTGTCTGAGCTGCTCTGGTAAGTAAAGGCAGTGTGTGACTCAAACTATCGGCAGGTTAAGTATTGCTGTATTACTTAATAAATCCTCTTAGTTTGTTACACTAAAACTACTGTCTGCCAACTTTTTGTCTTGTCAAAAACCCAAATAAAGGTCCAAGTAATTTACAGAAGCTTAAATTATCCATGATACATTGTTATCTACAACTCTCCCCACCCCCCTCCAGCTATGTCCTAATGGCTTTTGGAACACTGTACTCTGAACAGGACTAGAAAACAATATTTATATGCATCAGGCTAATCTCCAAGGCCACAGATATAGCAACTTCAGTCGCCCCGTCTTTCAAAAACATATCCATCGTGCTTTTGACATTTCTAACTCTGCTGCTAGCTCCAGAGTCTGGTCTTTGGTCAGCTAGTCCACATTTTCACCATCTCATGTTTGCACAAAGTTGCACCTAAACTACACCTCCTTGCTTATCTAAGCCTGCATCTATATTTTCTTATACTGAACCTTGTGCTAACACTAACTATTTTTGGATTAGATTTCTCTCCTGTAGAAAATCTCATTAAAAAGCACCTTTCATTACCTCAGGAAATCCCAATTACTTTACAGCCAATGAAGAACTTCTGAAGTGTAGTCATTGTTGTAATGTAGGAACATAGAAAATTAAAATCTCAAATGCCTCAATATCAACTCAAAGCCACCTTATTCCAATACAGTACAAGCATTCCTATTAACACTCATATTTCCTCACAGCTCAGCACACCCAATTTAGTTGCCCTCCTTTGTATTCCCTCCAAGGACAAAACACTGGTCCCCGTTCAAAGCTGTGTCAAGGGTCAGCAGAACAGTGGGCCAGCACATTCTCATTTTATCTTTATTTTTATTCATTCAAGGGATGTGGGCATTGTTGGCTTGCCAGCATTTATTGCCCATCCTGAATTGCCCTTGCTCAGAGGGCATTTAAGAGTCAACCACATTGCTGTGGGTCTGGAGTCACATGTAGGCCAGGCCAGGTAAGGAAGGCAGACTTCCTTCCCTAAGGGACATTAGTGAACCAGCTGGGTTTTTAATGACAATCGGCAATGGTTTGAGTCATCACTTTTAATTCCAGATTTTTATTGAGTTCAAACTTAACCATTTCTCATGCATGAGATTTGAAATGCAGCTCATATCAACTAGTCGAGTTCCTGATTTATACCTGGTTAAAGGAATGCAGGCAGTTGTAAACATTTCAAGTAAGCATGCGTGCATAGCACTAAAGTACCCATAATATGGAAATATGGATCAAAGGCCATAAAATGGCTAGTATGAAAAATGGGAAAATTTATACTGGTGCAGCCATGGAATAACTTTGAAGGCTGAGGTTAAAGCATTTTGTTCGGAGCAGTGTAGTATCTAAACCATGCAGTAATTGTTTTCAGAGCACCTGATGCAGACACCAGGGGCTGCGATTATCCACTCTGCATTCGACTTGCATTTCTCATACTGGTGGTCACAAAACATGCACAAATATGTGTATATTGTGCATAATTTAGAAAATCTGTCCACAAGTTAGCGCTAGGTTGTATGAAATGGTTATAACATTCCTAAGTTTGAAATGTCTGGTGTTTACTAAGAGAAAATGTTCCTTGTACTAATAATAATCCCTCAGTTTGATAGATATGCACAAAAATGCACCAAAACAATCAAATGTAATATCAGTGCACCTTCAAATAAAGAAACTGGACTGAGGAATGTCTCACCAACAGGCTCATGGGGACTCAACATTTCTGCTCTGAGGTGAACAGAAATGCTCAACTAACATAATAAATGACCAAAAGGCAAACTACTGAATACTGGAAATCTGGAATTTAATAGTTTATGTCTGCAGATGCTGCTTGGTTTGCTGAGTATTTCCAGCATCTTCTGCTTATATATTAGCAAATGATCAGTCTGTCAAAAGCTGGATGAAGCAGAAGGAATTGGCACCTGGGCACTGGATGCTACTCCCAAATCACTAGAATTTAAAAAAAAATGCAGAGGCCTTAAAAGTATCCTTTTTAAAAAATTAAAGACTGCAAGTTCAAAATGCTTTTTAAGCCATCCAAATGGCACAGAAGTAAAGCTTGAGCCATACAGAGACAAGGAAATCCGAGGTTAGATCCTGGTTTTTACTGATCTTGACCTTAGGAAATAACAAAGGCACTACAAATGACCTTTTGCCCCAAGTTAGGAACTGAATAATCAGCCAACTTTCCACTCCTGATTGATACACAGCCATTAAGTACAATTTGAAGAGAGTGGGCGCAAGTTTTTCACAAACTAATTACTGTGCAACCCAAGAGATTTGTCAATGCATGAAGGAATCATCAGCGTGAACTAGATAGCTCAAAGGCAGTGTAACCAGGTCTGGACGGCAGCAGCCCTAGGAGAGAAAGGCAACCATTAGGTTTGGATGGGGAAAGCTCTTGTCACCCTAGTACAAGATCAGAGTTATGGTCAGAAAATCACTCCTATCCATCCTATTAAATGGAATGCTATGAATTCATACATTTAGAAAATTGCATAGGTAATATCCACCAAGAAATAAAATATAAGCCAATATGCTTCTCTTAATTCATCTCACAAAGTGTTCAAAATACATTACCCTACGTTATTTGGCTCAAAATGCTCTCTGCACATAAACGATAATTGCTTCTCTGAACTTTCTCCAAGTATAAAATGGACAGAGCAAAAATCATACATGCCGCAACAATGCTTGAATCCTACTGTGCTTAGAAGATCTCCAAGGACCTTTACAATGCCACAAGTTAGAACAATTTATAGTTTAAAGCTTTCAAGGCTGTATGACAGGATGTAGAGAGGTTAAATAAAATGACCCACCAAAGTCGTCTTAAATCAATAACACTATGCCAATATAAGTTCTATTAATTGAACTAAGCTATTCTGATTAGACCCTTTGCTCTGTACATTTTACCACACTGGAATAAAGCAGCCTACAAAAACAGAAAATGTTGGAAAAACTCAGGTCTAACAGCATCTGTGGAGGGAAAAACAGAGTTCACGCTGTTCTCTCCACAGATGCTGTTAGACCTGCTGAGTTTTTCCAGCATTTTCTGTTTTTGTTTTTTTGCTTTTATCTTAAGGTCAAACTTTGCTTCACCTATGTTAACTCAGCCTGCCTTCAGAGAAACTGAAGGAGTACATGCTAAAACATGGAAAGCTAGTCGAGAATACCAAGTTTCGTGGATATATTCCTAGGTTCACCTACCATACAGGTTAAATAAAGAGCAGCAGGAGTCAATGTCCATAAATGCAAGGTGCTTGGACTACCTTCAGGAAGGACTGGTACCACTTAACCAGAGAAGGTACCTATGGCAGCCTGAATTCTTAACACCAATGTTCTTCTTGCATTTTCTCCAGAGAGAGAGATCAGGTCAGAATTTAAGCAAACGGGTCATTTAATAACTGTCAACTTCCATAACTTTATAATAAAAATCAATGTTTGGGTGATAAATGGCAATTTGCATAAGAAGGTTCACATTTAAGGTAGGGTGAATACAGTAAATTTCCAAGAGGAGAGTGAAGTGGACCAGGAGCAAGATGGGAGGAGGAGCATAACATAAACAAATTTAATGGCATAAAAGCAAAATACGGCGGATGCTGGAAATCAGAAATAAATTAGTGGCATGTTGGGCAGGATGCCATCAGAAGCAGACCACAGCCAAGTCCAATCCCCTCACCAGATTGAACACCCACTTCAGGAAGGGTTTACTGGATAACAAGTAGGTACTGGGAAAAAAGCAAAATACAGTGGATGCTGGAAATCAAATAAAAACAGAAAATGCTGGAAAACCTCAGCAGGTCTGACAGCATCTGTGGAGAGAGAAACAGAATTAACTCTTCAAGTCCATATGGAAGAATTGGACAAACACCACCTCATCTTCCGATTAAGTACTTTACAACCTTCCGGACTTAACATTGAGTTCAACAACTTCAGACCATGAACTCTCCTCAATCGCAACCCCTTTTTTATATTTATTTTTATTCATTTATCATTGTTTTATCCCCTTTTTAAAATCCTCTTATAGCTCTGAAGAAGGGTCATACCAACTCTCTCTCCACAGATGCTGTCAGAGGTACTGGGAAACCTGTCTGCTTTCTCTGCTACCTAGTCCAGGGGTGTTAAACACCTTTGTCAGGCCTATGGAGATCAGCTCATTCAGTTCTGTAACCAGGACTGGGATCTTTGCATCTGTGTGGCTCAATTACACCAATGTTACTCTTTTTGCTTCACACAAGTCGGGAGTAATTTTGACTCCCAACATGCATCAATCCTGCTGGCAACAAGTATAACGTTTTAACTTGAAATTTTAATACATTTGTGCTCCATGGAACCAATCTTATAATTGGTTGTTGAACTAAATTTATAATAAATCTCAACAGGAAACTAACACGTTCTAATAAAAATCTTAAAATTCGGATTACAGGTTTCAGAATTTCGTATTAACCATCTGTAGCATGTAAAACAATTCACTCATCAGTTCCTATCACTTGTTGATCTATTTGCTTATTAATAGGATTACTTTTGGCATTGCAATATGTTGGTCAGAACAATTTAAATAATTCTGGAAGTTTGTAGTGTATTCAGTTACTAATTTTGCGACGGACTTTGAAAATGGAGATGGGGATTTTTTTGTCCTTGGCGCTTGTTTCCGGCCAATTATGATACTTCTGCCGAGAGCAGACAAGCTTGGTGACTGCTCCTGACTCTTGCAACATTGTGAAACCCACATCGATTAAAATCTCCGTCATGAGAACAGTAATTTAAGGCTGGGCGAACGCATAAACTGGTGAGAGTGAGGAGCAGAGCTGGAGCAGTCACCAAGTTTCCAGGCTGCTGCCCGAAACAAGTGACCAGAAACAGCGCCAAGGACAAAAAAAACTCCATATCTCACCTTGACACATCTAACTCAGTGAGAAACTACGCTTGGAAAGTGACGATTAAATAACTGCTCGGCAAAAGGCCCGACCTGGGCGGGCATTTCCGGGGAACACGGACCTCCCATTGGCTAAGCTAACCGACAGTCAGTTTAGATGGTGTCAGGCGCCATTTTGTAGGCGAAAAAATTGCGGCTGGAAAGCCGATTTTAAAATGGCGCATCAATACCACCCCCTCCGCCCCATTCATGCAAACACAAAGACACTTCAAGCAAGGGAATTAAGAGCATAGCAACCACCACATCTAAGGTCGAGTGTCCTATCAAGTTACACTGTAGTACAAAACTAAACTATAATAATGACTGTAACGGAATTGAAGGGAAAATAACTTTATAAAAATGATTTAAAAATATAAAAATTATAAAAAATACTAAATAAGGTGTCTGAGCACAAGTAACCCACTAGAGGTGATGATTACTTTTGTAAACACCCTATTTTTTAAAATAAAAAGCAAGACGTGAATCTGATGTGCAAAACCCTATTAGCGTGTTAGCGACTTTTCAAACGAAATTACTGAGAAACTTACGCAGGTGCGTTTTCTATTTACTGCATTATATAAGTCTAAGGAACTGAGGTACAGCTCAGAGATTCCCTTAAGTACTGTTGGTTAAAAGCTGTGCAGTTTACCAGCACAGAACACTGGCATACAACATAGAGGCTGCACGTATAAATTGACCTGCTGAAAAAAATGCAACGTTTGAAAATAAATGTTTTTCATGTATTACAATCTACAACTGACCCAAAAAAGGTGAGACTAATTTTACAAAGTATTGAACAAGAAACAGCCGCCAATGTCAGGAAGGAAATTAACTAAATAATTACTACAATAAACTGACTCGGTAGTGTAAACAATATAAAAAGGATATGATTTGTGGGTACAACTAATAAAAAATTAAGTTGAATGTATCCATTTTCCAGTTATTGAAGACTATTTAAGATATTTTCAACTTCAATGGAAAGAGTCCTGGACTGTACTTGACATAAATCTGAAACTAGAGACCAAAGCACTTATGCATAAAACGAGATAAACTATTGATCAATATATTAATATATTAATTGAATTAAGAACTCAAAGCAAATCTCATTAATTTGTTGAACACGATCACTAAAGGGACAGGGTAATATGTGAAATAGCAAATAATTCTTCCAGAAAGGCCCTACAGGATCTGGCATTAAGGCAAAATAGTACAAATCCTTAAGAGTGAAAGAAACAATAAAAAGGACCAGACAGAGATGTGCAGCAAGGAAAACAGAACCACATATTTTTACTAAAGAATAAAATTAAAAGTCTGAAATGCTATACAAAGTTGACTGATAACAGAGTGAGGGAATGGTATGGAACCCATATACTCTGAAGACACTAAACTTTTGGAACCCCATCTAGACCCTGAACATACGACAAAACATGATGGCAGTGGACAGCGAGTAAAAGACCCAAAAAAAAACTCTAAGTAGCAGCTACAGACCTGGCAGGTCAAGGGATCCTTAAAAGTAGCAGATTCAAAACTCACCAAAAAGTCAAGAGCACCACTGGTGCAGCAGATGCAAGCTGAGACACAGAACCGGAGTCCAGACAGAAGTGAGCACAGACCAGAATTAACAAGCAACACCAGTGAAGCAGAAATGATTCCAGGACTTGGTAGAAGTATGGAAGCCACACTACCACTCCCAGAACCATTCCAGAGCACTGAATGCTCACTACAGGCTCAGCACTGGGACAACTGAAGAAAGTGGTTTTCCAGGTATAGAAGTGCTTCTGGCTTGCACCAAAAAGAACAAAACGATCAGGTCAGTACATTGCTCTGTGCAGTTGGTGCTACTGACGATGACATAATAGTGAGGCAGGGAGTCGAAGAGACCTTAACTTCTTACGAAGAAGTCCTGCAAGCACTTGATTCATATTTCAGCATTTGCAAAAATGTAATTAAAGGGGGCGAAATTTAACAAGCAAAAGCAAAGACCAGACGAGAACATGGATTCATTCATCAATGATTTAAGGAGGCTGGCAGAAAATTGCGACTACAGAACATTGAGGGGTAAATTGATTAGTGATCAAATAGTAGCTGGGTCTTAGATGAAACTTTATCAGATTTCTTGCAGCCGAGAGGGAATTTAACACTAGTCATGACAGTACAAATGACGAGACAAATTGAGCTCAGAAAACCAAATAGAGCATGGAGAAGGTGAGGTCCCATGGAAAAGAATGAGTGAGGTAGTTTAGTATGTAGGCCATAAGAGGGAAAGCGCACCAAAGCAGAAGTGGTGAAAAGTGCACCAACCGCGATCTTGAAACATTGTGTGATGGAAAAAACCTGCACAAGCGGGAAGAATGCCCAGCAGGGAAAACAGAGTGCTACAACTGTGGAAAAATAGGACATTTTAAAACAGTCTGCCAATCAAAAACACTAAAAACCTGCAAAAAGGAGGAAAATTATTAAAGCCAAACCACTTACAAGAAGTGGAAGAACCAGAGAAAGGAAATAATTTTCTTAGGGGAAGTAAATGAGATGGAAAATAAATACTGGAGTATTAAACTTGAAGTGCACGGACACCCCATGGAGTTTAAATTAGATACGGCAAAAGTTTCTGTCTTATCTGACAAAGTAAAATGGATTAAGCATATTACATTACAGCCTTCAATCAAGTTACAGGGTCCAGATGGGACTACGCAAAGTCATAGGCCAACACATGGCAAAATTGAAGTACAAATATGGAGAAATTATTGAGCCTCCATATGTCATCCAGAATCAAGAATCTTCTTTACCAAGCTGGAAGGCATGCTTAAAAGTTAAGCTTATCTGTAAAGTTGAAAAAGTCACTGATCACTTTTATAGCAGTACATTTATGAATAAATTTCTACGGTTATTTATAGTCTTGGAAAAACTGAAGACAGGGTACCACATCACCTTAAGAGCTGATGTTAAACCAGCCTGCCTCTTTACACCAAGGAAAGTCCCTATCCACTCTTGAACAAAGTCAAGGGTGAAATTGAGAAGATGCAACAGCAAAGAATTATATCATCGGTGACCATGCCAACAAAGTGGTGTTAAAGAATGGTTACAGTGCCAAATACCAATTGGATCAATTAGAATCTGCGTGGATTTAATTCATCTAAACAAAATCGGTGGAATGAGATCCACCGGATGGCCTCAGTGGATGAGAGTCTTGTCAAGCTAGCCAAGAGTACTCTATTTACCAAATTAGATGCAAACAGCAGATTTTGGCAGCTGCCTCTAGACAAAGAATCCAGATTGCTGACCATTTTTATAACACTATTCAGTTGTAACTGCTTTACTAAATTACCTTTCAGAAACGTGTCCACTTCTGAAATTTTCCAAAGGACAATGTCTCAAACCGAGAAGACATGGAAGAAGTAATATGCCATACAGATGACATACTTGTACGGGGCTCCATGAGAGAAGAGCATGACCATAGACAGTCCTGAGAGTCTTACATTGTAAGCCTAACATTGAATGAAAAACGTGAGCTTGCCAAGCCTATGATTAAATTTCTAGGTCACAATGCACAAGCCTCCCGAATAACAGTCAACCCATAAAAAACAAAGGTATCAGAGTTTCCACAACCCTGGAACATTACTGAGCTTCAGAGATAACTTGGGATGGTCAACCAAATAGCTAAGTTCCTACCAAATTTGGCAGAGGTCAATGAGCCTTTAAGATAGCTGTTCAGATTGGGTCAACAGAGGTGCTAGAATGTGGACCAGCAAAATGTTTTTGACAAAAAATCAAAAATCTTTTAACTTCCTCTGAAATTTTAGCACTACCAACCGCAGTAGCAACAGATGCATCATCTACAGGTCTGGGTGCAGTATTACTTCAAGTACAGAGAAACAGTAAACATAGACCAGTTTACTATGCCTCAAGGTCACTCACAGACACAGAAAAGATGTGTTACAATTGAGAAGGAAGCACTGGCAACAATATGGGTGTGAGAGAAATTCTCAGACTACATAACGGGACTGTGGTTTGAAAGTGAAACAGACCATAGGCCACTAGTCACTCTTCTGAACATGAAAGAGATTGAAAAGAATCCGTCTCGAATCCAACAGTTCAGATTAAGATTAATGAGACACAACTCCATAACAGAGTACATTCAAGGGAAGTACCAGGTGACAGCATATACACTATCAAGGGTACCAGTTAAGGAACCAATCTGGAGGATTTGCATTTCATTGAGGAGGTGGAAGCGCATGCATCTCTCACTGCAGCAGTTGGTAGGTGTTGAGTAAAGAAGTTGCAGGGGATAAAACAAGCACAGCAACAAGATGACAAATGTATCCAGATAAGAAATTGCTGTCTGGGGGTATGGCCAGACTATACTTCTAACAATCCAGTACTTCAAACAAAGAAAGCACCTCAATCAATCAATGATGACCACCTAGTTTTTAAATGACAATAGTCATTCCGAGAACACTTCGGTTTGATATTCTTCGAAGACTTCACCAAGGTCACCTAGGCATAGCAAAATGTTGAGCGAGAGCCCAGCAATCAGTCTGGTGGCCAGAAATTACTCGTCCTATAGAAGAAAATATTTTTAATTGTCTTACTTGTGCAGTGAACAGCCAAGAGCTTTTCCATTAAGGCCATGGGAGCACCTGGGAATAGATTTATTCGATTTTAAAGGCAAAATATTCCTTATCGTTGATCACTACTTACGGTGGATTGAAGTGAACAGATTGCTTCCACCATATTGTTGTCCAGTCATTCAATCGCTTAAGAGAATTTATGCAACACACGGCATTCCAGATATTGTGGTGTTGGTAAATGGGCCATAATTTGCTAATGAATTATTTCAAAATTTTTATGACGGAATACGGATTAATTCACGTAACTAGCTCACCTCGTTATCCTCAAATGGAGGAGCTGAGAGAGGTGTATGAATCAAGACTTGAAGAAATAAGATTTTAATTTAGCTCAAGTTACGGAACCTCACCACAACAAAATGGTTTCTCACCGTTAGAGGTGTGAATGGGAAGGAACTTGAGAATAACTTTCAGCTCTGCAAAAGAAACTAAAACCCAAAAGATAAAAACAAAAAAACTGCAGATGCTGGAAATCCAAAATAAAAGCAGAATTAACTGGAAAAACTCAGCAGGTCTGGCAGCATCGGCGGAGAAGAAAAGAGTTGACGTTTCCAGTCCTCATGACCTTTTTTCCAGGTAATTCTGTTCTTGTTTTAAACTAAAACCCAATATTATCTCAAACGACCTCATGAGGGTAAAACAGCATGAAGAAGAACAGAGAAACAAGCAGGTTCATAACTTTAACTTCAAACACAGAGCATGACACTCATCAGTGCTGAAGCTTGGGTAGAGAGTACGAGACCAACAGAAAGTATAATAATCAAAAGAGCTCACAACTGAGATCGTACAGGATTGATACAGATAAGGGAATTATAAGGAGAAACTGCAGAGCCTTAAAATCCTTGGAAATAAAGCCAATAAAAACTTGGGCTTACTACTTAGATCCTGACGGAGATGAAAGAGAAGCAACAAGACAAAGCTCTACAGCCACCCAGGAGAAGGACATTCACACCGACAGTCGGGAGAGTGCAGAATGTTCTCAACTTCAGAAAGAGATCAGAACAAGATCAGGGAGATCGGTCAAGGCATCTCAGAGACTAACCCTGTGAAGTCCGAGACTTTGGGGAGATGTAGGAGGATGTATATAATTGGGATGAAGACTTGAGGAGTGATGTAAAGGGTTAACATCAGAAGCACATGATGTAATGACAATGTAACATCACATGATTGAGTAACAGAGATCTGGAGGGAGCAACCTCGTGTACAGGTCCCAATACGTATAGAGCAGTTGCAAATAAAGAGTAATGGTTTTAACAAACTACAAGTCTCATGCAGTATACTTTGGGAGAATAGACAACATACGAGTTAGGAGTAGGCCACTCAGCCCCTCAAGCCTGCTCCGCCATTCAATAAGATCATGGCTGATCTGAATGTAACCTCAACCCCAGGTTCCTGCCTACCCCCGATAACCTTTCACCCCCTTGTTAATCAAGAATTTACCTAGCTCTGCCTTAAAAATATTCAAAGACTCTGCTTTCACCGCCTTTTGAGGAAGAGCGTTCCAGACTCTCAACCCTCAAAAAATTTCTCATCTCAGTCTTAAATGAGCAACCAAGGGATCCCACCTAGACCCCAAACACACAACAAAAATTTGTCACGCTAAAAAGGTACTCAGCCAAGTTTAGGTCGAAGCACATGCAAAAAAATTCTCTCCAGTGAAAAGTAAAGGAACATTTACACAGGAATGAAGGGTCTTCTTCAAAAATTAGGCTGTTTGCTAGGAAGCCACCAGATCAGGACTGGGCTGAAACACTAAAAATATTAACTGCACTACTGTAAAGAAAAAAAGTTAAATGACTGGAAAATAAATTTCCCAAAAAAGGGAAATCTGAAGTGTAAATTATGGATTTTTTTGCACTCAAGTCATAAACAGTACAATGAAACATTTCAAATCACCCAGTAGGGAATTAAGGTACAGTTTGTTAATGGAAGCTATTTTAACAAATTAGTAGCATCTTCAAATTTCTAGCAACTGAACTTCAATGAAAAAAGTTATGTACATTGAAGTTAGATTCTTACAGCTTTACTTTAGCATTACTTCAGCTACAATTGTAGTCTATTCCTGTCAACTTGAAGTCGTTCAAAAATTTATGCAAAAACAATTAAGTAATTCAAATCAAAATAATTAATATAGCACGTTTTGGTACTCTGAACAGATTTGAATTAACAGGTAATTCTAATTAAGTGGCTTAAAAAGAGTAGACCGTATATCATTTAAAAATCCATATGAGCATATTAGAACAAATTCTTAAGATTGAAAGAAACAGTAAAAGGACTAGACATCAACAGATGGCTTAAGAATGCAGGATTTGTTCAAACAAAAACAAGATGAGACTTCAGATGGTTACTAGAAAAGTCCAATAAACAAAGATAAATGTGTATTATGAATCACTGATTTGACTTTTGTTGACAACATAACTACAATTTACATTTATATAGCTTCTTTAATGTATTAAAATGCCCCAAGGTACGTTACAGGAGCGCAAACAAGATTTGACACTTGAGTCACATAAGGAGATAATCAGGACAGTTGAGGCCAAAGAGTAAGTTTTAAGGAGTGAGAGGAGAAAGAGGTAAAGAGCTTTAGGGAGTGTATTCCAGAGCTTTGGGCCAAGGACGCTGAGGGCACAGCCACCAATGGTGGCACAAAGAAAATCAGAGATGTGCAAGAGGCTAGAATTGGAGGAGTGCAAATATCTGAGGGCTGTAGGTTACAGGGGAGGAGTGAGGCCACAGAGGGATTTGAAAACAAGAATGAGAATTTTAAATTAAGGCATTGGCAGACCAGAAGCCAACATAGGTCAGTGAGCACATGGGTATTGGGTAAATGGAACCTGGTGCAAGCTAGGACTTGACAACATGAAAAGTATCAACTTTTGAGGGCATGTCATGCCCACAGTGCATAAACTCCTTGGTATGGTCTATTAAGTTAGTCAGCTTTTTTCAAAACTTACTGCTCAATGAACTAGAATTATGAAGAGGGAGGAGAAATGCATGGAATTTTTAAAGATTTGGGGATGTGAGGCTACAAAAGAAAGCAACCATTTCTGCATAAATGGAGAATTAATCACAGAATCACAGCACAGAAGAGGCCCTTCAGCCCATCGAGTCTGCACCGACACGTGAGAAACACCTGACCTACCTACCTAAACTCATTTACCAGCACTTGGCCCATAGCCTTGAATGTTATGATGTGCCAAATGCTCATCCAGGTACATTTTAAAGGATGTGAGGCAACTCCGCCTCCACCACCCTCCCAGGCAGTGCATTCCAGACCGTCACCACCCTCTGGGTAATAAATTTTTCCTCACATCCCCCCTAAACCTCCTGCCCCTTACCTTGAACTTATGCCCCCTTGTGACTGACCCTTCAACTAAGGGGAACAGCTGCTCCCTATCCACCCTGTCCATGCCCCTCATAATCTTGTACACCTCGATCAGGTCGCCCCTCGGTATTCTCTGCTCCAACGAAAACAACCCAAGTCTATCATTCATTACTTAAATGTTTCATCCCAGGCAACATCCTGGTGAATCTCCTCTGCACCCCCTCCAGTGCAATCACATCCTTCCTATAATGTGGCGACCAGAACTGCACACAGTACTCCAGCTGTGGCCTCACCAAGGTTCTATACAACTCCAACATTTGGTTATGAAAGGTTCATCAGTTTATGTATTATACTGCAGTGTTAAAAATGGTCATTTTTGGTGGCAGTCATTGAATCTTGTTATCATTTGCTTAACAGCATCATGAAGCTACTGATTTACGGTTTTCACATAAAAATGGATTGAGCCTCAAAACATTTAGTCTGCAAAGTCCCATGATCCCTTAATCAGGACAGAATTTGACTCGGGTCAATATAATTCAATAGGCCTAACTGATAGAAGCATGTTTTGAGAATTGCATTACATTAGTAAAATTCCTGTAATCCCACATGATAAAAATAGAATTTGACTTGTTTAGTCACAGTGGAACACGGACCCTAATTACTGATCAAAGGATCAGTATGCTACCACGAATGAATAAGGGCTCGATGAATCAAATGGTCATTTTCTGTTCTGAATTTCATATCCTTACTGTGCTTATTTGTAGTCAACTTCATTAAAATTGATTATAAATTACACATCGAAAAAGATTTATTCTCAAAAATTGAAGGCTCCAAGTGTGAAGAGCCAGTTTTTGGAAAAATTGAAGGACATTGAATTTTGGACATTCTTCCTCCTGATTTATATTTAAAAGTTTGCAATATTAATTCAGGGCTGTGAACATGCCATTCTCCAAGAAACCTTGGGTCAAAATAGATATCCAGCAGGGAATACCTAGTGAGGGAAGAGATACTTTAGATATCTAAGTTAACAAAGAACTGCTGTTGCCAGGCTAAAAACTCCCACTGATTGGTCAAAAACAACTGGCCCAAGTGAAGTATTCTTTCAACATCTTAGTCTTTAAAACTTGGTGTCAGTGCCTTAGAAGCAGGCTGCAAGAAAAAGACATTTCCTCTCTCTGCCCCACCTTTGTGTTAAACTTTCCTCAGAAACATCTCATCACGATAACTCGTGTTTTCTTGAAAGTCTGCAAAGTTGTGACAAGGAAGAATCGTCAAGGACAGTTTCACCAAAAAATCCATCGGAAGGAACTTCCAGATCTATTATGACCAGAATTCTGTCAGATCAACAGCGTCGAAATCTTTTTGAATTTTATCCTTTTAAAAGAAATGTTCCCATTCTCCAGTGTCTGCAAGGGACTGCGTTTGTTTTGTCTTGTTTTGTGTGCAAGTGTATGGGGATACGAATGTGTTTTTTTAAAAGGGGGAAATCGTTACACTTCTTAACTACAACTTGTATGTTAACCAGTTTTATAAAGTTTGTTTTATAATAAATCAATGTTTTTTTTGTGTTTATTGAAAGAAGCCTGGTTAGAGTATTTTTATGCTAGGAATAACAGTATCAAAGGTAAACAACTGACCAGTTTTGTGGATGAATTTAACATTTAAACTATTGTTGCGACCTGCAGAGAAGTGGGGCTAGAATTAATTGCGCACTCCTCCCATCACGTTTCCTAACATAAGATTGGGATCTCTCACAGGATTTGAAGTGCAGACGAGTGATTAATAATAATTATTAAATGGATAAAAAGACAGATACCAGGTTTCTGATCCATTGGTAACTGACATGGCTTTGGAAGTTGCTATGACTTTTTTTTTTTAAAGTTGGAAGACTTATCCCTGATTGGTTTACAAGTACCACCCAAGGCTAAACTAAGGGAATTGGCAGATAAATTGAGGTTAGAATTAACCAAAGAGGCGAGGAAAGCAGACATAGTTGAGGTAATAGCACAGCATTT
Organism: Carcharodon carcharias; assembly: GCF_017639515.1. Lineage (NCBI taxonomy): Eukaryota > Metazoa > Chordata > Chondrichthyes > Lamniformes > Lamnidae > Carcharodon > Carcharodon carcharias. The sequence goes on along the minus strand of NC_054507.1, from coordinate 22,921,240 downwards.
GAAATTGGAAGGGATACAAGAGTGATCACATTCTCCAGGGGGTGAGTCAATTGAGTTAGCTAGGATTCGGTTGCAAATGAAGCAGCTTGAACATGAAAAAATGGAGAAACTTAAAACAGAAAAGAGCAGAAAGAGAAAGAACATTTAAGCAGCTATAACTGAAATTTCAGGCAAGAGAAAAGGAACACCAGCTTAAAAAGCTGAAATTTAAAACAGAGACACCAGATGCTGGGGAATGTTTTGCAGATGGAAGAACTTTTTTCCACTGGACTCTGGGTTGGGATATATTTAAATTTGTGCATGCCCTTCTAAAGTTTGAGGAAAGGGATGTAGAGGCATATTTCATTTAGTTTCAGAAGGTAGCTAAGCAAATGAAGTGGCCAAAAGGAAACTGGAGATTGCTCCTGCAAAATAGGTTAGTGGCCAGAGCTCAATGTTTATGCATCGCTTTCTGAAGAGGTGTCTATGGATTATGATGCAGTAAAGGCGGCTATTGTTAGTACATGTGAGTTGGCCCCTGAGGCACACAAGCAAAAATTTCAAAATATAAGAGAACTAGCTTTGATCGTTGGATACGGTCACTAAAGGTGGAGGCCACGTACGAGACCCTAAGGGAAATAATTCTCCTGGAGAAATTTAAAAATTCACTCCCTCCAGTAGTAAGAACTCATGTAGAGAATCAGGAGGTTTCAACAGCTAGACAGACAGTGGAGATCGCTGATGATTACGAGCTTGTTCATAAAGCCAAACCCTTTTTCCATCACCCCCACAAACCCAAGAAGGATAGTATGTGGGAAGGTCAAAGGAAGGCAAGTAGCCAGGGAAGAGAAGGGACAACTTAGAATGTGCTAAAATCTCCATCTCAGGCCAGAAAGGAAAGTGCTGAGGGTGGAAGTGACGTCTAAAGGCCCAAGTGTTTCCATTGGACACATTTGGGAAAATTGCTAGAAGTTGCGTGCGAAATCCATGGGACTTATTGAGGTACATAAGGATGATTCAGGGAAAAAAGTCCCGACTGAAAATACAACTGATCAAGTTGCAATATTAACGGCAGCTGTGACTCTGAATGTGAACACTGCTGAGTGTGCAGGTGAAGTGAAAAGATACCTGAAAGCTACAGGGAAATTGTCAGAAGGAAAAGTAACTCCTTATTCCTCAAGTGAAGCAGGTAAACTTATAATTATACTTAGGGATACAGGGGCTACCCAAACTCTGTCACTGGGGAAAGGCCTGAGTTTTTCCACCAGAGAGTTCACTAAATGCCAAGGTTTTAGTGAATGGTATTGGCGGGGAGAAAATACCCACACCTTTGTATCAGGTGCACCTGGAGTGTGAGGTAATGTCAGGAATGGTAACAGTAAGAGTTGTTCAGTTTGCCTGTAGACTGAGTTTACTTAATCCTCGAAAATGATTTAGCCAGAGGGAAAGCAGTAGTTATGGAAAGACCAAGTGAAGTGAAGAAGATAGAGCAGTTACAGGAAAAGGTTCCAGGAATTTTTCCTTCTTGTGTAGTGACCCGAGCAATGGCTAAACAAGTTCCATCATCAGAGGTAAAACTGGCACCACAAACAGGTATTTGGCTATCTGAAACTTTCTTCATGGATTTGGACAATCTGAAGGAAAAGTAACATGGCAGAAAGACAATTGTGTAGACCTTGCTGAAACGACAAAAGACTACTTCTGCTGCAGACAACTAGTTTAAAAATTGCCATGCGTTGCAATTGCATTATCTGCATTCTGTAGCATTTCAGTGCTAAGATTACAGAGTTTTGTAAAGAAATATTGCAATGTGGTGACATATGTCTACTAAAGTATTCAGACACAGAATGTGCTAGGTTTTCTACTGCAATTAGAGTAATTGTTAATCTAGAGCCAAGTGACTTATCTGAGACCAGAATTCATAAATGCATTTCTGGATCTTAGGGGACAAGAGCTGTATTACTATTGACAGGGAAGGGGGTTGTCGGGGTTTTGGGTGGTTGGGGGGGGGGGGGGGGGGGAGTGAAATTAAAAATAGCATTTTTGAAAGCAATAATTGCAACTTGGCAAGTAACATTCCATGTGCAATCTCATAGAAAGCACGGATGGTTTCACTTTATAACACATGTAGTGTCATTATGCATATTAAACCTTTCTCACGCACCAGGTGAAGCATCTTCAGTAATTTTCCTGATCAATATCTAGACCAGTAATCTTTTGCAGCATACATAAACCTACATGTGACTATTTCACTAAATGTTAATCCCACTGATGTCAACTGTGCTTTTACTATTTATATATACACACATTTTAAGAATTTATATTAACATGAATTTACAATCTATGGGGTATAATTCCACTATCCAAAGTACTCCAGAGATACAAATAAATTAGTGAGGGCTTAGAGAAACAGCAGCATAGGATTAGATTGGAAATCAAAGTTATAATTCTACTGAAATTCAGCTGAAATTGAAGTACATTTATTGCATCATTCGTAGCATTTTGAAATTCCATTATTCACATCCCACCACCCCTCCCAAGGAGGAGACAAATTCCACAGGCATAAGCAGCCTTCAACTAACCTGTCCAAGACATCTTTATTCTTTATTGATGAGCCAAACAATTAGTGTCAGTAGGCTATTCAACTTGGGAAGGCAGAACCAAACCAGATTTCTTCCCTCTCCTAAATCCAATGTCCATGTGCGTGCAGGTTCCATCACAGGTCACTGGATAGAAGTTGGTCATGGATTCAACCCACATTAACCTGGATATTAAGAGACTAACTGTACCCTCTAGCATCATACTAGCTGAGATCAGGTACTTCAGCACAGACCAGGAATCGAACCTAGGGTGTGTATGACTCAGTACCACAATGGAAATGTATTAACCTACTAAACCATCAGGGGATTTAGAGCTTCAGGTATTAATAATGAAACTAATATACCTAGTGTGGTATAAAAGGTATGGTCTGGCCTTTGGCTGGAAATGATTCATACAATTTATGCGTATCCACAGGCCAAAGATAAACTTTTTCAATAAGCCAACAAGACGCAATCTAGTTTCAGAGGTGAACAGAAAGTTGTAAATTAACATTAATGTTAAGTTTACTGATTGATTTTTAAGTCCTAAGAGGACTTTTCAAATTGAGATATCTGTCAACTTCAAATGCAAATTTCACCCTTAAACCCACCCTTTGAGGTGCAAGATCTGATTCTGCAAGAGTCAACTTAAAAAAATACCAGACAACTGCTGTACCCAATTGGTCAGGAAAATCTAGAAACTAGGTCTTAAAAACATAAAATAAATTATTAAATGGAAGCAACACAAAACTTGAGCAGCATCTTTACTAAATATGTGGAATACCATTAGGAGTACTAATGGCAAACTTAAAATGTTCTGAGTTGAGCTGCATTAAACAGGGCCAGGCTTTTGACAGAGTTGGTAGCTACAGGGAGCAGGCTATGCAACCCCTCTCTCAGCACCAGGATAGGCAGAAGAAAGACGAATGAAAATACAAAGGTAAACAGAGGAAATAACTTGAACGGTGTATTCCTAGAAAATAAATTAAATTCTGTTCCTAAGTAATATTTTATATTAATAAATACAAACTTGAATGAGACAGATCTTACTGACCTTAGATGCAGGATACCTGAGCTGCATTCAAGACATTTGCTCCAACTTTCCCCATACTAAGGCGGCAGAAAGCTTACCTGTTCACAGAATCTGCCTATGCTATTCTTAATTCAGTTGTAAAGAGATGTTCTAGAATAATCTGATGTTGCGCTCTTTCCCTGCACGTAAGCACATGAACTCGGCTGACTGGCTGTGTAGAGAAAACTGGAAAGTGAACCAGTGTTTCTAAACATTGGACAATGTTTTAGGGTCAACTTTATACAGAAAAAACCCAAGTTAAAAAAAGGAAGACCTACATTTACATAGTACCTTTCACAACTTAATGAAGTACTTTTGAAGTACAGCCACGGTTGTAATGTTGGAAATGCATCAGGCATGGAAAAGACCCATAAACAGCACCATGATAATGTCTAGATAATCTGTTTTGGCAATGCCTGATTGAGGGATAAATATTGGCCAGAACATCAGGGGGAATTCCCCTGCTCTTCTTCCGAATAGTGCAATAGGATCTTTTATGTCCAACTGAGGGGGCAGATGGGGCCTTGGTTTAACACCTCATCTGAGAGATGGCATCTCTGATGGTGATAGAAGTGTCAGCCTAGATTTTTGTGCTCAAGTTCCTGGAGTAGGACTTGAACCCACAACCTTCTGACTCAGAAGTGAGTGTGTTACTAGAAGCAATATAAACTAGCAGAGAATTAAATGGACTGTAGCCCCATAATACATATATGATAAACTGTTGAGCTTAAACTATGAAAAATGTATCAGTACATTTTCAGAACAATACAAATTCAACATGTAAAACCTAGTTTTCTGGGCCCCAAGTATCATACAAGCCCCTAAAACAGTGTGTACTCCAGTGGATGGTTGCCACCTGAATCCAAGAATCAGAACGGAAGGTATAAGCCAGCATGAAGATCCTAATGGATTTGGAATTTAAGTCCAAAAGAAATCTCTCCAAAGAAATCTCTAATTTACAAACACTAATGCAACAACAGTTCCTTCAGTACAGACCTTTTATGCAATTTTACCAATGCAATTTCTTACTTGTCAATAAATGTATTTAGACATGGGGTGCATTTCTCAGTATCATTACAGTACAGGAGGTGGCCATTAGGCCCATCAAGTCTGCACTGGCTATTAAAGGGGATTCCAATAGTCTCACTCCCCTCCCTTATCCCTGTAACCTTGCACACACTTTTCAGGTAGCAATCCAATTCCTTTTTGAATACCTCGATCAAACCTGCCTCCACCACCCTTTCAGGAAGTTTGTTCCAGACTCCAACCACCCTCTAGGTGAGAATTTTTTTTCCTCACATCATATTTACTCCTTCTGCCAATTATTTTGAAACTGTGCCTCTAGTAGTCTTGAGTGGGAACAGTTTCTCACTATTTACCCTGTCCATACCCCTCAGGATCTTGAATACCTCTATCAAGTCTCCTTTCAGCCTTCTTTCCTCCAAGGAAAACAGTCCCAAATTCTCCAATCTATTCTCATAGCCACAGTTCTTCATCCTGGGTATCATTCTTGTGAATCTCCTCTGTACTCTCTCCAATGCCTTCACATCCTTTCTCAAGTTTGGCGCCCAGAACTGGACGCAGTTCCACATGAGGCCTAACTAGTGTCATATACAAGTTCAACATGACCTCCTTACTCTTGTACTCAATGCCCATGTTAATAAAACCTAAAATACTATATGCTTTATTAACAGCTCTCTCAACATGCCCTGCCATCTTCAATGACCAATGTACATATACACCGAGGTCCCTCTGCTCCTGCACCTCCTTTAGAGGCTCTCCCTTTACGTCATACTGTCTCACCACAGATTTCCTGCCAAAATGAATCACCCCTCACTTCTCTGCATTGAATTTCATCTGTCACTTGTCTGCCCAATCCACCAACATGTCTATGTCCTTATGAAGTTCAACGCTATCCCCATCACAGTTGACAAAACCGACTTTCAAATGATTGGAAATGTTATTTTACAGAAATTTAAAAACAGCTTTCATAGTTTGAGATATACATGTTGATCTTGACAGGCAAGCATAGCACTCTTAGTCAAGTCAAAGAAAGCAGCTTCCATTGCATCAGTATTGCAGACAAAGCTCCAATCAATGGTCAGAATAATTAGCGATATACTCAGTGAAAATTTAGATTTATTAATACTCAAAAGGTACTGAAAAATTTACCAGAAATATTTGTCATAACCAAGGAGTTTATACTTTTTGTCCTATTAGCATTTCACCAAGTATAGCTATTGTTTATAGTGGAGGTCAAAAATCAGAAAATCCTGAAGGATTATGCTTACGTTCGAACTTGCTTTGAGAGAAACTGCATCAGCAAACTTAAGTGTTCCCAAATTCTTTGATTTATTCAGTACTAGAAGAACCATTGCTATTTTATGCACGTCTAAACTATTAAGTCCCAACCAATTTCACTGTTGACTGAGCAATACACCATGATTTTTCCATGCTGTTAGGGATTCTACCAATGAACAGTTGAAAGTTATTGTTGGTCTATGAATATATCTGAGCAAATTATGTGCAAATGCAACACATTCTTGGATGGGTGGTGGATACAATCAATGCAAAACCTTTAACAGTGGA